>NC_141678.1:10267732-10665232 GCF_028749965.1 Puma concolor | reverse complement strand
GACATTCTTCTGTTCGTGTGTGTGTGCTAAGTCTCTGAGACCAGGTATGTGAATTACACACTCACTCGCAGCACACCTCGATTTGGACCGGCTGCGGTTCAAGGGCATAACAGCCACATGTGTCTGGAAGCTACCGCATCAGACAGGGCAGTTCTAAAAACTTTCCTAGATGATCAGAAGTGTAGACAGAGGGTGAATCAAAACTGCTGGTCCTAGGATTATTTGTAATTGAAAATTAGAAGGACCCAAAGTGATCTAATTATTACAAGGTTCCATGCAAATGTCGGTCTATGAGGCAGGGATTTTTCGTCTGCTCTGTTCATTGCCGTGTTCCCAGCATCCAGAACAATGCTTGGCACACAGCAGGCACCCAATACACGTTTCCGGTTGAATCGGCTCATGTATACACACATATAATACGCGGATACACTTCTCGATGGTGTGATTTGCAGTGACTAAACATCCAACACACGGTATTTGCTGTTCTTTTTATTGTTATTGACGAGAAATTGGACTAGAACTCTCCCACTAGGAAGACAGAATACAGTTAAGGCTCTCTGGTTGTCTCTCAGAGAACATTGTCAGAGATCAGGCTGGGGTAGGGTGGGGCTGCAGGGAACGTCATCTATGATGGGTTGAAAGACCACCGAATGGGGGAAGAGTGGGGGCCGGGAGACCTGGATTCGGGTCTGAAGTCTGACACCCATTCACCGCTGCTTTGGGGGCCGTCTTCTGCTATCTGGATCAAGGGACCCCCCCCCCACCTCCAAAATGAGGGTACTGGTCTGGATGATTCTGGAGCCCTTCCCCCGAAGATGGGCTGGCATTCAGAGGATGGCACACGTCCAGTCATCTTCCTTCTGGGGAATGGATGCTGCCAGGCTCGTGCTGAGGTTCTCAGAGGGTGCAGGACGCCATCCATAATCATGACACTGATATGTCCTGTGTTCACAGGTAAACCAATCGTTTGGATAGTCTTCTTCAGGCTAAAAGGGTAAAGCACGTGATCACATTGCAGAGCTGATCCTTCCCCCTTGGCACTGGGTCTCAGTGAGCATTTACAGTGTCACAGGCCACCCAGATCCCCCTGGAGGACGGACAAACAAGTCCCAACTGCTGGGGAGGCGGGCAGCAGACAGACCCCTGGCCTTCAGGGCCGCCTCGGCTGCAGAAAGCCCCATGTCCAAGGCGATGCCCATTCCTGAGTTGCCCGCATTCAGTGACTGGTCCACGGGGGGTCTAAAGGGCTGACCGCCCCAGACTGCGGCAGGGCAACTCTGAAGGCCACGGAGCCCCAGGACTCCCCCATGGAGGGGCTGGCCGAGACTCACATAGGGGCACACCCCCAGCTGGACTTCTCCCTGCACCCACACCTGCTTCCTCCCCCTCCTTTCCACACCTGTTGACTCCGATGGTTCTCCTCTAAAACACTCCTTCCCCGGGGAACCCACCTACAATGTCATCAACGTCACCTGCTGTGCGAAAGACTACGGCCCTGGTGCGGGGGGTGGGGCAGAGATCCAAGTTCAGGCCCTTCTGCCTCTTCCCGGGCTGTGTGGCACGCCCACGTCCCTCAGCAGTGCGGAGTCTCCGGTGTGTGGGATGATACACGTGGGGACGCTGCAGAGCACGGCGGGCTGAGCGCTGGCACTGGAAGCCACCGACTTTGGATCTCCGCTCCACCGCGGGAGCTCCCGCGCTAAATGTCCTTGAGCAGGTGACTCTCTGAGCCCCTCTTCTCATAGGTAAGATGGGAGTAGGAAACACGCCTCAAAGGGTGTTGTTTTCATGAAATAATGTAGCCATCCGTTTGGGACAGAACCTGACCCCAGAGCAAATATTCACTAAACGGCGGCTGTTATTGTTTATTATTGTTCGCAGAGGAAGGAGCCCACGGGGTCTGTTGGAAGAGTTGCCTCCAGCCAGGGTAGTGGTAACTAAAGAATGAACTCTGGGGGTGCCTGGGTGGCTCAGTCGGTTAAGTGGCCAACTTCGGCTCAGGTCATGATCTCACGGTCCGTGAGTTTGAGCCCCGCGTCGGGCTCTGTGCTGACAGCTCAGAGCCTGGAGCCTGTTTCGGATTCTGTGTCTCCCTCTCTCTGACCCTCTCCCGTTCATGCTCTGTCTCTCTCTGTCTCAAAAATAAATAAACGTTCAAAAAAAAGAATGAACTCTGGACAAGGGATATGCAAATCCCAGGAGCCCGGCGAAACGGGGCTAAGATGACAGAAAATGGAGCGTATCCTGAAACTATATGACTAGGGGACCCTGGTAGCAAGAGGCCACCTCTTTGGAGAGAACGTTCTCCAGCAGCAAGCACCACACGGTGCGGAGGAGGTGGGGGGGGGGGGGGAAGACAGCAAGACAGCAGAGGGGAAGCCGCAAATCACCTGCACGTTCCACGAGATCACCGGAGACCCATCCCTGTTGGTAAAGCATGGGTAACCCAGCCAGACTCTGGCCTCTTCTGCCAGCCGCTGCCAGCTGTACCGGTCTTTACCGGCCACATTTCCTGTAGGGTCGGCCGGGTCCAGAATCACAGGCCTGGAGAGTAACAGTGAGAGAGGGACAGGTGAGGAGTTAGGGCTGTGTCTGGGGGATGAGAGCCTCCTGGCCCAGGCTGGGACTCAGGGCGGGAGCGGGGGGGGGGGGGGGGGGTGCTGTTCCCCCGGGGGCGTGTCCTGACTGCCCTGCCCCCGTGGCGGGTGGTGGGCAAGGGGAGAAAAAGCCTGGCCCTTGGGTCTGACAGGCCTGGGTTTGAATCTCCCTTCTGCCCTTTATTAGTCGTTTGCTCTTGGGCAGGTCAGTTGACCTCTTTAAGCCAATTTCCTCATCTGTGAAATGGGGAGAGCAGAGGACACCTGTCTCATAGGACATGATGTGAGGGTGGAGACAGAACGTGGGAAATGTTCTGCACAGGACTCGGAACGTAGTAAGAGGTCGGTACACGTTAGCTGTAAGGACCGTAATTTTTTGCTTACTATATCAGGATGCGTTTGTCTTGCCGCAAGCTCTAATCCCTCGGAGCAACGAGCATTGTTGCTGCGGCTGTTGAAATTTTACTCGTGTTTTTGTTAAGGTTTAGGCAAGCTCCTGACTTCTCAGAACCTCAGTTTGTCCACCTGTAAAGTGGCCACATACTGCCTGCCTCACAGGGCGGGAGGCTGTAGGTTCAATCAGATGGGCAGTAGTAAAATGCTCAGCACGATGACTGGCCAGAGAAGATGATCCGTGAGCACGGAGCCCTCCCCCTGCCCCCCACTTCCAAGGTGCCACAGGGCACCAGGGGTTCCTTTCTGTGGGGAGCCGACCCACGTGGAAGTGTAGGGTACCTGGATTTATTGAGCTGTCTCCTCAGGTACTGTTTAATGATAGGGTTTTCAAAGTCATAATAATTTGTCCAGTAGATGCAAAGCTCCCGGTAGTTCAGGACTAATACCAAGACGGTCTGGAACCCCTGAGCGGTGCTGAAATCTGTCTGCTTGTTCCCACGCTCCCAGGCGTAGACGGTCAGGAGCTCCAGGGCGTACTGGGGTGGGAGTGGCTTCCCAAGCTTCTCCTTGCACTGAGGAGGGGGAAAAGACCATCAGAAACATGCACTTGTCCTGTCGTGGCACAAAGCACATCTCCCAAGGGCCAAATCCGGCCTGCCATCTGCTTTTGTCAATAACATTTCCTTGAAGCCAAAGCCACGCCCATTCATCTGTGTGTAGCCTGTGGCTGCTCTCATGCTACAAAGACAGAGCTGGCTGGTTGAGGCAGAGACCACGTACGTAGCCCCCAGAGTCTGAAATGGTCACTACCTAAGGCATTTTGGAAAAATTTTACTGACTCCTGGTTAAGAGCTTGAGCTCTGGATTATGCGTGAGGTGGGTTCGAGTCCTGGATCCACCAGTGTCCAATTCCGAGAAGACAACTTAGACCCTTGGAGCCTCGTTATTCTTACCTGCCAGGTGAGGTGTAATAACACCACCAACCCCAAAAGGATACCGTGACAATTAACTGAGAGGAAGAAATTGAGTGTTCCTAAGAGCCAAACAAAAGTCCCTTTGGAGTAAGATCGCTAACCCAGAGCGTCAAATGATTTCACAAAGAATTTATAAGTATCATGACCTGCGCGTAAATGACTAGGTACACGAGGAAACAGGAGACCAAGAGTAATAACCAGCAGAAGAAAGAGAAAATAGTAATAAGTCCACAGAACTTTTTTTTTTTTTTTTTTTTTTAGGGAAAGTAGTTTAAAAAAAATTTTTTTAAGGTTATTTATTTTGAGAGAGACAGAGACAGTGTGAGCAGGGGAGGGGCAGAGAGAGAGGGAGAGAGGGAGAGAGAATCCCAAGCAGGATCTGCACTGCCAGCGCAGAGCCTGATGTGAGGCTCGAACTCAACAAAACTGAGTGAGAGATCAAAACTGAGCGTGAGATCGCGACCCGAGCCGAAAATGAGAGTTGGACGCTTAACCGACTGAGCCACTCAGGTGTCCCAGTCCACAGAACCGTACATATTGAAGGATCAGATATAGACTTTGAAATAACTAGGAATATTGTGTTTAAAGAAATAAAGGAAGAGCTTGAAATAGAGAAAATTAGAAGCCGTAACAAGTAGCATGGCATATTTGAAAATAAATAAAATAGAAATCATAGTATAAAAAACGATAATAACTGTAATTAATAAGTCAACAGCAAGTTAGACACAGTTTGGGGAAAATTAGTGAGTTGGAGAGTATATTAGAATGAACTATCCGGAAAAAAGCACGGAGAGACAGAAAGATGTAAAACATGGAAGACGGTATAAAGATACGGAAGACAGAATGAGGTCTAACATACATTAACTGGAGTTCCAGGAGGCAAGGAAGAGAGAGAAACAGTATTTTAGGAGAATGGCTGAGAGTTTCCAAACCTGATGAAAGAGATCCATCCACAGATTCAGGAATCCCAGTGAACTCCAAACAGGACAAGTGAAAAAGGAATCATCATTAAGACACCTCAGGTTGAAATGAAACGAAATCGAAGACAAAGAGAAAAATATACATGCAGCCGGAGGAATCAGTTTACCTACAAAGGAGCCACGGTTAGGCTGACAACTGACTCGTCACTAGTGACACCAGAAGACGGAGGAGTGACGTATTCCATGTACTGAAATGACCGCCAAATATATGGCAAAAATACCCATCGACAACGAAGGTAAAATCAAGACGTTTTCAGGCAAACAAAAACTAAGAGTTCATTATCACAAGACAGTCACCAAAAAAATCTCCAAGGGGACATACTTCAGGAAAAAGGAACGTGATCCCCGGGGGACAGTTAGAGACGTAGGAGAGAGCTGACAGTGAAGAGCGTAGTAAATACGTGGATAGGATGAGCACTGATGTTGTAAAATAAGAGTAATGCTTTGAGGCCCTTGAACATATAGAGACTTGAAATATACAACACAAGTAGCATGTGAGTTGGAGATGGTGATGGCGGTGGTAAGTGGGGTTAAAGGACGGTCAGGTTCCTGTATTGCTTTCCAGGAAAGGAGAGGGAGGGAGAGAGGGGAAGAGGAAGAAGGGTAGAGAGGGAGAGGAAGGAGGGAGGAGACTAAGGGAGGGAGGGAGAGAGGGGAAGAGGAAGAAGGGGAAGAAGGACAGGGAGGGAGGAAGAGACAGTTTTTTGCAGGACCATCTTGTTCATCGTAGAACAGTTAGTATCCCTGGCTTCTTCCCACTAGTTGTCAGTAGCATCCTTGCCCCCGATCACCATGGTTACCAAAAAGCATCCTCATGAATTTTCAATGTCCTTGGGGCCAGTGTTACACTTGTCAAGAACCACTTTTGTAAGTTCTGAAATGCTCAGGCTCCATGATCAAATTTCCTAGATCGGCAAACTTCAGGTGTCTAGCAAATAAGTGATTTCTTGCTTTGCCTTGAAGATAATTTTTCAAGTAGGAAGGTTATCCTTAATTGCTTTCTTTCACCCAATTGCTCATCCAAAAACATACACGTGTATTATAAGATGTATATTACTTATCAGGCAAAGTCTTCAGTCGGAAGACCCAAATTCAAGGCTTCGTTCTGCTCCTTATTAGCTGAAAGAGCGATCTGACTCTTAGTCCTCCAGTAATACAGGCTTGATAAAGATACCTCCCCTTGCTCAGTTCACAGAACGACCATGAAGATTAAGTGAGATATAGGATGTCTTAAAGTAAATGGAAATGCGTATCACATCCACAAAAGATTAAATATGATGATTTAATGAACACATACTACATGCTAACTTTTTTTTGATGAACACATACTACATGCTAACTTTTATTATGTGCGCTCTTGGCAGTGGCTCAAAGGAACCACATCCATGAGGATCGGCTGTGCCAGGCACCGTGTCACGTTAGGCCACGTTGCCCTTCACAAATGAGAAAATAAGAAGCACAGAGAGGTTAAGTTGATGGCTCAAGGTCAGACAGCCAGGGAGCAGACAGAAGTGTGTGTGTGTGTGTGTGTGTGTGTGTGTGTGTGTGGTGATAGCATTCATTAATTTATTCAACAATTACTTACTGAGCACCTATTATGTGCCAGGCGCTGTTCTAGGTTCCGGAGACGCAGCAGTAAATAAAATGCACAAACCCCTTCCTTCGTGTACATTTTTAGCGGGAGAGACAGACACTAAACAAACACATAAGCAACTGCAAAGGTCCAAAGGCTGGAGCACAGTCTTGCTGTTGGAGGAACGACAAGGGAGGCGGCATGGCCTGAAGGGCAGACATGGGGGTTCAGCGAGGTCAAGGGCAGATCCCGGGAGCCTCGCAAGGTGCCTGGGACCCAGGCGACAGCGATGGAAGTGGTGACAATAAATGAATTGTGGGTATATTTTAAAAATAGGACCAACACCATTTGTTGACTGGTTGGATGGAGGTGTGCATGTGAAGAGGTCAAGGAAGACGTACGGTTCAGACCAGAGTAACTGGCAGAATGGGGCTGTCACGTGTTGGGATGGGAAAGACTGGGAGGAGTGTGACACCCTGGGTCCCCTGGCACCTGTCTCTCCCCTTCTTACCCAACCCCGTCCTCCTCCTTCTCTCCTTCCCCACACATCCCCTCCTCTCCCTCGCCCCATCCCTCCCGCCCTGTGGGAAATAGGTTCAAGGATTCCTTACACTTACCTAAGGAAGCTGAGGGCAGAAAGCCGGCGCCACAGGGTGAAAGCGCCCGAGGTTAGTTAGCGAGATATTGTCACAGGATCACGAGTAACTTGCTACAGGAAGCTACTCTCCATCTGCCGCCGACACACTATTGTGCTCTGACCACAACTTCAAACGCACCTCGCCCCCCAGACTCTTTGCTTCTTACACACACAAGTTCATGCTTTGCTATCTGATTGTTTTCTGCACATTCACCACGTGTGTACGATCTTGAGAGCTCAACAAACACGGACACGAAATCCCTGCTCGGGGCCCTCGTCTCCCCCCAGACATTAATTAGCCTCTCTCGTCTTCGTTTCTGTGTCTGCTCTCTCGCTGGACAAGAGAGAGGTCCAGATTCCTGATCTGAGGCACCTCCCCTTCCCCCCTCCTCTCCTCCCTCCCCTCTCTCCCTCATCTCCTCCCTCTTCTCCCCTCCCCACACCTCTCTCTCCTCCACCCCTCCCTCTATTCCATGCCCCCCTTCCTTCTCTCCCTCCTCCCCCCCTCCCATCCCCCTCTCCCCTCCCTCCCCCCCCTCTCCTGGTCCTCCTCCTTCTCCCCTCCCCACACCTCTCTCTCCTCCACCCCTCCCTCTATTCCATGCCCCCCTTCCTTCTCTCCCTCCTCCTCCTCCTCAGCTCCCCAGGCAGAAGGAACTTACCAGTTGGTACCAGTGCTTCACTAGGCGGATGAGGCTCTTCACCTTGGTCGGACGCTGCCTCAGGAAGTCTCGCTGCAGCTCTGTGAAGCAGGTGGAGAACTCTCCCTCTAGGTCCAGGTCCTGGCACTCTTGGATTAGCTTGATGTAGACTCTGGGGTCAGGTCTGTAGGTATTGGTCCACTGCCCTGTTAGGGACAAATCCATACGTACCTCTAAGATGTTAGCATCTCTGATGTTCGTCCGGCCACTCTGGGGCTCACTGGCCGTGGGGCGCAGCGGAAAGGGCGACGGGCTGACCCAGGGGGCCCGAGGCCCATCCCCAGCCTTCCCTTCTCCCATCTCTTCTGCCAACCCACCTCACCCCGAGGTGAGCCTCGTCACTGGTTCCTCCACAGCCCACTCGCGACCCAGAGAGGACTTTCAAAACCAGCTCACACCGCTTCCTGCTTCCCACATAGAATAAAACCCAGTATCTCCACCGTGGCCTAGGAAATTTGTGGGGTCTCACCTCCTACCTTGCTCCCCTGCCGCTCATACCTGGGGCCTTTTTTCTCTTCCTCAAACATGCCAAGCTCACTCCTGTCTCGGGACCTTTGCACTTGCTGTTTCTTCTTCCTGGATCTTCCCATGGTTGGCTCCTTCTCATCCCTCAGCTCCGACGTCACCTCCTCAGAAACCCTCCCTCATCACACTGTCTGAAAAAGCCCTCCCCCTGCCACCTCCCGGTCGCTCTCCATCGTATCGCTCTGCAGGCATCATTCCATTTATCTTGCTTCTATACTTAATGTCAGGCTCCAGGATAGAGGTTCCTTGTCTGGCTCATTCGTGGCCAGGGAGCAGTGCCTGGTACACAGTAGGCACTCAATGGATGATCTGTGTTTATCCTTGTTGACTGAATGTCTCCCAAACTCCGGTCGTGCCTCTCTTCCCATCTATTCTCCACGCTACCGTTGGACTAGGTTTCTAAAACACAAATCTGACCAGGTTACTCCCCTACTTGAAACCCTCCCACAGCTGTTCTGTTGTGTTCAGAAGAAACCCTTGACCAAGGAGGCAGGTTTCTGCAGGGTCAGCTCTCCTGGCTCAGTTCCCACTCACTCCTTCCCTGCCCTCTCCACTCCCCCCCTGCCCCCTCTACCCTCCCCACTCCCTCCCTGCCCCCCATCCTCCCCCCTCCTTCCCTGCCCTCCACACCCTCCCTACTCCCTCCCTGCCCTCCCCCTCCTTCCCTGCCCTCCACGCCCTCCCCACTCCCTCCCTGCCCCCTTCCCTCCCTCCCCCCACTCTCTTCAGTGTCTAGCAGTTCCCCCCACACATCCTCCCCTTTTCTCATCTCCAGTCCTTTGCTTGTGCTGTTCCCTCTGCCGGGCATGTCCTTCCTCCCCTTCTCTCTCCCCCTCTTATCTCTTTGGTAACCATCGTACGCCAGCGCCCAACGCCGGACATGGCAACAAGGAGAGATTCCCAAACTTTCTCATTTCCCGGTGCCTTTAGAGTTTCGGTATTTTTCTCAAGGGTCCCCTCCGCCCAAGAGGAGTTCCATGCACGGGGTTCAGTCTACAACTGAACAGCAGTGGTTCGTGCGGTGTCCCCCAGACGGCATTGTGTGTCCCTCAAAAACTTAAAATCTAACCTACTCTGTGTGCTCCCCGTGAGTGTTTTCACTGGGGCGTCCTGGGGTGCCTCGGCCTACTGTTGGGGAACTCACACTCTTGAACACCTACTATGCGCCAGGCCCCGTGGGACAGCTGAATGCGGATGCTCGCTCAATACTTAAGAGTAGGACATAGGTGGCATGGTTTTGCCAGCTTTCCGAATGCGGAAACTGAGCCCCTGAGAGGTTCTGCTTCCTGTCCAAATGCGGCTGTGGGTCGTCGATATAGACTCCAGCCCTCAGCACAAGTCTGGCAGGGTTTCCTCCTGTTTGGGGCAATAGATGAAATTCACGTACGGACCGCAGGCTGGATCTACACTGCCTCCCTTGCAGAAAGCTAAAATTTACACGCTTTACCACAAGTAGAGCCGGCCAGCCCAGAAGGTGTTCCGCAAGGGATGTCTTGCCCCCAAATTGCGCCAATTTGCCACTTAACGTCGCTCCTGTGGCCGGTCGTGACCTGATCCGTTCTAAGATCTCGACCCACCCCCTTCGAAGGGATGCCCCGTCTCGGTAAGACTCTCCGACTGTGGGAAAGTTCTGCTCTGAAATATGAAAAAAGAAAGCAGCCCTGTGGCGGGACAGAGGGGAAAGCCCTTGCGTCTGTGAGCACTCACCCAGGACGTCAAAGGCAGGCAGGACGTCAAACTCCACCCCCTCCTGGAGCTGGGGGGACCTGAGCACAAAGCTCAGGGCCCGGGGCCTCTCCCAATGCAGACTCTGTACTTCAAACTGCACTGCAAACGTTTCCTCTTCTTGACAGGCTTCCAGCTGCCTCTTAATTTCCCGGATGAACGTTCCCCGGTGGTCAAGCTGCTCCTGAAAACTTGTGAGGTTACTCAGAAAGACCACGAGGTCGGCGTCGGATCGGCCTCTGAGGGTCGTGCCTTTGCCCGAAGAACCACCCTACGACAGATGAGGAGAACGAGAACGGACATTTACCGAGAAGGGAGGGCCTCCCGAACGAAAATGATGAGAGCCGCCACTAACATTCTAGAGCATTAGCCACTGATCTGAGGGCATCGCCAGTCTTAACTCCCATAATGCCCTCAGCCTTATGGCTGACCTACACACTCTTGTTACCAGCTCCCACTTTACAGATGGGGAAACAGGTGCTCAGAGAGGTGACGCAGCGGCCCGGGAGCACAGCTTGTAGGTGGCACAGATACAATTCAAACCCCGGCTGTCTCCTTCTCCAGTCTGTGTTCTTTACACCCTGTCCTTTACTATCTGATTATAGACTGCAGACCAGCCCTTGCTGGGTGGTCTACATGCATTATTTTACTTAATCTGTATACGGCCCGATAGGGCACTGGGCATGATGGATGAGGAAACTGAGGCACAGAGAGGTGAAATGACTTGCTCAAAGCCAGTAGGTGCTATCTGCTTTCAAAATTTATACTCTTTTTTTTTTTTTAAGTTTATTTATTTATTTTGAGAGAGCGCACGCACCTGTGTGCACATGTGTGCAAGCTGGGGAGAGGCAGAGAGAGAGAGAGAGAGAGAGAGAGAGAGAGAGAGAATCCCAAGCAGCCTCCGTGGTGTCAGTGCAGAGCCCGATGCGGGGCCCGAGATCACGATCTGAGCCGAAATCGAGAGTCAGATGCTCAGCCGACTGAGCCACCCGGGCGCCCCTCAAAACTCATACTCTCAACCAGCTCATGATACTGTAGAAATGGTGAGTCCCCATTGCGGATGGGGGGAAAAAGGGAACCCTCCCACACTGTTGGTGGGAATGTAGATTAGCGCAGCCACTGTGGAAGACGCTGTGGAGGTTTCTCAAAACATTAAAAATAGGGGCGCCTGGGTGGCGCAGTCGGTTAAGCGTCCGACTTCAGCCAGGTCACGATCTCGCGGTCCTTGAGTTCGAGCCCCGCGTTGGGCTCTGGGCTGATGGCTCGGAGCCTGGAGCCTGTTTCCGATTCTGTGTCTCCCTCTCTCTCTGCCCCTCCCCCATTCATGCTCTGTCTCTCTCTGTCCCCAAAAATAAATAAACGTTGAAAAAAAAATTAAAAAAAAACAAAAAAACAAAAAAAAAAACATTAAAAATAGAAATACCATAGTATCCAGTAATCCCCTTATTGGGTATTTTGCCCAAAGAAAACGAACACACTAATTTGAAAAGATACATGAAGTCTTATGTTTACTGCAGCATTATTTACAATAGCCAAATTATGGAGGCAACCCGAGGGTCCGTCCACAGGCGAATGGATAAAGATGTGTATACACACACACACACACACACACACACACACAGGACTGTTACTCAGCCATAAAAAAAGAATGAAATCTTGCTATTTGCAACAACAAGGATGGACCCAGAGGGTATTATTATGCTAAGTGAAATAAATCAGACGGAGAAAGACAGATGCCGTATGAATTCACTCATGTGGAATGTAAAAAATAAAACAAGCAAAAAAAATAAATTAATTTTTAAAAAATTAAAAAAAAAAAAAAAAAGGCCCGGGGGCGGGGGGTGCCTGGGTGGCTCAGTCTGTTGAGCTTCCGACTTCAGCTCAGGTCACGATCTCGCGGTCCGTGAGTTCGAGCCCCGCGTCGGGCTCTGGGCTGACCGCTCGGAGCCTGGAGGCTGCTTCCGATTCTGTGTCTCCTCCTCTCTCTCTGCCCCTCCCCTGCTCATGCTCTGTCTCTCCCTCTCAAGAATAAATAAACTTAGGGGCGCCTGGGTGGCTCCGTCGGTTAAACGGCTGACTTCGGCTCAGGTCATGATCTCGCGGTCCGTGGGTTCGAGCCCCGCGTCGGGCTCTGTGCTGACAGCTCGGAGCCTGGAGCCTGTTTCAGATTCTGTGTCTCCCTCTCTCTCTCTGACCCTCCCCCGTTCATGCTCTGCCTCTCTCTGTCTCAAAAATAAATAAACGTTAAAAAAAAAAAGACTTAAAAAAAAAGAATACACTTAAAAAATTAAAAAAAAAAGAGAATACTAGTTTATCACGGACGTTGAAAAGCTGAGCATCTGGGGAGACAGCTGGTGCCTGGACCCCGTTTATGGACCCCAGAGCGCTGTCCAGCTCTGTTTTTGCAGAGTGTACACTTTACAGGGGGCAATACCAACAACTCTTCAGCCGCACAAAGTCATCGGAACATTTAGCTGTTGTTGGCTGGAGAGGGGCTCTGGAAGTCATTTTGTCAGGAAAAAACAAACAAACAATGCAGAAATGGTGAGTCCCCGGCCTGGCCACTAATCAGCAAATTGTTTACTAGAGCTGGGCCTCAGTTTCCCTATCTCTGAAATGGACGCGGCCGAGGATGAGGGTTCCTAAGCTTCAGTCAGGGCATTTGTTTAAAAGCTACAGGTGGAGGGGGGCGCCTGGGTGGCTCAGGCAGTTGAGCACCTGACTCTTGGCTTCGGCTTAGGTCACGATCTCACGGCTTCATGGGTTCGAGCCCCGCATCGGGTTCACGGCTGTCAGCGCAGAGCCTGCCTCAGATCCTCTGTCCCCTCCCCTTCTCTGCCCCTCCTGCGCTGTGCTCTTTTAAAAATAAGCATTAAAAAAATCACAGATGGAGGGTCTCACCCCAGAACCTATTCTGACAGGCTATGGTCATATGTGCTCGCTATGGCTAAGTCAGAAACCACCTGCCCTGAAGACCCGAACCTTTTGCTCTCTCTCTGTCTCTGTGGGAACTCTGGCCCACCCAGCCACCCCTTCCCCAGGCCAGCAGGCTTGGGCTCACCTTGACCACTTTGGACACCCGCACGGGGTGTGGCGCATCTTGGAAACACCTCTCCTTCAGGAAAGTGGAGATGATGTGGACGGCTTGTCTGACCTGCCTGCGAAAACGTGTGTCTGGTAAGAGATAGTCTTCGATGAACTTGTCCAGATTCCCGGCAGGGATGTCTTTGAGGTTCCACCCCAACATGATACTCAGGGCAGGCACAGCAGAGCCTGTGGCGGTGGAGCTGACTTCTTGGAGCTGGCTTCTTGAAGCTCCTAACCTCCGTCCCGCCCGCTGTCTGAGTCAGTTAGTTTCGTTTCCTGGGAAGGGAGGGGCTTAGCCTAGCGAACCCGCCTCCCACCGGGAAACCTACCCTCTGGTCCTTTAAGGACGTCAGACCTTTCTTCAGACTGTGTTCTTAAACTCCTGCACTTCAACCCACACTCGTACCTCACCTGGGATAAATCATAATTAAAAAACTGATGTGTGGTTTCCTGCTTCGTCTTTTTTGGTTGCTGACAAAATTGTTTTATAGTCTCTTGTGAGCTTCACGGCAGTATATGCACATTATAAAATGGAAAAGAAGTCAGAGAAATCAGGAAGCATACAGACCATCCGGGACCCTAAAACTCAAAAATGTCCACTATAAAGGCTTTGGCATAGATCACACACACACACACACACACACACAGACAGTTACAGTTCTGTCTTTTTTTTTAATGTTTATTTATTTTTGAGACGGAGAGAGAGAGAGAGATATTAGAGAGAGAGAGGGAGAGAGAACGAATGGGGGAGGGGCAGAGAGAGAGGGAGACACAGAATGGGAGGCAGGCTCCAGGTTCTGAGCTGTCGGCACAGAGCCAGAAATAGGTCTCAAACTCATAAACTGTGAGATCATGACCTGAGCCAGAAGTCGGAGGCTTAACTGACTGAGCCACCCGGATGCCCCCCCAAAACTCTTTTTTTTTTTTTTTTTAAGGCATCACGCTATATACATTTTTCTTTGGACTAATAGGCTGAATTTCTTGCAGTGGTTTCAGGTTTACAGAAAACTTGAGCAGAAAAAGCTCCTGTAACAGCGCTCCGACCGGCCTTAAGGGACAACTTGCTTCTTCAAGCTTCTGCGCTCCTCGCTTGCTGACCTAAGTCCCTTGGTCTGTGGCAGAACTCAGTTTCCCTGAAACTTGCAGACCACCAGGCTCGAGGAGAGAAGGACAGAACTTTCCCAGGCATGAGGCTGACCAAAAACAGCTGTCGCGGACACCAGCAGTTCTGCTCAGGGGCGTGTCGGAGTACAAGTCACCGCCCGGACACCTGCTTCTCCTGCCCACAGCCCCCCTCCCTCTTCCCCTGCCTTCCCCTTTAAAACCCTCTGGCTTGGCCTGGACAGGGAAGATGGTCTTCGAGACGTCAGTCTACCACCTTCCCGGGTTGCCGGCTCCCTGAATAACACAACCCTCCCTTTCCCCCCATGATGGGTCTCCTGAGTATCGATTTTTGAGCAATGAGCCGCCGAACCCGAGTGCGAAACCGATTCTCTGTCCAGTAACAGATTGCGGCGAACAGCCAGGAGCTGTGTGTCTGACTCTCCAGCGCCCCGGGGACTCCCCGAGACGAGCAGGAGGCCCACCTGTGCGTTTCCTGAGCTGGTGGCTGTCACAGTCGGAGCCAGCTGCTGGTGGCCAGCCGACCCAGCGGGACCCCTCACTATCTCGGAGGAAAAAGCACCCCACGCTGCTGGGCCACCTCCTTATGAGGCTCAAACTGAAGCACCTCCCAGATCAGCTTTAGGGGGCCTAGGGCTCCCCTGGACTTAAAGCTCCAACCTCAGATTAGCCCACAAGGGGCCCCGGGGAAACTGACAGGAGTATGCGGATGGGCTTTTGAGCGGACACAGGTGCAACATATTAGGTATCAGAGCTAATTCAAGGTTGTTGGTTTAATTAAAACAGACATGTTTTTGGAGGTATCGGCATCAAATATAATTCAGATAATCAGCTTTTATTCGACCTGAATTTATTAAATTCATGTTGATTCTGTTACAACTTACCAGCAAAAAGGACTTAAAAGGATGATTTTTGTCTGTCTCGGGAAATTTTCCCGGGGAATTAAGAACAAGTACATTAAGGTTTTTTTAATGTTTACTTATTTATTTTGAGAGAGAGAGAGAACACAAGCAGGGGAGGGGCAGAGACAGAGAGAGAGAGAGAACATAAGCAAGGGAGGGGCAGAGAGAGAGAGAGAGAGAGAAAATAAACAAGGGAGGGGCAGAGAGAGAGAGAGAGAACACAGCAGGGGAGGGGCGGAGAGAGAGAGAACACAAGCAGGGGAGGGGCAGGGGCAGAGAGAGAGAGAGAGAACACAAGCAGGGGAGGGGCAGAGAGAGAGAGAGAGAGAGAACACAAGTAAGGGAGGGGCAGAGAGAGAGAGAGAGAACATAAGCAGGGGAGGGGCAGAGAGAGAGAGAGAGAGAGAGAGAGAACACAGCAGGGGAGGGGCAGAGAGAGAGAGAGAGAGAGAGAGAGAACACAGCAGGGGAGGGGCAGAGAGAGAGAGAGAGAGAACACAAGCAGGGGAGGGGCAGAGAGAGAGAGAGAGAGAGAGAACATAAGCAGGGGAGGGGCAGAGAGAGAATCCCAAGTAGCCTCCACACTCAGCACAGAGCCCATCGAGGGGCTTGGTCTCAAGACCGTGAGATCATAACCTGAGCCGAAATCAAGAGTCAAGGACGCTTAACCGAATGAGCCACCCCGACGCCCCATAAACAAAGTTTTAAAAAAGAGTTTATAGCTAAACATTTTTTAAAAGAGATTTTGCTTTTAAGTAATCTCTACCCCCAACTTGGGGCTCAAACTCGTAGCCCTGAGATCAAGAGTCACATGTTCCATCTACTGAGCCAGCCAGGGGCCCCTATCTATAAACTTTTATCTATCTAAAACTTTACAGTTTTGCCAGGTTAAATGGTAAATTGGATTGGGGTGCCCGGGGGGCTCAGTCGGTTGAGCGACCGACTTCAGCTAAGGTCATGATCTCGCGGTTTGTGGGTTTGAGCCCCGCGTCGGGCTCTTTGCTGACAGCTCGGAGCCTGGAGCCTGTTTGGGATTCTGTGTCTCCCCCTCTCTCTGCCCCTCCCCTGCTCATGCTCTCTCTGTCTCTCAATAATAAATAAACGTTAAAAAAAGTTTTTTAAAAAATGATAAATTGGATTGAATTCATTGGATATCTAAGTCTTTTCCAGATAAGATGAAAGACCGGAACATTAATTACTGAATGTCGGTTTTTCTGCTTTTAGCCTCTTAACTGCAGGGGAACTAAAGGTGCTTGGGTCCAGGGGTGCCTGGGTGGCTCAGTCGGTTGAGCGTCTGACTTCGGCTCAGGTCATGATCTCATGGTTCAGGGGATGGAGCCTGATGTCCAGCTCTGAGCTGACAGTGAGGAGCCTGCTTGGGATTCTCCCCATCTCCCTCTCTCTCTGCCCCTCCCCCACTCACACTGAGACTGGAAAAAATTAGCTTTAAAAATACACTGGTCTAAAATTAAATTTTGGTTTTTCTCTCTCTGATAAAAATACAGGATTTTTTTGGATTGTTGGTCTGCCCTTGATGAGAAACTCTAAAGCTTTTTTTTTAATCTTCCCAGAAAAACAAGGTTTCTGTATTTGTTTCTACTGAGCCCTTGATTACTTAATAAAACTGAATCTTATCAATATTAAAGGAGCTAAGTTTTGCCAACAACTATATACCCTTGTTATTTGCCTTTCAAATCTCTCGTTGCCGCCTTGGTTAAATAAATATTTAAATATTAGGTTTTATAGTAGTCTGTAATCCTACTTAGGCCCGTGCTTTCAAACCTTTTGATATTTGTAACAAATTTCCCCCAAATTCAAGTTCTAAATAAAGTCTTTTTAACTAATTAGGGTTGTTGATTGGATTTGTGAGGCACATGGGAAGCAATGTCAAACAAACATTGGTAAACCTTTTTGGTTACATTACATGGGCAAAAGCCATGACTGTTCCAGAAATTAGATAAAATTCCAAAAATTAAAAAAAAATTTTTTTTTAATGTTTCTTTGTTTTTGAGACAGAGAGAGACAAAGCACGAGCAGGGGAGGGGAAGAGAGAGAGGGAGACACAGAATCCAAAACAGGCTCCAGGCTCTGAGCTGTCAGCACAGAGCCCGACGTGGGGCTCGAACTCACAGACCGCGAGATCCTGACCTGAGCCAAAGTCGGACGCTCAACCGACTGAGCCACCCAGGTGCCCCCAAATTCCTAAAATTTTAATATGTCCTGGCATGATGTCACCACTTAGAGTTCTAATTATGAAAGTGTTGTGTGTCACAAAAAGAACCAAATTTCCTTGTCAACTGCATCAGAATAAACTCTCATCAGATTTTTAACTGTAGCAAGATTCTCGCACACGGAGTTGTGACACCGAGGCTTTTCTTTCCAGGAAGCGACTTTATTCTTGCCGGCCCTGCTCGGTTGGGTTCGTACCCAAAGAACTGAGCCCCGGATGCCACGTGGGGTAGTTTTTATTTTTTAAAAATTTTTTTTTTTCAACGTTTTTATTTTTGGGACAGAGAGAGACAGAGCATGAATGGGGGAGGGGCAGAGAGAGAGGGAGACACAGAATTGGAAACAGGCTCCAGGCTCCGAGCCACCAGCCCAGAGCCCGACGCGGGGCTCGAACTCACGGACCGCAAGATCGTGACCTGGCTGAAGTCGGACGCTTAACCGACTGCGCCACCCAGGCGCCCCATGGGGTAGTTTTTAAAATATATTTTCTGCTTCCTTGTCTCCCATATAGGATAACACAGAAACACGTAGTCTGATTAAGTGGTCTCACGTTGCAAGGTCATGAGGGATGTTGTCACGTTCACGTATAGCCGGGTTACCTTGAGGTTGGTTTTGTTTTGTTTTGTTTTTATTTATTTATTTTTTTAAATTATTATTTTTTCAACGTTTATTTTATTTTTGGGACAGAGAGAGACAGAGCATGAATGGGGGAGGGGCAGAGAGAGAGGGAGACACAGAATCGGAAACAGGCTCCAGGCTCTGAGCCATCAGCCCAGAGCCTGACGCGGGGCCCGAACTCCCAGACCACGAGATCGTGACCTGGCTGAAGTCAAACGCTTAACCGACTGTGCCACCCAGGCGCCCCGGTTTTGTTTTGTTTTTAATTTTCCCCTTTCCTTGGGGAGGGGACCCTACCACATAACCAGGGCCATTTTTTGAGTCTCCTGCCATTTACAGTTATTGTTCTGATGCTCTTGCAAACTATGTTTCAGCTTAGGGGCACCTGGGTGGCGCAGTCGGTTAAGCGTCCGACTTCAGCCAGGTCACGATCTCGCGGTCCGTGATTTCGAGCCCCGCGTCGGGCTCTGGGCTGACAGCTCAGAGCCTGGAGCCTGCTTCAGATTCTGTGTCTCCCTCTCTCTCTGCCCCTCCCCCGCTCATGCTCTGTCTCTCTCTGTCCCAAAAATAAATAAACGTTGAAAAAAAAAACAACAAAAAACAAAAAAACTATGTTTCAGCTTCAAGGAAATTCACGAACACAACTTTTAACACATACAGGTGTCCGATATCCTTAAGGTCAGAAAACTAAACTAAGCATTTCTAGAACTAATAGAAAAGCTCCACTCAGAACAAGAATGAACAACACGGGACTGACTGCATGGAGGTAGAGGACTAGAGTTTCTTACGATTCTTGTTTGAAACGTTGCTGGTTCTCTAATGTTTGTGTCACGGGAGGGTGGGCGAGACGCTGGTCCTTGTCTCACGGAGTGGAAGAATGAATCTCCAGCACGACAGCGATGGAGTTTGAGAGAAAGTATGAAGCTCTCAAGAGTGCGGAAGGTCCCGACGGGGTAGCCACTGAGGATTTCTGCCCCTGACTTTTTACTGGGACCTTATCAGAAAGTTTGTGAGACTCCACTCATGGCATCTAGCCCAGGCGGGTCCGGAATACGTTTATCCTTTTTTTTTCTTCCCCCAAACCCTGCTGCCCAGGGGGTCCCTGATCTCGCCCTGCCTAATGTTGACCTTTTCCCCTATTCATTTGCACTTCCAGATTTAAGGAAGCCTTTTCTCTTAAGATAGCCATGACTTCCAGAAATTTGACAAAATATTATTATTATTATTTTTTAATTTTTTTAACGTTTATTTATTTTTGGGACAGAGAGAGACAGAGCATGAACGGGGGAGGGGCAGAGAGAGGGGGAGACACAGAATCGGAAACAGGCTCCAGGCTCTGAGCCATCAGCCCAGAGCCTGACGCGGGGCTCGAACTCACGGACCGCAAGATCGTGACCTGAGCTGAAGTCGGACGCTTAACCAACTGCGCCACCCAGGTGCCCCCAAAATATTCTTTTGTAAAGAAATGGAAACATTTATCTTTTCTCCCTGCCTGAACCTTCCAGAAGTCGGAAACTCTCAACGAGTGTTCTTTCTTCCATGACAAGCACGAGGCTTTGACTGGAATGTCCTATTTGAGAGAGATGTGCACAGACTCAGATATGGCCAGACAGTTTTAAGGAACAAAGGTTCACTTGGAGCCAATGGAGCCCCTTGGAAATGTTAGCCTCATACCTTACTTCCAGAGTTGTCAACAGCCTTACCAGGTGCGTAAAGGATGTCACTTCCTGGTGGATACAGGAACCTCGGGAAATTGTGGAGGACCTCACGAAGAGAGGGATTCACCTAAATCTACCGGTGTTACAGGTGAATCAGACGGCAAATATTTGGCTCGGCTCTTGGCCTTAACGTTGTTAAAGGCTCAATCTGAAATTCTTTATAAAAAGTTCAGCAGAGCAGATTAAAAGGAAAAAAAAAACAACCCATAGGGTCAATCTTCCTGTGCTTATGTAAATAATTAAACCTGGACTTATTTTACAAACATATTAGTATTAATTTGGCTATCTTTAATAGGAATGAGGGTGACTTTAGAGAAAAAGATTATGTTTCAGTAACAGCGTGGATGTTAGATCCTGGTTCTGGCTGATCATCTCTGAGTGTTTGTTGTTTGCCTATAAAACCGGGCTGCATCCTGAATTCTTTTGGTTGCTGCTAGCAGGCTGTGCGAGAAAGACGCCATATTGATTAGCAATGTTTGCCATGAGCACGGGGCAAGGTTAGCAATGTCTGCGTTGAGCAGCGCCCCCTGCCACTTTTGGGGGTGCGACATGGCCTTAGCTGGTACCTCTTTCCACCTGGTGGCAGCTGGCTGATTTGTAGGAAAAACAGATGGACGTTAGGGCAGCGGTTTGCAAAGTCACCATGGGCGTGGGAAGCAGAAGGCCATAAGGCGTCAACCAGGAAGTAGGTTGGAATGTACACCTTGTCCCCAGGGCGCAGGAGAGTCTGGGGGTGGGGTGGCAGGGAGAGCATGGGTAGTTTGAAAAGAAAATCTCCCCAGGTGATTCTAACATGCCTACTTCTTCCCCAGGATTGAGAACCCCCCTTCTGGGGGGGGGAAGAAAAAGCTTCTAACATGGCCTGGATGGAACTGGATGACTCCTTCTGGGAAGTAACCAACATTCCCGATAAATTGCTTCAACACTTTCGGGAGAGATCACAGGGAGATTAATCATCCTTCTGGGAAGTTAGTTACCTCCTCAGCTCACTTTTAGGACCACCGAAGGCTATCTGTGAAGGCTCCTGGTAGGATGGAAGGTTCTAGAACACAAAGGAGGCGTTTGATGATCGGTGATAGTATTAGCCACTGTGTTAAGGACACTGTGCCGGGAGTCCCATGAAACAGCTTCTTTCCTGGCACTGCTGTCGTGAGCCGTTGGGTGTGTTATTCCCTTTCCCAGGCTTTGGGTAATTCCTCTGTGAGATAAGTGAGTTGATTGGACTAGGCCCTGGCCCAACTCTGTCGTCTCTTTGGGCATGATCTGATTCCACGTGACCTTGGAATTTTCCCAAGGTTGGGCTAGGAGAGAGAAGAGGAGGGTTTGGGTACCAGGGAACAGCATTCAGCCATCATGGCCAGAAACCACATCTGCCTCGTCCACTGCTGTGTCCCCAAGGGCTGGAACGTAGCAGATACTCACTAAATACTGACTCTCCCAATAGCATCATGGGTCCTGACGGAGAGGAAGCACTTCCGGAAGCCAGAAAGGAAAACCCCAGGCCAGCCAGCTTTCCTGGGTATTCCTACTTTATTTTTTGGCTACATCATCACTACGAAAGGCAGTGGGAGGTTCTGCATGCACTGGAGGGCGTGTGTGGATTCTAGGCAGGGAGGTGGTTACATTTGTCGGGGACAGCGTGCACCCAGACCGGGGACACCGTGAGCTCGCTGCATGCCGATTCCAGCGCCCACACCAGCGTCGGGCTTGAGCAACACAGCCAGCATGCTTTCTCCTAAGGGCGACCGTGGGAAGGAGGTGGGCTGAGAGTGGGTGCCACGGGGACTGACAGAGAGACAGGGTCAGGGGGCAAGATGGCAGCGAGGAAGCTGTTGGCCATCTTGGGGAAGGGGAAGAGCCATCTCGATGTTTAGAAAATGGTTATTCGAGGCGAGAAACCAGAGTCTTCCGATGAGTTTGTGCAGGGAGCTGGGGGTGGAGGCATTGAATGGAGAGGTTCAAAGGTGCGTCTGGAGAAAGGGAGAGCGTTAGTGTCTATCTGGTGATGTCTATAGATGATGGTGGGCAGTGAGACCGAAGGAGGTGATTTCCACAGGGGTAGACAATGGAAACGGGGGGGAAAAACACAAGCCTTTCTCGTGGGGCAATGAAGACTGCCTGACCCCAGCCTCAAATTTATAGCGTTCATTCTCATTGCTTTTTTCCTCCTTTCCATTATTATTATTATTTTTTTTGGGGGGGGGGGAGACCGACTGATTCATGATGGGACAATGGCCTTTGGCATCAGGATCTGTCACTCTCAAAAGCTTTCCATTCATGATGGTGTTTTCTTCCCCTGACAAACTTGGTGAAGAAAGGGCAAGAGACACAGAGACTGAGAGCCACAGACAGAGAGATTCAAGGTGATTCTGAGTGAGAGACAGGATCCCAGAGATGCAGAGAGTCAGCGAGTGCTAAGGACGCAGTCGTGTGTTCCTTTAACTGACGGCAGGGGGGGAGGAAGGCTGGGGGCTTTGGAGAGGTCCCCTGCCCCCAGAGCTCTGGTTTCTAAATGCCTTTGGCACCGACTTGGGGAGCCCAGGGGCTGAGGAAGCCCTCTACAGGAGGTCTACACAGCTCCCGGGACGTCGCCAGCAGCTGGCCCAGCCCAAGGACACCCGGCCCTGCAGGCAGGAGTGGAAGTTTTGAGAAGCACGGCCCAACTGGGACTTCCAGGCTGCGCCAGTTTGGGTCAAGCTGGTGAGGGGCGAGGCTGGGTGAAGCCCTTGGAGAGAGAGAAAGGAGGAGGGGAGAGAGATGGACAGGGAGAGAGGAGCGTGAGGAGGTGAGAGAGTCTGGTGGGGTGTAGGGCCCGGGAGAGGGGAAGGGAGGTCGAGGGACAGGGTGGGGGCGCTAGAGAAAGGGTGTTGGGTTTTGCTAGGAAGCAAGTGGGGGGCGCATCCTGAAAGAGGAGGCTACCGGATCCCGTTGGGTGTTCCGTGTGCCCATTTCTTGATGCATCTGGAGCCAGGAGGGCGTGTTCCTAGTCACCGGGGAGTTTAAACCCAGTGGTCTGTTTTCCTGGCCATCGGCGGGGGACGGGTAATGCTGTGGAGGGGCAGCCTGGCCTGGATGCTCTGTTTCTGCCCCAGTGCTGGTCCTCACAGCCTTGTCCGGGTCTGCTGACAACTGAGGATATGCGCAGACACGACACAGGAAATGCAAGTTGTGTGTGTGTGTGTGTGTGTGTGTGTGTGTGTGTGTGTGTGTTCGAGGCTAGGAGGGTCTAAAGACAGTTCTAAATGACAAGGAACCTTTGCCGTTTACCCAGAGAGGTCATTAAATTCCAGCCTCCTTGTCAAAATCGCCCCATCCCTCTCCCTGCTGCCCCATCCTAGAGGGACCAGAGAGGGGCTGCACTCAGGGCCCGCACCACAGCATCGCAGAGGGAGGGAGGAGAAGGTCTTTGGCAGTGGTGCCCAAGGTGGGGGGGGGGGCACCTCAAAGGCAGGCGCAGGGAGGGGAGGGGCGGAGGAGGCGGAGAGAAGAGGGACCAGAGTGCAAAGGGCAGCTGGGGTAGGCGGGTGGGTGAGCTGGCATGGGGGTGGGGCGTGGAGCTGGGGACCTGGCGGGGGGCATCCTAATCGCTCGACACGTGGTTCTCATTCTGTAGCTGGTGCCAACGCTCAATCTTCTTGTCCTTGTTTTTCAGACACTCGTACCAGTGTTTTAAGCGCTCTCCCTTGGCTGAGATCCCCAGCTGGCAGCCTCCTGGAGGACGAGATAGGGAGACAGGAGCAGGCGGTCAGAGCGGAGAGATGCGTGGGACTCTCACTCTGGACCCAAGTGTCTAGCTGGGGAAAAACTGCCACCGAGAAGTGACCCCTCCAGCAACCTGGGATCCTTCTCTGTGGGGGGCTGTCGTAATGACGCTGTGGTTACTGCTGGCCTTCTCTGCCTGTGCACCAGCTCCTCAGGATCCTGCCATGGCTCCCTATTGTAGCATCAGGTCATAGCTTCGCGGCCTCATCTTTAAAGACCTTCCGTGAGCGACCAGCCCGCCCGGCGAAACTTCTCCCCACTCCTTCTGGGTACTCCACACCGTTGCCTATGCTGCGGCCTTTGCCCGGGGCCCCCTCCCTTGCCCCATGTTTACCGGTTGTTCTTCCTCATCATTTGAAGGGATGCTGGGAAAATTAGAACCTTCCTCCACGACTTGCAAACAGATCAAGGAGACTTCCTTTGCACCCTGTTTTCTGAGGCCACAGACCCCACTCTCCTCTGTGATTCGATTATGCACTAAAGATGATTTGTGCAGCACATAACCAATCGTGACCCAATCGCCCAGCTCTGTAAGCCCTTTCCTGTGAAAGCATCCCCACGTTGGACCCAAACCATGGGTCCTGACTTGGTGTCTGGGCAATGTGGCCACAAAAGACAAAGAATGCCCTGACCCAACCCCCCCCTCCACCGTCCCCCTCCCCAAGAGAAGCCTGGGTAAGGCTCTTCTCTCCCCGGAGGATGGGCTTTTCTCTGGGAGCTGGGAGCACTCACCGATGTAATCGTTGGATTTTCCAATGTCGTAGTCCCAGACCGAGATGTCCAGGGACTTCTTCGCCAGGTCACTATGTTTGATGTCATAGAAGAACTCCTGGTTGCAGCAGAGGGAAGACAGGTGAGTGAGAGGGTCCTGAGCCCTTAGAATCAGAAGCTAAGAGGCTGAGCCCTAAGGGTTCGTGGACCAACGGGAGGCCCTAGAACTGGGCATCTGGGAGCAAGGGGGCCCTCCTGCTCGAGCCTTTACCCCAGGCCTGACAATCCCCTTTCAACAAACACTCTGTATAACGAAGCCCCTCAAGCCCTGGAGCTCTCGTTTCAATGACTCTCTGTTTGAAACAGGAAGGCTGATGGGGCTTTTCTAAGAGAGTTGCTCCTGGCCAAGTTTACTTGAAGGCAGATGGCCCGTGAAATCAGTCCTTCCATTCTGGTAGCTTCCGAAGTGGGTTTCCCTTTCACTCCATCATTTAGAGATTAAGGGTAGTCGAGGGCCCTGAGGCTAACGTGAGGGACAGGTGCTTAGGTTTCCAGATAATCTGACTTTTATGTAACGTTTCTGCCTAACTATAAAATTCATTCACATTCACCATTAAAACAAACAAGGAAGCTAAAATAAAATAAAACCTAAACACCAAAACTTGCAGTCTAACCACCCAAGAATAGCCACTGTCAACATTCCCCATGTGTGACCACATTAAAGTATGTTTTTAAAAGTTAATATGAGGGGCGCCTGGGTGGCGCAGTCGGTTAAGCGTCCGACTTCAGCCAGGTCACGATCTCGCGGTCCGTGAGTTCGAGCCCCGCGTCGGGCTCTGGGCTGATGGCTCGGAGCCTGAAGCCTGTTTCCGATTCTGTGTCTCCCTCTCTCTCTGCCCCTCCCCCGTTCATGCTCTGTCTCTCTCTGTCCCAAAAATAAATAAAAACATTGAAAAAAAATTAAAAAAAAAAGTTAATATGAATATTCATTTGAGTATTATATTATATGAAACATTTGAATACTCTATGAAATATAAAATAAATATACTGCACTATGGCCTTCTTTTCCCATTTTGTAACATATGATAAAAACCAGCTTAGCGGGGCGCCTGGGTGGCTCAGTCAGTTAAGGGTCCGACTTCGGCTCAGGTCAGGATCTCACAGTTTGTGAGTTCAAGCCCCGTGTCGGGCTCTGTGCTGACAGTTCAGAGCCTGGAGCCTGCTTCACATTCTGTGTCTCCCTCTCTCTCTGCCCCTTCCCTGCTCATGCTGTGTCTCTCTCTGTCTCAAAAATAAATAAACATTAAAAAAAATTAAAAGAAAAAAAACAGCTTAGCATGTTAGCAAATCTTTTTCTGCATCACCATTTTAATGGCTTCATTTAATGGTTGTGTGGCTGTTCCTTAACCTAATGCCCAACAGTTGAGTATTTAGGTTGTTTCCAACTTTCCACGCCGTTAATGATATGAGAAAAGGCAAACTGCAACTAAGTCATTGCGTACATCTATGACAGTTTACTTAGGATAAATTCCGAGAAATGTCTTTCCGAGTTTGTAAAATTTTAAGATAGAGAGCAGTGGGCATATTCTGTGATATCATCTGTGATCAATAAGAAAGCAAGCCACAGGGGCACCTGGGTGGCTCAGTCGGTTGGGTGGCCGACTTCGGCTCAGGTCATGATCTCGCGGTCCGTGAGTTCGAGCCCCGCGTCGGGCTGTGTGCTGACAGCTCAGAGCCTGGAGCCTGTTTCAGATTCTGTGTCTCCCTCTCTCTTTGACCCTCCCCTGTTCATGCTCTGTCTCTCTCTCTGTCTCAAAAATAAACGTTAAAAAAAAATTTAAAAAAAAAAAGAAAAAAAAAGAAAGCAAGCCACATACGTATTTGTTTTGTATACTTATAAATTCTGGAAACGGATAATGTACAGTTACTTTGGAAGAAGACAAGTAGTTGATAGAGGCTGGGAAAGGAGGAGGATTTTGACTGGATACCTTGGGTCCTTTAGGAATTTTCAAATATGTAACTATATTACCTGTTCCCCGAATAAATGGAATTTAAACTTAAAAACTGTAAGGCTTTTGGAGTAGTTTCACAAACATCCCTTGGGAAGTCAGACTGGTTTGTTCTCGTGCGCATGGCGTGTACCTTTCTCCACAGGCTCACCAACACTCGTGTCAACATTTTACGGTATTTTTATGCCAGTTTGTGACGAGTATGGTGTCTGGCCTTGTTTCATACTTTATTGTCAATGAGGCTTATTGGCTGTCTGGATTTCGTCTTCAGTGACTTGTTCAGACTCCAGGAGAGGGTAGGGCAGGTCGGCAACAGTTGCCAGTTGGTTCCTGACTCAAAATTCCTGAGTCTGAGTTGGGGTCCGGCTGAAAGAGGGGCCTGGGGACGGGGTGGGCTGAACTACTGGCCAGGGATGATCTGAGCTCTGTTTACACAGAACATTCTCCACGCACGCCCATACAGGCACATGCATTTTTAAGAACAAAACAACACAAAACACCTGTACTGTAGTTTTCTTTCCCTGCTTTCCGACATCTGGGGAAAATCCATACTCGCGGGCTCTGACCCAACATCAGATCACTATATTCAACGCATATTTCCGGACGCCTACCATCTGACAAAACTGTCAACACATGACGCAGAGGGACAGGGTAAGACGCGGGGGCAGGTAAAGCCTGGAAACACAGAGGAGAGCGTACCTGCATGGGTCACCACCCCAACTCCTGAGGGACGAGAAGGAGTTTGCCGGAAAGGAAAAGAGAGAGATGGAAGGCCAGAAAAAGGGAGCAGCGAGGGCAAAGGCTACGAGACGTGCCAAGGACCCGTGTGAGGTTACTGTGACCTGAGAAGGGGCCTGAAGATAGGGTAGCGGTGGGACGTGAGTTCGAAAGGGTCTGACCGTCACCCTAAGAGGTGGGGAGGCCACTGCTGGGTGAAGCAACGGGGATGACAAATCCAGATCCATTCTTTAGAAAGCTCATGTTTGGAGGGTGGGCCAAACACCAGGGAGTGAGGCAAGAGTCTACTGCAACAGTCCAGACAGAAAACGCCAGACAAGTAACACTGAGACAAAGGAAGGAGCACGTTCAGAGGGTATGTAGACAGTGGCCTTGCGGGGACTTGATGCCCAGGATGGACATGGTGGGTGAGGGGGAAGAGGGAAGGGAGCGCCAACTGGGTGGACGGTAAAGGGCATCAGTACCCCCATTTATTTCCTCAAATCTCAGCACCACAAACTATTAGAATTGGTAAAGACATTGGAGATGATTTCCTTCCAATCTCTCTCCGAATGCAGCTTCTTCCTATGGCATTCCTAATCCATAGGCTTTTGTCTTAGGCTTGATTCCCTCTGGTGACCAGGAACTCGTTACCTATCCTTTAGCTAATTCAGGTCGATCTGTGAGAAAAAGTTTTCTTGACGTGCTTTACAACGTCCTAGTAGGGAGCGTGCTCCTCTCTCGCATCTAGGAAATCTCTCAGAGCATGACAAAAATGGGGCAGCCTCACCTCATTAAATTCAGGATTCAAGGTTTTCTTCTTTATTTGAGTCTTGTGTTTTGCTTTCTTTCCCATGTCCGGTTTCAGCCAGCTGAGAGGAGACAGAAATGCTATTGTGGATGACGTTTAACGAGTAAGAGCAGACTCTTGATGACCCCAAAGGTGCCGTCCAGCGTCAGGAGAGTAAATGAACAAATCAGAAAGCGAATCAACATTAACAATGGCCAACGTGCATTGGAGCATCTACCGGGGACTGTGCTAAGGACCGTAGGTACATTTAACTCTCAACAAACCCTAGACGGTGGAGTTACGGTCACCTGTTTTACACACAAGGAAACTGAGCATCCAGAGTTGAGACACGTGCCTCCGGTCACACAGCTGGGGACTTGACCCAGCTGTTGCCTATGGAGTCCACGCTCTTAGCCAGTACTTTCTCCCAAGGGATCAGACTGAAAGCCTAGACGGTGGTGACTGGAGTCTCACTATTACCCCTTAGACTGCCCCCAAGTCCTGGGGAGACGGTGACTGTGTAGACAGAAAGGAGAAGAAGCAAATCTGATTATAGTAAATCCTGCTCAAAACTGGTCGGTGGCTCCCCCTTCGACCTCAGGGTAAAATTCAAAATCCTTGATGTGGCCTTTAAGGCACTGTATGATCGGGTCCGTGCCCCAGCCCAGCCTGGTCTTGCGCCATGCTCCTCACCCCACTCCCCATTCACTGTCCTTTCCACCCCGGGGCCTTTGCACATACCATTACCTCTGCCTAGAAGGCTCTTCCCCAGGGTAGGCACAATGCCTGGCACATAGTCGGTGCTCAACTAATTTCTTCTGGGCAAATAAATAAAATAGGCCGACAACTCTTGGGAGTGGGGATATTTGGATTCGGATTAAAGCTATCACTCGCTGTGCAACTTTGAACTTGACTGTAGCTCTGGCATACCCCAGTTGCCCAATCTCTAAAGAGGGCAAATGTTTGTTTTTTTTTTTCTTACTTACAGAAGGGTTTTGGAGGACAATTTATTTTATTTATTTATTTCTATTGTTGACGTATAATGTCCCATTAGTTTCAGGGGTATGACACAGTGACTGGACAAGTCTATGCTTCCACCGTGCTCACCAAACCTGTCACCATACGACACGACTGCAACACCATCGACTCTATTCCATACGCTGTACCTATGATCCCTGCGACTCGTCCATTCCATGACTGGAAGCCTGTACCCCCCACAGCCCGTGAGGATAATTTTCTTCATCTATGAATTTTACTTTGTAATGTTTATTTATTTTTGAGGGAGAGAGACATACAGCACAAGTGGGGGAGGGGCAGGGAGCGAGGGAGGGAGACACAGAATCTGAAACAGGACCTACTGAGCCACCCAGGCGCCCCGAGGATACTTTTCAAGAAGGGACACAAAGTTGGTACTGAAAGTATGAGGTGCTGAGCAACGATAAAGATAAGATTGGGGCGCCTGGGGGGCTCAGTCGGTTGAGCGTCCAACTTCGGATCAGGTCACGATCTCACGGTTCGTGGGCTTGAGCCTTGCATCGGGCTCTGTGCTGACAGCTCAGAGCCTGGAGCCTGCTTTGGATTCTGTGTCTCCCTCTCTCTCTGCCCCACCCCCACTCACACACACACACACACACACTCTCTCTCTCTCTCAAAAAGAAACATTAAAAAAAATTTTAAAGAGATAAAATCAATTCTGATTTTAAAAATCTTTATTTGGTCTTAAACCGATTAATGGCCTCCTTTTAGCTTTCCCACAACGGCCACCAGGGCAGCCGTTTTACTGGTGACCTCAGCAAGGCTCCTTCTTCTGCAGAGATTGGGCAGACGAGAGAAGGGATAGTAGGGAGAATTATTTAAGAAAAACAATTTGCATGTGGCTGGGATGTAATGGAGGGCAGGCCAGTAGTCCACGAGCCAGTTTTCTCTGTTGGACCATATGAGAAAATAAATGCCAATGACTCCCAGAAATCAAACTCATCCCTGACACGTGGGTTCTTCTGTTCACTAACTCCTCATTCGAAGAAAATCTGAAGCAAAGTCCACACTGAGTTTTAGCCATGACCTGAAGGGAAGCATTGCTTTCCATTAGGAAAGGTAGTCAGTGGGAGGGAGCGTCTCCCAGGCTCGAGGGAACAATGAGCACCCTTTGCCGTGAGTAGGAATAGTGGTGGTGGTGATTTATAACCACAATGGCACATATTTATGGAGCACTTACTACATACCCCACGAAAACACATCTCTCAGATCTCCAACCGCAGGGGGCAAAATTGGCTGACAAGCTGCTGGACCCTGATTTCACCCCGATGTTCCCACTGTGGCTGCGCTTGCCCTGGGCAGCTCCCGTACCTGGGCCGGCAGGGACAGGAGGCAGCCCCATTTCTGGGAGGTGCAGGGCTCCTCCGAGTGACTTTGCACTCCAGGATTCCCCACAGCCTGCGTCAAAACTTCCTCAGAACTGCACTTCAATCTTCGACTTTCCCTGCCCAACCGTCCCCCCTCCTCCCCACCTGTTTTCCTCTGACCCTCCTCTCACTCCCTCTCAAATCTTCTTCACAGGCATGTTCCCCAATAAATCTCTTGCACACCTCACTTAGTCTTGGTGTCTGCTCCTTGGAGGAGAGAACCTCATGGCCAATGTTACTCTTCCCGTTTTACAGATGAGGACATCGAGGGCCAGAGATGTGAAGGCACTAGCCAAAGGTCACACAGCTGGAGAACACTGAAGACTACTGGCTCTAAGATTCAAACCCAGGCAGTCTGGACCCAGAGCCCAGGCTTTCCACCATATCGACAGAAACACAACTTGCTTATAGTTGCACAGCTAGCAGCTGGCAGAGATGGGAGAGGAGCCCCACGTCTGATTCGGTGGTGGCCACGAGAACGCGCCGGGTGGACCTCCAGCCACAGCATAACTGACCTAGGCCCCAGCTGCTGCACTTGGAAATCCAGCCACGTTCGTGCCAAGACCCTGCTCCCAGCTGATGACTGAAGGTGGCAGGGCCCACTCCTAGGAGACATGGGACTCGTCTGGCGGCTGATTTGGGCCTTGAGGACTCGGACGGTCTCGCTGAACTTGCATCTAGTATGCTTCCACTGGCTCCCACCTCCCCTCTCCGCTCTCGCACACACGGTGGCCTCTCCCACTCCCTCCCTGCTTTCCCTCACTCAGGCATTTCTCCTAGTGAACCTTTGTCTGTTGAATCCCATCTTGGCATCATTCCAGAGGACCTGGACTAACACAGATAACACGTCTCTCTTACTCCCCATGGTGGCGATTACTGGAATAACCAAAGTCTAAGGCCTTTTCTTAGAGCATTTCCAGACTGCACCTGGGAAAAGCTGGAATTGCTTCTTCGGTGGTGAGGCTCTGGACTGCTGGAGGGATGTGTTGCTGATTCCAGGGGGCTCCAAAGGGGGTTACTGCAACTTGCCGACTGCCTCTCTCCCACTGGAGAGGACAGAGTCACAAAACTCCTCGTATGGGCAAGCGACACAGCGGTCTGACTGTCTGAGACCCCAGACTCACACTCTAGCCAGTTCTGGACATCACCTCATTGTGTGACCCTGGGCATGCTCATTCCCTTCTCTGAGCCTCAACGTTCAATGATCTTGGGGAAATTCTCTAGGTTCTCCCTTTGCAACGATCTAGGACCCCGTCTGGGGTCCATTCACAGTCCCAATGACTCACAGCTTGACAAATGGATCTGAGTAGCCATTGGCATCCATGGCGGCCAGGTGCACGCAGCGTATGATGCCCACGATGAGGCCTCCCTGTTGTGTGCTGTACATGAGGGACACCAGGATCTTGCCGCGTTCCTCTATGTCACCGATTCGTTCCACCTGCTGTAGAAGAAGAGGGCATATGGGTCTAGGAAGGGGAGGGGGCCAGGCAACAGGACGGATGACTGGCAGGAGGGAGGAGCCTGTGGAAAGTAGGAGGCGCTGGCCCGCCCCAGCACGGTCAGCACCATGGACAGCAGATGCTCCCCAGTCTCCAGAGACCAGAAAGTCGGGCTAGCAATGAAGGCACCTGGGGGCCTGGGGGCTTTACTCTGACTTAGACAAGGACAGAGCCCTGAGTGATTGGAGGTGGGGCTGGACCCTGGTTCCAGTCTGACTCTGAACTCAGATTTGCCTGAGTAAAACAGTTTTCTCACCACTGTAGTCCCTGGGGCCCCATGAGGGACCTGGGCAGAGGGCACAGATATGTAGCCCAACCCCAGCCCCAGCCAGCCTCTCCTAGGTCCCCATGGAGGGAGAGTGGCATTGCTTTAGTCCTGCAGAATTTTCCAGCAGAGCTTCTGCCAACAAGGCAGGGGAACTCAAGGGTGTGCCCCGGGTGTGAGAGGGTGGGCTTTCTTGGCCTTGGGGGCTCCAGACGGGAGGAGCAGCCATTTGGTCTCATGTTCTAATGGGAAGGGGTACCTCTCTCATGGTACACCGACGGGCAAGTGGTTTTGGGGGAAAGAATAAGGAAGGGGCTGGGAGGGAGAGAAAAGAGAATTGGCAGATCCTGACTGCGGCTTCAATACCCACTGAGTGCTCACCTCCTCCTCATAAAGGGCCATGCCTCGGGCTGACCCGGTGGTTCCAGCACGCTTCATCTTAGAGGAAAGAAACAGAAAGGAAAGATAACATGAGTCTATGAGGCTCATCTCCTTACATGGGAAGGATCGGAAACCCACATCCTTCCATTAGCAGCCAGAGCCACGAGGGTGAGTTCCCCAAACTTCTGTGGCCCTCCAGCTCCCCTTCATTTAGATAAAATTTATGTAATGTTAACCATTTGACAGACCACGTTAATGCACAATAGCCTATGATGTAGGTTGTATATTCCTATCCCATTTGACAGATGAGGACACTGAGGGTCAGAGTGGTTAAGCCACTTGCCCGAGGTCACATAGCGAAGAAATGGCAGGGCACCCCACTCATAAAACAGGTAAGATTTCATCTGCTTTGGTAGAATTGACACAGGGGGCTTGGGGTCTGAACCACCAGGTACTTCTCCCCCCTTGGTTCCTAAGGTCCTTTTGTGGGATTCTAGGACTCTGGGGAACACAATGTGGAAACCACTGCCTAAATCCAACCTCCCCACTATAGAGATGAGGAAAACTGAGGTCCGGGGCGGGGGTGGGGGGAAGGGACAGCACTTGCGAGGCCCCTGCTCTTCGTGGGGCATGTGGGGGTAGCTGGCGGTGGGAAGGTTAAGGACAAAGAGCAAAAGATGTCCTGTGGCGGCTCCAGGCCCCTGCCTGTCCCCGCCACCTCTGTGCCTCTGGGACTGGCTGCACCCCTCACAGCAAGATGGGCAGACTCGGGAGCAGATAAGCCAGGTGAGGGCCCGGCCACTGTCCTGACCGGCTGGAGTCACTGAGTGAGGGATGGAGGAGGAGGCCTGAAGAACCAGCTGTTTCTAGGAAAAGAGCCAGAGCCAACTCTTCACTCTTAGGATGGTCTTTAATGATTTATTTGGAGCCTGGCCTTTGGGGCAAATTGCTTCTTGCAATTTTCCTTGCTCTGTCTTGTTCTTCTGCCTATGCTATAGAAACATGGTGCGGCACATGGGATATTCCATCCTCGGGCTGGCCATCTGGTGGGAGGATGCTGTAGGACTTCCCCTCCCGCCCCCCCACGGAGTCCTTGTGGGGAGCTGGCCACTGCCCAGGGGGAAGAGTCACACTGGTGGCTGCAGGAGAGCTAGGCTCTGGCCGGTGCGTGAGAGCACAGCCACTGACTTGTGGCATAACCTTGGCAGCTCGCTCCCCTCTGTGGGCCCAAAGTGGCCCATATGTAAAATGGGCAGGTTGTTTTGTCTTTAAAAATACAGAGTGCTGGGTCCCACCCTACCTCATTAAGTCAGGATCTCCAGGGAGATCCCCACGAATCATAGTTTAAGCTCTGGTTTAACATGTGGTTTAAATTCCGGTTTACAATTTGACAATACATTTCATATTTAAAAAAAAAAAAAAAGGGGGCGCCTGGGTGGCGCAGTCGGTTAAGCGTCCGACTTCAGCCAGGTCACGATCTCGCGGTCCGTGAGTCCAAGCCCCGCGTCAGGCTCTGGGCTGATGGCTCGGAGCCTGGAGCCTGTTTCCGATTCTGTGTCTCCCTCTCTCTCTGCCCCTCCCCCGTTCATGCTCTGTCTCTCTCTGTCCCAAAAATAAATAAACGTTGAAAAAAAAAATTAAAAAAAAAAAAAAAAAGAAACTCCGGTTTAAAAATCTCCAGTTGAGAACTGTGTTTTGCAGCCTCGCTGTGCCAGCATCGCTCAACAACTCCAGCTGTGCTCCAGCGGAAGGAGAAGGCGGGTAAGTAGGGAGGTCTCCGTGCCAGGGCGCATACAAAGCAGACTGCTCGAAAATGGGCGGGGGGAAGCCTCAAGGAAGCCACAGGTTACAAAAGCTGCTTGCAAGAGTGCGCCCTCTACTGGAGGGTGAAGAAACCTCATCGTCACAGGCCTGGCCCTGTGGCCTTGGGTGAAATTAGACGTTATCAGAAGTCCACTGAACTTCTGATCCGCAAACTTCCTTTCCGGCATCTGGCGCGAGAAATTGCTCAGGACTGCAAAACAGATCTGCGCTTCCGGAGTGCAGCCATTAGACTTTGCAGGAGGCAGTGAGGCCTATCCCGCCGGCCTCTTTGAAGACGCTCCATGACAAACGTGCAACATTGTGGCAAAAGACATCCAGCTAGTGCACCACACGCACGGAGAAAGTGCTTAAGAATCCACTATGATAGATAACATTTGGAGGTGCCTCGGTGGCTCCGTCGGTTAAGCACCTGACTCTTGATTCTGGATCATGATCTCAAGGTCGGTGAGTTGACTGTGCCGATTCTGCTTTGGGTTTCTCTCTCTCTGTCCCTCCCCTGCTCATACTCGTGTGCGCTCTCTCTCTCAAAACTATCTAAACATTACAGAAATTTTTTTTCTTCCTGTTATTGGTGGCTCTGAACGTTAGGTACTTTTTTTTTTTTCCCCATGGGAATCAAAAGTTACCTGAGTATATGATTGCAAGGGAAAAACGGGGGGACAGAAATCAGGTATTAACAGTTTCTCCATTTTCATTTGTGTGTGAATTTTTAATACAAATGCAGAGACCTAAAGCGTTAATGCAAGTGAACATGTTTCAACGAACACGATTCAGCAGCTTCAACTTTATAACGATCTTAAATAAACCAGTTACATTTTTCTGGACAATGCCAGCATTTGGATTTTTTTTTTTTTAAACAAGGAAATTTCTTATCGACGGCAGCTAAACAGTGTTTGTGGCCTTTTTTTTTTTTTTTTTTAAAATCTCGCGGTAGATTCCCTCCATTCACCATTCTGAGTTGTCCTACAAGTCCTACCTGTTTTCTAAAGTACACTGAACTATAGAAACAATTGAAAAAAATAAAAATCCCCAGTTGATTCCGAGGTATAGATTGCTATTCTCCAATCTCCAACTGGAGCGCCTTGGTTTGGTTCCTGTTTTTTCCCAAAAGGCAAGCAGCACATAGCGGTAACAGCTCCAATGCTCTATAGGTAGTCTCAGATTAAGCCTTCAAAGACCTTATGAAGTTCGTACTTGCTACATTAGTCCATTTTACAGATGAGAAAATTGAGGCCTAGAGAGGTCAAATCATTTGGCTCAGATTATACTAGAAGTGCCAGAGCCTGACTCTGGCTCCAGAGCCCATGTCTTAAGCACTATGCTACCCTGTCGCCCGCTGATCTGCGTGGTGCTTTATGAATTCGTGACCGACAAGGGGGTGAGGCAGTATTATTTTCTACAATAGCAACAGTTAATTTACAAGTGGCTATTAGACCCTAGGTTCTGTTCTGATTGTATGTATCACACAACCGTCCTATGGCGAAAGTCCTGTTAGGATGCCCATGTTGTAGACTAGAAAATCGGAGGCTCAGAATAGTTCAGACCCTTGGCCAAGGCCAGGGACCAGGGAAATGGCGGAGCCAGGCTTTGAACCCAGACGGGCCACACTGCTGCACCACACCGCCCTTCTCAATGTCACCGAGGAGGACGCGGACGTCAGAGAAGTGATGTTGGTACAGGATTGAAGAGCCAGGATGCCATCCCGATGTTGTGACCTGAAATCCCCCTCCCACCTCCACTGTCGGGCACCCTGCAGATCTATCACCCCCTTTGCAGGCCCCAGAGGAAGGCCCCAGCCCCCAAACTCTTCTCCCCCATCGCACCCTCGAGGCAAAGGCGCTCACCGGGATCACCCGCTCCAGGCAGATGTTGAAGTTCTTTCTCTGGTTAGGCTTCAGTTTCTTGAGTGAGAATCTGGTCTCACCGATAAACTCGTTATGGCCAAATTTGTCCTCGTCACAGACAGAGATCCTGCAATCAACATAGGAAGGGGTGGGGAGAGAAAGAAGGGCCTACATTGAGCACCTACTATGTACCAAGAGCTGTGACTGATACTGACAAGGAATGTGTCGTGTGCATAGGAATATTTCAGTTTCCTATTTTTTGAGCACTAGGCCAGGTACTTTGTTTCTTCCTTATTACTGTGTAACTTACAAGCAGTAATGTGTACAAATCTTAAATTTATAACTTGCTGAATTTTTGCATAGGTATACACTGATGTAACCACCACCCACCTCAAGATATAGAATGTTCTGGCTCCTGGAAGATCCTCAAGGTCCCTCCTTGTCATGACCTCCCTCAAAGATAAGCTTCATCTACATCTATAGGCATTTGTCATTTTCCCTGCTGTATAGTATTCCACTGTGAAACTATACCATAATACTTGTGCTACTGATGGGTATTTGCTTTTGATCCGTTTCTAGTTCTGAGCTTTTACGAAGAAAGCTGCTGCAATCAACTTTTTTTTTTAAAGGGGGGTGGCCTGGGTGACTCAGTCTTTAAGCATCTGACTCTTGGTTTCAGCTCAGGTCACGATCTCGCGGTTCGTGGGTTTGAGCCCCGCGTCGGGCTCTGTGCTGACAGCTCAGAGCCTGGGGCCTGCTTCGGATTCTGCGTCTCCTTCTCTCTCGGCCCCTTCCCTGCTCGCACTCTGTCTCCCTCACTCTCAAAAAGGAAGAAACATAAAAAAATGAAAGAGAAAACAGTGTTGTAATTAATCATCGGGGAAATGCAAAACCAGAGTTGCGACACCACGGCACAGCCACCAGAATGGCCAAAAGGGAAATGTGTTGATGAGGATGGGGAGGACCCAGGACTCTCATGCACTGCTGTTAAGAGTGGCAACTGGTACAATCTCTTTGGGAAACTGGCAGTTTTCTGTTAAAGCTGAACGTGCACATACACTACAATTCAACCCTTACTCTCCTAGGAAGAAAAGCATATGCACAATATGTGACTCGAATGTTCGCAGCCGTACTACCGTAATAGCCCCCCCAATGAAAACCAACCAAATGCCCCTCAGCAGTAGAACGGACACATAAAACTGTGGCATCATCACCCCAGGGGATACTAAATAGCGACAAAGCATCAACGATCTACAGACACAAGCAACAACTTGGGTGTGTGTCACGAACATAGTATTAAGTGAAAGGAGACAGACACAAAGGGTCATGTTGTGCCATCCCGTTTATGTAAAGCACAAAACCAGACTGAGTTCGTTTGTCCTGTCAGAAGTCAGGACAGTGAATGCCCCGAGGGAGGGGTCCTCACTACGGGGACGGCGCTGGTGGGGCAGGGAGTCTGTGGTCTTGGGAATGTCCTCTTCTTGGATCCTGATGTGTTCACGTGGTAAAAATTCATCAATCTGTGCAGTTTTTTTTTTTTTTATGTGTGCATTTTTCTAAGTGGATGTTACCCTGCAATAGAAATGTTTACTTAACCTAATAGTGTAGCTAGCTGGTGGGAATGTGCGTGGAACAGCCAAATTTGAAACGCTGTTTGTGCGATTTGTAAAATAAAACAAACCCCACAACGGCGGATACTATGAAGCAGGAAATGCCTGCTCACTTCGTTTCTATCCCAAGGAAACACCAGTGTGTACACAGGGAAGCATAAAGGATACGCGTTGCAACTTTGTTGGTAATAGAAGCTGGAAACAACCTAAATGTCCGTCCACAGGGCGATGGCTGAATAAACTGGCAAACATTTACATAAAATTTAAAAACATGCCAGATAATACCACCGCGGTGTATAGATACTAGTTATGCAGCTAAGGCCTAAGGCATGCTGGGGAACGATATCCATAAAATTCAGTATGGTGTTTAGCCCTGCGAGGGAAGGAAGAGAAGGAAAGGGTATAGAAGAAAAGCTTCAACCTGCTTCTGTGGCGCTTTATTTCTTGAAGATAATAATAATTTAAAAAGCAGCACATACAGCGGAAGAGTGCGATTTTCTAAAAGACCGAGTATTGAGTTTGTCGGTGTTTGTTTTATTACGTTCTACACTCTTCTGTGTCTTTGTAATATTTAAATTATAAAACGTTTTCAAAAACGTGTGATAAGCCGTTCTGTACAACTCTCCGAAGCAGTCAAATATGAGGCAGATCTAAATGTCTTCTCCTGGCTATAACGCCAAGATACATTGTTAAGAAAAAAAGGAAAGTTCCAGATCTATGCAACATGATACTTTATAGGTTCTGAACAGCGGTATGAATATGTGTTCACTCACAAAGGGAGGAAGCAGACCCGGGCTGGCAGAGGGGGTTAACATTTAAAAGGAGCTTTGCCTTCTCTGTAATTTTTTTTTTTTTATAACAAGGAACGTGTATTCATTTATGACTTCTATAATTACAAATGCAGTTTAATAAAACACTGAAGAATATAAAATGCCACCAATATACTGTTAAGTAAGAGAGGCTAATTAGTTAATAGGATGGTCCATTTTTATAAACACTTAATTTTACTTTTTTTTTTAACGTTTATTTATTACTGAGAGAGAGAGACAGAGCGTGAGCAGGGGAGGGGCAGAGAGTGAGGGAGACACAGAATCCGAAGCGGGCTCCAGGCTCTGAGCTGTCACCACAGAGCCCAATGCAGGGCTCAAACTCATAGACCACGAGATCATGACCTGAGCTGAAGTCCGATGCTCAACCAAGCTACCCAGGTGTCCCATATAAATATTTAATTTTAGAAGAACTGTTTGCACACACACGCAAGGTCACATGCATAAATACACACACACACACACACACACACACACACACACACACACACACACACACTCCAAATGTCCAGACACCAAGATGTTAAGAGTTTTGTTTATCGCTGTTTTCAAAAGTTTCTACCAGCAATATACTGTTTTTGTAGAAGTGGAAAAGAAAGGGAAAAGTAAGCAGACACATTTTCCAGAGTGGCCCCTGGCAGCTACAGACGTGTCCATCTACCCGGCCTCCGTGTCCTGTCCGCCCACCCTCCTGCCAGGTACCTGAGCGTCTTCCTCTGCATGTCCTCGTCTGTGATGCCGTGATAGACAAGTGTCTCGTTCCACATGGGGTTCCGGGTGTTCCGCAGGGTTTTTGTACGAAGCTTGTTGGACTAGAGCCCAGAGAGATGGACAGACACCTGCCTCGGTGGGGAGCCAGCCCTGCGGCCCTATCCTTTGGGTTGATTTGGGGGTGGGGGGTGGGCGGGTGATGTAGGAGTCCTCTCCCCTTACGAGTATCCAGGGGCTCAGATGCTCCCAAATGCATGTTTTCGGTGAGTGAGGGGCATCCTGTAGGGTGATGGCTACAGCCATCACCAATGCTGGACATTGGGCCACCCCTCCCTCCATGCGCTTGTCCCTCTCTTTGAACTTTCCACTAAGATTAGAAAGCAGAGACACCTTCCTCTGAGGAAAAAAAAATATGATTTATAGGCCAGAAAGGCAGAAATAAGAGTCCCCCGTTTCTAGGCAGTAAAGAAACAATTTCTGGGGATATTGAAATTGTTCCTTCTGTCTTCCTCCATGCCTGAATTCCTTAGGGGACAAAGTTTTCATTTTGTTCTAAGAGAGAAGGCTAAAAACGCACTATGTCCAGAAGAGGTGGCCTGGTGACAAATCTAATTCATACTAACATGTAAATGACTCGCTGGGTGCTTTGGCAAAGCAAGTTTGGATTGAGGACTAAGCAAAGAGTCTCAAGGAGAAGCGAATGTCACTGGGGAGTTAGAATGAGTAGCAGCCAAACACTTCAAAGTTTGGCCACGGCCAGGTGAGGGACTCTCCTTGATCCAGACAAAGAAAGGGTAAGAGAGAGAACATGCATGTGAATGCACGCACGTGTGTCCTCTTTTTGTGTGATGTGGCATTTCTTATTTGCAGAGATTTTTAACAGGCAGTTTCCCAAGATCACATAAGCGAGTGTGCGGTCGCCCTCGTTTTTAGGACATCCATATCAAATTAAGTCAACAAACCAGAAAACAAAACTCAAGAAAGCACCCTTTCCTTTCTAGCCTTGTCTTCTGAGTGGGTCAATCCAAAGGGAGGAGAGTCAACTCCATTTTCCCTTCCCAGGGCAAGGTCGCGATACACTGACTTTCACTCAGTAACAGAACATTGTCTCAAATGCTTAGCCCCACAGCCTGGAGAGAGTTATTCATTTCTGTTAAGAGCTGAGAAGTCTTTGGTTGGGACGTAGTGAGTGGGGGAAGTGAGCCACAGTCAGCTCAGATACCACTGAAGGTATCTGAGCAGGTGGATCACATAATCAGGGCTTCTGCTCCCCCCTGGCCTTCGGCAGCTCCTTGGATCCCAGGTTTCTGGGCTGAAGAAATGGGCAGAGCGCCTGCCCCTTGGGGAAGAATGACTCCTGTCTGTCCCTTACCCCTTGCAAGGACTTTGCCGCTCAGGGAGGAGGGGCGCTGGGGCCAGATAAGGCTATTTTAGGCTCTGGGCTGGGAACCTTGGCTGCCTGCCAGGGCCCATGTGCCCAGCCTGCCGAGAGGCCCGGGCCATATGGTACCTTGCTGGCTCCCGGCAGGAGATGCAGCTTAACGTAAGGATCAGCCAAGCCGTTGGAATCCATGGGCTTCAGTCCCTGCAAGAGAACAGGCAACAGCATGAGGGCCTCGGGAGGGCCTGGCACTCCACCGTCATAGGCAATGGACACAGCCCCTGACATCTGTCCTGCCCATCGGTCCACCCGTGTGCTTCCTCTTCCAAAGAGAGAGAAGGGAAGCGAAGTCTCTTGGAAAGAACGCCGGAATCAGGCAGGCAGGATTTGAAGCCTGGCCACGTGTGACGCCTTCCCAGCTGTGTGAGTTTGGGCAAGTTCCTCAGCCTCCCTGAGCCTCATTTTCCGCATCTGTCAAATGGGATGACAGTATCTGCTTCACGGAGCGGTAGGACTTCAACACAGTTATACCTGTAAAGTGCTGGGCGCAGAGCCTGGCCCATGGTAACTGCTGCGTTAAGGCTGGACTGTTATTTCTTCTTCTTTTTTTTCAACGTTTATTTATTTTTTGGGACAGAGAGAGACAGAGCATGAACGGGGGAGGGGCAGAGAGAGAGGGAGACACAGAATCGGAAGCAGGCTCCAGGCTCTGAGCCGTCGGCACAGAGCCCAAGGCGGGGCTCGAACTCACAAACCGCGAGATCATGACCTGAGCCGAAGTCGGACGCTCAACCGACTGAGTCACCCAGGCGCCCCAAGGCTGGACTGTTATTTCTGAGATGGGAGGCGATGTTCCAGAACAGGGAAGATGGGAGAGGTGGAGAAGCTGGGGAAAGAGGGCTTGAGTTCTGGCCCTGGCCCCTGGACTCATTTCTGAGACCTCAGTTTCTTCACCCATAAAAGGGGGATCACAATGTCTGCCTGGCCCCCCTCACAGGGCTGGAATGAGGCTCAAGGGAGACACTGTGGGGGAAGGGAGTTTGGGGCAGGGATTACACTGGGCTTGTTTATATGAGCAACCCCAAATTCCCGGGGCCCAGACACATTCTGTCAACTTCCTAGGCCCGGCTGGGCAGACGTCCCTCCTCTGGGCTCCCACTGTCCCTTCTCACAGCCCTAATCCCAAAGTCATGCATCTTTGTGCACCTGTTTCCCTATCTGTTCACGTTCTTAGGGGATGAAGACCTCTCCCATGAAGGGCGAGCTCTGGGCCCCGCACTAGCGAGTGCGGACAATGTGGAGACGGTGCCACAAAGCGGGGTGCAAGGGGGAGAGCTTGCAGAGCAGCATCGTGGGTAAGAACGCAGGCTCCTGAGCTGGACTACACTGGTTCAAATCCCAGCTCTGTCACTTCCTGGCTATGTGATCTGGGCAGGTCCCTAATCCCTCTGTGCCTTAGTGTGTCCGTCTATAAAACGGGGATGATGATGATAGACCCTTCCTCATGGGTTGCTGTGAAGGTGAAGGGGAACAAAGTAATCTGTGGAAAGCCCCGGAGGGTGTGTGATCCTCAGGAAATGCTACGGCCACAGTTTCTTGGCTGTTTCCCCAAAGTGAACCCCAAAGCAGGGCCAGCCCTTGTTCACTCTGGGATCGCCAGCATTCAGGACAGTGCCTGGTACAGAGGAGGTATTTAGCAGACGTTGCTGGAATGACTATTGGGGTTCCAACGTTGCAAACTGGCAGACGCTGTGCCTTGAAACTCTGAATTTGAACGTCTCTGTTTGGGGCCTGCTCAGTCCAGTTGACCACAGTCACCATCACAGCCGAACATCTCACGCACCTTCCTCGCCCCCGTTACCAGCCCGGCCCGAGAGCGTGTGAGTTTTCTGTGGCCCTGTCTCCAGGGGGCTGGCATGGTGTGGCATTCCCCCATTTCTGGAGCTGAAAGAGGGGACTGAATGCCTGGGCATTGAGCCAGACTCAAATCCAGCTCTATCCCTACCTGCCGGGTGACCTCAGGCTTTAACCTTTCTAGGACTCAGTTTCCCCATCTGTACAATGGGGCTAATAATGATCCCCACCTCGGAGGTTCCCAGGAAGATATAATGAGATCATGAATGTGCTTACCTCACGGTGCTACTGGAGGCTGGGGGTGGGTGCAAGCACGTGCTTGCTACGGTGACGGGTACAAAATACACGCTCAATGCCTCTTCCGAAGACGTGACCTGGGTGTGTTGACCCAGGAGTGGTGCCAGGCACTGCTGAGCCTCGTTTATATCCCAAACTGGGGCGTTAGGCAAGTGAAAAGGGGGGCTTTTAATCATTACAGCATCACAGGCGTGGCCAGGGACTGTCCTGGGCAGACGGGAATATGTGGCCACCTTCCTCTTAATATTCAGTCATCCTTGGGACACCTCGCTGGCTCAGTCGGTTGGGCGTCTGGCTTTTGACTTCGGCTCAGCTTATGATCTCACGATTCGTGACATCAAGCCCTGCATCGGGCTCTGCGCTGACAGCGTGGAGCCTGCTTGGGATTCTCCCTCCCCCTCTCTGTCCCCCCCCACTCACACACTCTCTTTCTCAGAATAAAAAAAAAGTACTCAGTCATCCTTACAGGAGAGGCACATTATTATTCCCTATTTACAAATGACACACTGAGGCACAGAGAGGCGAAGTAACTTTCCCCAAATCACACAGCCAGGAAGCAATGGAGCTGGTATTTGAACCCGGCAGTCTGCTTCCTGAGCCTTGTTTCTTGTTTGTTCTTCCACGTGGACCAGGCTTGCAGTGGGGGGAACTCTGGTCAGTTACTTTCTGGGATCTGCACTGGCATCATCCAGCTTTCCTCGGGGTCTGGAGTTGAGTCCGCTCACTCCCCCGGGGGCCCGCAGCAGGGAGATGTTCTTGCATCTGCAACAATGGTTCCCCCGCCCCCACTCCAGCCGCTGCTCCAGCCCGACAGTCACATCAACAGAAGGAGCCCTCGGTGGGCATGTCAGCTGTCAGGTCAGGCTGTCACCGCTTCCCCAGGCGGCGCCTCTTGGGCAGATTCCAGTTCTGCCCTTGAAGCCCGGCTGCCTCTGCTCCCGGGAGCTACAGATCAGTGAGCCCCTCCCCCCCCACCAGAGACCACCCCTGAAGAAAGTCCTCCAAAGGAAGTGGCCACGGTTAATTCCTGCCCCCTTCTCATTACCGTCACGGTCACAGATCAACAGGCCTGGTAACCCACGCCAACCCCGAGTCCCCTAGAAATGCCAGGGCATCCTAAGCGGTCCCCAGCTGGGCCTCTCACCTACCTTGGCTTTTATGATGGTGCAGTGCAGGGAGCTGTTGTCCTGGTCGTAGAGAAGACTGAACTCCAGGGCACCCAGGGTGGCTGAAGGGGGCAGAGGCAGGAACCGAGAGAACATTCATTCAGTCACTCAACAAACATCTCCTGAGCACTTACTAAGTGCCCAGTCCGGTCCAGGCATTGAGCCTACAGAGAGGAAGACTCGGTCCCTGCTCTGGACTCGCCATCCTGGTAGGCCCTCCTCTACTTTGGAGCCCTCAGCACACCTGTGATCAGTGAATCGGGTGTGCAATTGTCAAGTTAACGACTTCCCATCCTGCTAGATTGAGAGCCCCACGAGGGCAAGGGCTGTGACTGTCCTGTTCACTGCTGGGCCCCCACTGGGCACAGTGCAGGAAGCACAGTCGGTGCTCACTTACTTGCTAAAGGAATAAATGAATCTGGGCATTTGCCGTTACCTCTGCTTGGAATAGTCTCCCTCTAGATCCTCACGTGGCTGCCATCTTCTCATCATCCACATCTCGGCTTAAATGTCACCTCCTCAGGGAAGCCCTCGCTGACCACTCCATCTAAAGCAGCCACCCCCGTGGCCATTGCCTTTATTTCCTTCCTGCTGTGCTATCTCTATTTGAAATGAACTCATTTGTATGTTAACTGTTTCTCTCCACTAGAATGGTAGTTCCGTTAGATTAGCCATCTCGGCTGCCTTTTTTTTTTTTTTTTTTTTTTTTGGCCATGGTGTCTCTAGCACCTAGAATAGTTTGGGGCACATAGTATGTACTTGATACGTACTTATTGGTTATAAAGATGAGTGAATGAGTGACTGAGCGGTATATACAGCTAAACACAGTATAGGATTGTTACAAATCACTGGGGTCAGCTCGTAAGAGGGACAGATACAAGCTGGGAGGGATCATCTAGGCTCGGCAGGGCAGTGAAGAGACACTTAAGGCCGAAGGAAGGAGCACTGGATACTGTTCTGGGCACAAGTGCCAGTGCGCAGAAAGGCAGAAAGGTGGGCCGGACGCAGTGTGCATTTCCGAGGCAGGAAACAGTTCGCCGCTCACAAGGCGGTGGACCTTCCTACGCTCCTTTCCCGAGACCGCAGACCCATGACAGAGCACAGGGGACAGAGGGGACAGCTGATATTTCATCCTGATCTATTTCACCCAGCTGATCTGCTACAGCAATGCGACCGTCAGCCCCTCCACTCACTGGCCCTGTGAGGTTGGACAGGTCCCTGAAGCTCTCGGAGCCTCAGTTTCACTATCTGCGAAATAGGAAGAGTAGAAGCAGCTACTCCCAGGCCGAGCAGGAAGACTCAATGAGCACGTGCACGGAACACACTTAGAAAAGCGCCCGGCATAAAATAAGCAAGTATGGACTATTATTACTTCTGATGTGCGTACCACATAAATAATAATTCCTCCTGTGTGTTTAGGACTACCTCAGTTTACCATCCCCTCAGCTCCGTGCGGGAGGCAGTATTTGCTTCCCATTTTACAACAAGGAGTGGTGACACGGGGGGACCAAGCCACGCCACTGATCACGGCTGTTCGTCCACTTCTTCTGAGTGGGTGCGGTCTGTCCCCCTGACTCGGAGCCCCTGGGACGCCCCCAACCCCACAACACGTTAGATCCAGACACGTGTCCTTCCGCGCCTCCCTCCAGCTCACAACGGCCACCCCAGCTCTCCTCTGCTGCTCCACACACACCCAGGAGAAGTGCCACTGCGTGTGTGTGTGTGTGTGTGTGTGTCCCTAGGACTTCGGGTCCGAGTGGGAGAGGGACACAGCAGGCATTGTATAAATCACTGAAGGAATGGATGCAAGAGGAAATGTCTAGAAATATTTGAATTACGGTTAAAAAATTACTTCGAGAAGACACACAATAAAGAGTTTTGGAAACTAGTAAAACACACACACACACACACACACACACACACACACACATAAATGTAGAAGTGAGATGCTGGGTCGTATAATTCTGCTTGACTTATGGACCCACCAAACACTGAACATCTGAGCATTGTCGATGTAGTTGAATTGTACTCTTTAAAGTGGTTTAAATGAAAAAATGAAGTTTCAAACAGAGAGGGAGGCAAACCATAAGAGACTCGAATGAGGAGAACAAACTGAGGGTTGATGGGGGGGCTGGGGATGGGGGGGGAATGGGTGATGGGCACTGAGGAGGGCACTTGTTGGGATGAGCACTGGGCGTCGTATGTAACCGATGAATCATGGGAATCTACCCTCAAAACCAAGAGCACACTGTATACCCTGTATGTTAACTAACTTGACAATAAATTATGTGTGTATATATATATATATATATGTGTATATATATATATGTGATTTACATAAGTTATGTGTGTGTGTGTATATATATATATATATATAAGAGTGATTTACATGGCAACTTTGATGTTACGCTTTTCATCACAATAAAAAACACACAGCACCTTCTCTTTAGAAAGCGGAGGTCATTTTTTGAATTCAGCAACATAAACTTGTATCTTTATAACTTGATTGATACAGCTTATTAGGCTTGGCATATGGGGGGGGCTATTCTGATGTCCCCGGGGACGACACCCTGAAGTGACTTTCCCCCAAACATTCCTCCCCTAAGTGCCACCTACTTGCTTCGTCTGAATCGTAGCTGTTGGCTTCTTCCTCCTCGTCCTCCGGGGGCGGGGGCTGGCGGGCAGGGGCCACGGCGGGCTGGGGAGCCGCAGCAGCCGCTTGGGAATAGGGGCCCGGTGGGTGGCCCCCTCGGTCCTCCCTGGCTCCAGCTGCTGAGTAGCCCCCAGCTCCTCCTGTTCTGTCCTCCCGGGCTGGGGCGGTGGCCCCTGCGTAGCTGGGCTCACCAGGAGCCACCTCTGCAGAGGAGATGGGGAGAGGGCAGGAAAGAGGCAGCTGAGCCTCTGTGTCTGTGTCTGAGCCACTGTGGCAGCATCACCGTTAGTGATGAGTGCCTACTGTATACCGGGAGCTTGGCAAGCCTTGCACCAGAACTACCCTGGCCCGGCCACGGAGGATCACCATATCCAGTCGAGGGGGATGGGGCGGGGGGGGGGGGCTCATGATGTCATTCACCAATTCTCAGAATGTTGCCTTTGTCAAAACCACCTAGGGAAGCTTGCAAAAATGCAGGTTCCTGGGCCCCACCCAGACTGAGTAGGCAGTGCAATGGGGCCCGGGAGTCTATGTCTCATAACAAGTCCCAGGAGCTGATTCAGACGTGGGCAGAACAGACCTCAGGGGGGCACTGATCAGCGGTGTGGTTCTGCAGCCAGACAGCCTGTGTTTGAATCTCCGCTGTGTGACCTGGGGCAAGTTACTTAAAGTCTCTGAGCCTCAGTTTCCTCGTCTGTAAAGTGGGAATTATGACACTGAAGGCACTCAAAGAGTATCGGCTAATATTTTAAAAATTATCTACTACATGATAGGGGCACCTGGGTGGCTCAGGTCATGATCTCACAGCTCGTGAGATCATGTCCTGCATCGGGCTCTTCACTGAGAGAATGGAGCCTTCTCTCTCTCTCTCCCTCTCTTCCCCTTCCTTGCTCAGGCATGCACGCTCTCTCTTTCAAAATAAATAAATAAACTTACAAAAATATATAACCTACTACATGTATACTACTTAACACAGTACCTGCTGAGTTAGGAAGCAATGATTAAGCTGTAGCCATGGTAACCGAAGATGATGCATAACATCATATGCAAGAATCACGGTCACTTAGCATGACCTTAATCCACTCGAGGCCACGTGCTAGAGTTTTATGTGTATTCGTTTGTCTAATCCTCCCATCAATTCTGTGAGGTAAATCCTTGTATTATTCCCATTTTATTTTATTTTTTGTTTACTTATTTTCGAAAGGGAAAGAGACGGGGGGGGGGAGGGGCAGAGAGAGAGAGGGAGACACAGAATCCGAAGCAGGCTCCAGGCTCTGAGCTGTCGGCACAGAGCCTGACGCGGGGCTCGAACCCATGAACCATGAGATCATGACCTGAGCCGAAGTTGGACGCTCAACCGACTGAGCCACCCAGGCGCCCCAACTCTCTATCTGTTTTTAAGAGAGAGAAAGAGAAAGAGAAAGAGACAGAGCGAGCAGGGGAGGGGCAGAGAGAGAGGGAGCCACAGAATCTGAAGCAGGCTCCAGGCTCTGAGCTGTCAGCACAGAGCCTGATGCGGGGCTTGAACCCACGAACCATGAGATCATGACCTGAGCTGAAGTCGGGCACTTAACCCACTAAGCCACCCAGGCATCCCTCCCATTTTAGACATAAGGATATTGAGGCCCAGGGAAGGAAGTTAAGTGACTTGCCCAGGGTCACGTAGCTGGGAAGTGAAGGAGCCGGGATTTGAATTCAGGTTAGTCCGTGCTCTTAACCACTGTATGCTCTGTCCTTTTCTATTTAATCTTGGTAAGGAGTATCTAGAGTTTTGGAATCAGGGGGTCCCTTAGAGCTCATCCGATGGGTCTCTGGGCACAGCTGGGGAAGGTCTGGCAGCCCGGGCTCTCTCACAGGAGGTGGGAGGGCGTGGCCACTGGACAGGTATGGGAGGAGGGGGAACACTTGCCTGGTCTGTGATCTGGAAAGCGTCCTGCTGGCCCAGGGCTGGCTTTGCCGCCTCCTGGAGGCCCTGAATGGGGAAAAGAGAGAGGGGTGGAGCACAGGTGGCATGATTTCCCTGTTCTTCCCTCTCCCCCCTCATGTCGGGGGTGTGGACACAGGCCTGGGGGCAGCAGGCGATGAGAAGGAGCCTCCAGGGCTGCAGGAATGGCCCCACTGGGGACTCTGGGGTCAGAAAGGCCTGGGTTCAAGCCCCAATACTTCCTTCCTGGGTCTACACAATGAGGATGCCTGTACCTGCTTGTCATGTTTCACGGGCTGTTATGAGGTTGATGGACGAATGGAGTAAGGATTGCTTGTGAGGGGACGGGCAAGTTTATACCCGGAGTCCCCCACTGCTACAGGGCCATTACTGGTCCAGCGGAATTTTTGCAACTACATTTCCCAAAGCCTGGGATGGGGCGGGGGGAGAGCCGAGGGGGCATGAAAGATCATTCAACCACACAGGGAGAGAGTCGAGTCAGTTTCCACTGCCCTTCAATACCGACTCCATTGTGGAAATGTCTCATTCAGGTGCCACTTTGTCTCTACCTTTTGTGAATTTCCCTTCTGAGCAAAAAAGGGACAGAGCTCGGACTCAGAACCTTCCTCAGGCCAGCGTACTGAGAACCTCACTGCGTTGTTTAATTTTCATGACATTAATTTTTAGAACTACCTTCTGCAATGGGTTGAATTGTATTCCCCCAAAGGATGTTGAGGTTCTAGCCCCCAGTCCCTGGGAACGTGGCCTTATTTGGAAAGAGGTTTCTTTGCCGATGATCAAGTTAAGATCACGCTCTGTCTCTATCTCTCAGAAATGAATAAACATTAAAAAAAATGGAGCAAAATGTTAACAGCACCAATGAGGCATCGCTCCTATTGTTTCATGCAATCCGCATTTGTTTAGATTTTCCCATATGACTCGTCTCTTTGGCCACCAATTTTTCCTGAATCTCACACTACTGTTCTGGGAACCATGTGTCCCCAACATTCCCTTGAGAGAGGAGTTTGGAGATAGCGAGTTCTCTCAGTTGCATTTTTCAAGCGAACCAATTTGAGGAAAGATGCGAAGAAATGAGAGAGCAGGAGGCAGATGTATGAGGTAAGGACGGTGATGGAGAGTGACCCGACAACGAGGAGGGAAGGGGGCAGAGGCCGAGGCACTTCACGCAGGTAGGCTGCTTCTGTCCGGCCCCTGCTCCACCTGCCCGCCCAGAGGATTACTCATTCTGAGGGTTTGGCGGTGGCTGTGGCTTTGCACGAAGCCGGCAGGCTCTGCAAGCAAGGACGGGAGGTCCCAGGGTCACAGCTGGGTGACAGGTGGGGGTGGGGCGGCAGGTACCTGGCTGCCCGGGCTGTGGAGGGGCTGGGCTCTGCACGGAGGCGGGGGCCGGTCTGGAGGCCTGGACTGAGTTTGCTCGTCGCAAACCTGCAGGGGTAAGGAAAGGAGACAGCCTGTCATGTCACACACACACACACACACACACACACACAGTGGACACGGGAGGAACCTTGGGTCTGGTCAGCTGGCACGAGGTAATGCCTTCCGGCTTTGAACTGAGTGCAGGCTCCGATGCTCTCTGCTCCTCCAGACCCTCTCCTCCCCCTCCGGTGCCTTCTCTCTTTGCAACACTCAGATGCCCTGAACCAGGTCACAACAATGACACGGGTGTTGAAAAGGGAAGGATGTCACCTCCACCTGTGTGACCTTGCACAAGCGACCTATCCTCTCTGGGCCTCGGTCTCCTCGCCTGCGAAATGGGGATAAGAGTACTTACTTTTTAGGGTTGTGGTGGAGATGCTGTGACGCGATCCAGGCAACGTGCTCAGAACAGCACTTGGCACGGAGTAAACACCGAATATTATTATTATTATTATTGAATCTGGTCTCTATCTTCACATGGGCCTAGCTCTGCATCCCAGTTTCTTGTATAAGCTGTGTGACTTTAGGATGGTCATTCACCCTCTCTGCATCTCTGAGCTCTACCTACTGATAATAATGAGTTGTCATATATTTAATGCTTACCATGTTCCAGGGACTTCACATATAAGAGGTTGTTTAATCTCTATACCCCATGAGGTGGGCGCTGATTTACCTCCATTTTACAAATGGGGAAGCTAGGCACAGAGGGCTAACATCTCTTGCCGGGTTAATGGCAAAGCCAGGATTTGAACTCAGGCATTTGGTCTCCGGAGTCTGCCTGAGACCATGAGGTGCTACTGTCTCCTCCAGAGCTACTGGAGGATCAAATGGGATAATGTACACAGCAGGTCCTGACATCCAGAAGGCATGACATTCCTGGAAGAAAGTCCTTTCTCACTTCTCTGGGCTGGATCCCGCCTTTCCTGAACTCAGCCCTGTGTCACTGGAGAGATGCTTGAATGCTAATGACAGAAGGTGCTTTGCCACCGCTGGCTGGGGGCTGACCAGTCCCTCTGTCTTGTCCCCGGGTCCTGTAGTAGCACTGTGCTTTTGTTCATCTGGGTCCTTGTTCATTCCTTCATTCATTCACTCACTCATTCAACAAGTGTTCATTGTCTACGAACTGCCCATCCTGATGGACAAAAATCACCTTAATTCCTCCAGGAGCAGATGGCCCAGTCAGAGGAGGGAGGCAGACACTGAAATAATGAGTTTATAAAACAGCGATAACAGTGAACATCCACTGAGCGCTTCAAATGTGCCAGGCCGTGAGCCTCGCCTCAGGGAACCCTCACAACTTGACGCCATGCGTAGTGTTACGGTCCCCATTTGCGGTCAAGAAAAGGGAAGTTAAGTGTGCCCAAGGCCACGTATCTAGGAAGTGGCTAGGACCTCCGACCAGGTTCACCCGGCTCCGGAATCCCGTGAGTAATAATGCACACCGGCCCTCACGGCATGTCAGGCTCTGTTCTGAGATCTGAGGTTTTAGTTTACTTAATCCTTTAGAGCAACCTGAGATAAGAATGATTACCATTATCATTTCCATTTGATAATAAAGGAAAGCCCAGTGCCCCGATCTGTAAAATGGGAACACCCAGCTGGTAAGTGGTCGAGCTGGGATCTGACCCCACACAGTCTTTGATCTGGTATTTGTGCACTTGACATTGAACTGAAATGGCCATACAGGTAAAGAAGTAACATCACGGGGGACGGAGGTGAGGGGTGACCTCTGGCTGGGGGGATGGGGACGCTTCACAGTGAAGGTGGCCTTTGGATTTGGAGTTTGGGTTTTTCCAACCCAAACGGAGGTCGTCGATGCACAGGCGACCTCTGTAGCATAAAGCAAAGTCAGGATAACTCTGGTTTATTCCATGGCATTAACTCCAGGTCCCAGATCTGGAGAGAAAGGGGCCCTGGGAGGCATCGGGATTACTGAATGGAAGATGCGGAGGTCAGCTGATTCTTGTCAAGGATCTGGGGCCCGAGTGGCAAGTTGTTCTCAGCGCTCCTGGTGGGACCCCCTCTTGGGCTTAGGCTCGTCACTGAGGGCTCCCGGCATGACGGAACCTTTTCTTACACAGCAAGGGCAGCTGGGCTACAGATCAGGAACGGTCGCAACCATCCCTTCCTCCGATGGCACAAAAGGGTGGCACAGACATGTCTGTGTTTTGGAGCAGCAGACCCCTCTGACCGACCTCAGTGCCACTAGGTAGGATTTGCATTGCCATAGCTATGAGATGTGTGGATAATATAAAAATTGCAAGACACTGGCCCTTTCTCTGCTCAGGATCCTTCTGCGGCTCCCTGACACCCTCGGGAAAAAGTCCAAACTCTTTTATCTGACTTTTCAGGCTCTCAAACAATGGTTCTCAAACTTCAGCATTCACTGAAATCACATGAAGAGTTTGCTTAAGAAGTGCAGCTTCTGGATCCCGGTCCCAGAAATTCTGATTTCGTAGGTCTGAAATGCGGCAGAGGAACCAGTGTTTTTAACACTCACCTAAGGTGCCTGGATCTGCCGACCGCCTGTCTTCTGCTGCTCTCTCAGGGAGAGGGATTCTGGCTACAACACGCTTTAGATGGTGACAAGCACTGAGTAGAGCTGTGTGTCAGAACTCTGGGGACTCAGAGGAGGGAGCAATGAACTCTTCTCAAGGTGAAGCAGGGCGGATGCTACAAGTTTCACAGACGAAGGGACATTACACTGACTCGAGGGACAGGGGATCCAAATCTGGCTCAGGAATACTGTGTGACTGCCTTTTCCCTCAACAGGCAACATAATACACGGGCTAAAAGCGCAGTCTTCAATATACAAAAGTTAGCTACAAATAGATCAAAGACCTAACTGTAAGAGCTAAAGCTAAAACCACAAAAGTCTTAAAAGAGCATATTCAGGGAAAATGTCACGACATTGGCTTTGGAGCGACTGTTTGAATATGGCACGCAAAGCGCAGAGAACAAAAGAAAATGAGAAAAATTGGACTTCATCGAAATTAAAAACTTCTGTGCATCAAAGGACCCTATCAATGGGGTGAAAAGGCAACCCACAGAATGGGAGAAAATATCTGCGGATCATAGATCTGACAAGGGATTAATATCCAGAATATATAAAGAACTCCCGTAAGTCAACAATAATAAAACAAACATCCCAAATGAAAAGTGGGCAAAGGACTGGAAGAGACATTTCTCCAAAGAAAATATATGAACAGCCAATGAGCACATGCAAAGATGCTCAATGTCACGAATCATCAGGGCGATGCAAATCAAAAACATGAGATATTGCTTCACACGCATTAGGATGGTTACACACACATACTATATATATACGTATATATATACGTATATATATATATACACGTATATATCCTACATATACAGACACACATGTATGTATATATAAGCGTTGGTGAAGACGTGGATTAACTGGAACCCTTGTATATTTCTGGTAAGACTGTAAAAATGGTGAGCCCACTGTAGAACACAGTATGGTGGTTCCTGAAAAATTTAAGCATAAATTTACCATATGATCTATCTATTCCACTTCTATACATATATATATATATATATATATATATATATATATATATATATATATATACACACATATATACACCCCAAAATTAAGAGCAGGAACTCAAATCGATACTTGTACACCAATGTTCATTATGCACAACAGCCAAAAGGTGGAAACAGCCCAAATGTCCATCAACGGATGAATGGATAAACAAAATGTCTACCCACAAAAGGCCACATACTGTGTAATTCCATTTATATGAAATGTCAAGAATAAGCAGATCCATAGTGGTCAGTGGATTCCAGGGGCTGGGAGGGAAGATGGAATGGGGAATTAGCGTTTAATGGGTACAAGGTTTGTTTGAGATGATGAAATCGTTCTGGAGATGGTTAGTGGTGATGGTTGCATGACAATGGGAATGTACTTGGGGCCCCTGAACTATATACTTCGAAGTACTTGAGACGGCAAATTTAATATTAGTGTATATTTTTTACCACCATTAAAAAAGATTTTTTTAAAAGCATCGTCAATAAAAACTTCACCTCTGGAAGGGGAAAAACAAGAAGCCCAGGCTTTAATGTCAGACAGACACGGGTTTCATTTCCATCTGAACCAATTGACAGCTGTGTGACTTAGGGCAAACGACATCAATTTTCTGCGCCCAGTTTCTCCATCTGTTAAATGGGAATAATAGGAATCTTCGCAAAAGGATTTGGGGGTATGACAAGGATCAAATGAGATGATGTATGTGAAGAGCTCGGGACAATGTCTGGCACATGGTAAGCACTCAACAAATATTCCATGATGTTGTAGACCTGAGAAATTCTTCTTTTTCTGTGAATCTGAACCATAGGTTCACTAGGGGGTGTGCACAGTGGATTAAGCACAAGGTATGTGCCCAGCTCTCCTGCCAAGAAGAAGAGGGACTAAGGGCCTAAGCTATACACCCACTATTCAGGAAGAGAAGCCAGAGGTCAACATGGGACCTAAATATTCAGCCCATCTAACCTGGGACCTGGTCCAAAAGTCCAAGTCCAGGAATCAAGGATTCCCACCATCATGCACTCTCGCCAAATAAATCCACTTTGAGTGCAGCTGGAGGTGCTGGGACCCAATGAGATGAGAAGCGTCCTGGCCGTGCTGACCTACCCCATCCTCGTGGACAGCAGAGGACACCGGCCAAGAGAAGAAAGAACTTGGGTGGGTCTGTGAGAGGGAAGCTTCCCTACTGTACTCAAAAGTACGTTGCATTTTCCTTAGGGCTTCCAGGGAGGAGGGCAAAAAACCCACATTGTCCTTACATTTGGCGTTAGAGCAGGAAAGGGATATAACCCAAAGTATGGATGTGCAGGGTAAGAATTGTTTCTGAGCTCTGTCTTTCCTCTACCATAGACTAGAACCAGCATCTAGAACAGAGCGTGGCACACAGTAGATACTCAACAGATACTGAACGAATAAATGAATTAAAACATTGTCCTCCCCGCCCCCCCCCAACTCCTTTTGATTCTCCTCTTCCAGGAAGCCCATCTAGATTTGCCCATGTCTCCTACCAGCTGGGCTCCGGCTGGAGTCAGCGGCAGCCCCACCGTGGCCATGGTCCCAGCTCTCTGAGTCCCGGCTGGATGAGCTCATGCGTGCCTCAGAGGCCCTGCGCACAGGAGGCCCATAGCTTCCTCGCCCGGGGGCAGAGGCCAGGTCAGGACCTGGAGGGAAAAGCATGTATTAAATGGAGAAAGGGCAAGAGAGGGATGGGATAAAGTAGAAGACAGGGTGGGCAGGACCTACCTGTCTTCTGACCTGGGCCCCTCCGGTCTTCCGTGTCACCTGGAGAGAGACAGAGATGAAGAGAACTTGTTTTATGGTTTCTGGAGAGCTGCCACTTAAGGAACACCCAAAGGGGCCCATCGCCACCCCTAGGAACTTTTAAAAAGTGAACTGAAAGTCTCTTCTCCTTTCTTCCCCTGTGGTGTAGCTCCCGTTTACAATCTCACATGATTTCCTTGGCATGCACACGCACATGTGAGCACACACAGGCTTTCAAAAGAGCAAACTGGGATCCTCGGTCAATGATCACACAAACTGTTCTAGAATGTGCTCAGTTGATTTGATTTTCCCCAGGACCCACGCACCGAGCATGCTCCAACCTCAAGTCCTTTTGCACATCACATTCTCAAACGTTCCATGAGCCCTCTCTACGCTTCTCTCCAAACACCGTCTCCGTAGACAGCCCTTCTGTGGCCACTCCATCCAACACAGACCCTCCTGCCACGTCTGTCCCCCTCACCCGCTTCATTTTGCCTCTGGCTGTCATCACCACTGATATTCTATTATATCTGCATATGCTCTCTGTCGAGTATCTGTTTGCCCCAGTAGAATTTTAGCTGTGCGAGGACAAGGATTTTGTCTGTTCCATTTATCACTGTGTTCCTAGGGCACAGAACAGAGCCTGGAACTCGTTGGGCATTCAGTAAATATTTGTTAAAAGAATATTGTAAGCTCCTATCATGGGCATAATTCAAAATCTATCATACACATTTACATCATTGGATTCTAAAAGACGCCTAACGGGGCGCCTGGGTGGCGCAGTCGGTTAAGCGTCCGACTTCAGCCAGGTCACGATCTCGCGGTCCGTGAGTTTGAGCCCCGCGTCGGGCTCTGGGCTGATGGCTCGGAGCCTGGAGCCTGTTTCCGATTCTGTGTCTCCCTCTCTCTCTGCCCCTCCCCCGTTCATGCTCTGTCTCTCTCTGTCCCAAAAATAAATAAAAAACGTTGAAAAAAAAATAAAAAAAATAAATAAAAAAAAATAAAAGACGCCTAACATAGCATGGTATGGCTAGATCATAATCCATTAGACAATCCCATTAATGAACATTTGGGTTTCTCCAGTGGTTCTGCGATAGAAAATGGCACATAGAAAGTGATACAATAAATATACTTACACATATATCTTTTTATATTGGTCCTTTTAAACCTTTTTAAATATTTATTTGTTTTTGAGAGAGAGAGAGCACAAGCTGGGGAGGGGCAGAGAGAAAAAGAGACACAGAATCTGAAGCAGGCTCCAGGCCCAGAGCTGTCGGCATAGAGCTGGGCGTGGGGCTCGAACTCACAAACAGTGAGGTCATGACCTGAGCCAAATTCAGATGCGTAACCGACTGAGCCACTCAGGCGCCCCTATATTGGTCCTTTTATTGCTGTTAAATATATTCCCAGATAGGGATTGCTGGATCAAATGGTATATACACTTCAAATTTTAATAAATTCTGCCATAATACTTTCCAGTAGGCTGGAGGTGACTTATAGTCCTACCAATGGTTTATAGGGTATTCATTTCCGCCACATTCATCAGCACTGGATGTTATTACCAATAATTTTTTAGGTGGCACTGTGCAACGCTGGTGATGTTACTTCTTTCTAGCGACGTGAGTGGGTGTCACATCGACCATAGTCTTGGAGTTAATGCTTTGTCCAGAGTTTATGTGATAAGCTAATTCATACTATTTATGTGCGTATGCGTCTGTGTCTACGTGATTAACGTGATATAACATTGGCCAACATTTACAAAGCGCCACATCGTGCAAAGCACTTCCCATGTAGTATCTCATGTAACCTTCAAAATAACCCGGTGAGTTATTCAGCCCTTTTCATAGGTGAGGAAAGAGTCTCAGAGGGCCAGGCGACTTGCCCAAGCTCACGCAGCTGGTAAGTAGCAGAGAAATGAGATTCAGGTCCTCCTGGTCTCAGATGTCCCAGATCTTGACAGTTATGCCATGTAGTCTTCTCAGCCTACAGGGAATAGTGCTTAACCAGGAAGAAGGAAGTCTTGGGGGTGAGTGTGGGGGCTCCTCGGGGATGCGCTGTATATTGAGAATTTGGTATTTCTCTGCCAAGGAGCAGAAATTGCTCATGTCATGTCAGGAGGAAAACATCTCGTGAATGCCATGTGGGTGCCAGGCACGACCCTGGGTACCTTGAGAAGTCATCTTACAGGAGGCATAGTTGGACATTTGAACTTTTGAGACCTTCAACTATAACTTTCCTTTCAGAAACACTGCCTGCGCTCAACTCCAGAACCGTCATTCAGACCAGATTTTATCATTTTGTGTTAGCTGAAATTATTACAGGGGCCTCATCTGGTCGGACCTAATGGTCTCACTCAATTATGATATGTTTTGATAGCAGTGGCTTCTTTTCTTTTAACTTTTTTTTTGCCTCTCCCTTTTATCATCATTTTACTAATTAATCATAATACTTGGGTAATAGGGATAATATCCACAGTCATGGTACTTTTCTTTTATGAATTCCCCTTTTGCTCAACTTTCACTTTTAATTAGTACAATTTCAGATATGCTGATGGCTGATAGCAGAAGTATCAGGGACAAGAAAGGCCTTCTCAGCAAATCCCCCTCGGGCTCCAGTGTGCATTTTGGTGACAGAAGTCTCTCAGCTTCTAGTTTTAATTCCCACCTCTGTTGTACCTCTAAACACTCCATCAGGGATGACAGCGAAAGCTTTTGGCAGCCTGACATTGCTGGAGACTTCCTTGTTCTACCCTCTTTTTAAAAACCGTTTTAAATTCCACTATTATACAATAGTATTATTGTGTAACACTATACGATACAGTGTCATGTTAGTTTTAGGTGTACGATAGTGAGTCAACACTTCCATACAACACCCACTGTGCGTCATGACAAATGCTCTCCTTAATCCCCATCGCTTCTTTCACCCATCCCCCCACCCTCTCTCCTCTGGTAACCATCAGTTTGTTCTCTATAATTAGGAGTCTGTTTCTTGGTTTCTCTCTCTCTCTCTCTCCCTTTGCTCATTTGTTCTGTTTCTTAAACTCCACATATGAGTGAAATCATATGGCATTTGTCTTTTTCTGACTGACTTATTTAGTTCTGCATTATACTCTCCAGCTCCGTCCGTGTCATTACAAATGGAAAGATTTCATTCTTTTTTATGGCTGGGTAATATCCCTGTGTGTGTGTGTGTGTGTGTGTGTGTGTGTGTGTGTGTGTGTATCTCACATCTTCTTTATCCATCATCAATCTATGGACACTTGGGCTGCTTTCATATCTTGCTTATTGTAAATAGTGCTACTATAAACACAGGGGTGAATGTATCCCTTTGAATTAGTGTTTTTGTATTCTTTGGGTAAATACCCAGTAGCGCCACTGCTGAATCATAGGGTAGTTCTATTTTTAAATTTTGAGGACACTCCATACGGTTTTCTACACGGGCTCGCTATGCTACCCTCTTGACAAAGGTTCATGGTGAGTTGTGCAGTGGACATAGGGGTCCTAAATCCAGAGGCTGGCTGTCCACCAACTGGGTGGAAACACAGTCATGATGTCAGGTCATCCTCTAGGTAGACCAGTTAGCCAAGACCTGTCCGTGGTCCTGAAAGGAGAAGCTGTTTTGTTGTACCTCGGGTTGGAGCCCGGGCAGCATGCTTGGGCTCAGGAGTGACCTGCTCAGGGACAGCAGGCTCACTGACAGGCTCCTGGGGCTTGGTCTTCCTTATAGGCATAGGCTGTGGGAGGACCTGTTTGGGGAATCCCTTGAAGAACCACGCTCCAGAACGCTTCCACACCTGGGGGAGGACAGGGAGAGGATGAAGACATGGCAACCATGCACTATCAGCCCTGCCTTCATGAGTTCCAGTTTTTACCTTTACTCCCTGCACTCAGCACACCGACACACCACATAGCCTGTCACAACTCCTCTTTGATTCACACAACAACCCCAAACACTCCGTAGAGAGGGCCTGAGTACACCCATCTCCTGGATGGGGAAATTTGAGGATCAGAAAGGTGATGAACTAGTATAAGGTCACACAGCACCTGCCACCTCTTACACGTGGTGAGCTCCCTACGTCGAGGAAGAGTCAAGTCACAGAAGCGGGAGATGAGAAAAGAACTTCATTCAAACACTCACTGAACAGTCCTGCCAGTGTTCACAGCTGAGCTGGTTCCTTGTTACCAATCCCATAAGACCTACACCTAACCAGGCTCCCCAGCCCTCAATGGCCACCCTGCTTCCCGGCTGGCAGTGAGGAGGGGGGGGGGATTGGACAAATAGGGACGGTGACCGGTCCACTCACCTCTCTCTGCTCGATGCAGATTTTACAGAGCCACACGGAATGCGGGCGGTTATTGGAGGTCTCCACCCCACACTTAGTGCAGACGTTCTGGGGACAAAACATAGCCCAGTGCACACTCACATACGCCAGGCTCCGAGCTGCCAGTGATCGGGGCCAAGGGGCTGGGAGGCAACAGAGCCCCTCTCTCTCTTGGTGGATAGAAAGAGCTGGAACTCCCCATTTCTCACCTCCCTCTCATGACCAAGGCCAGCTAGGATTAAAGTTCCAATCTGAGTTTCGATTTCCAATAATGAGAACTGGAGTCATCCTCCAGCACTGGATGAGTATATTCTCTGGAATTTTCCAAGAGTCCTTGTGGGGTCTGAATTTTTGGCATCCATATGGGGGAGATCACTGACATGATTTTTAAAGAGGAAAGCCACATATTTTTTCTCTCTTTCCCTTTTGTTTTTTTTTTTCTTTCTCTCTTTCTCTCTCTCTCTCTCTCCTTCCCTTTTCTTCCTTCCTTCCTTCCTTCCTTCCTTCCTTCCTTCCTTCCTTCCTTCCTTCCTTCCCACATGAATCTGACATTACCTAGATTATGGCTGCAGGTTCAGCTCCTTGAAGAGAAGGAAGTTACCTGTGCAAATGCCATGACTGTGATGGAACATTATACTTTTGGCTGAGTTTCCTGGCAGTCAAGACAAAACGGAAAACTGAATAGATCACAGAATTTTTACTATGTGGCTGACTGCAGAAGACAAGTTTTGGGGCATAAACTTTCCCCAATACCGCATTCTAAATGCTAAGTGGGACCCCAAGCAGGAGATGCCAAGTGACATTCTGGATGTCCCCAGCTCACATGTTCCCCTGAATTCCTTTCCGGGGAATTCAGGCAGACCCAAGGACAGGTATATCTGTGTCCTGGAACTGTCACGTGCAGACAGCTTGAGGAGAGGGTGCAGAGTGGAGGGAGACTCCTTTAAATACTCAAGAAGCCCAATGGCCCTAACTGGGCTGGAGAGGGGCTTTCTAAGCCAGGGTAAGAGGATGTTGGGTAAACCTTCCATGTTCACACAGGTGTAGACACCTGCCCAGCATGTTCTTTAGCCTGACACATAGCCTGCTAAGCTACGACCAGGATACCTGCAGGCTCAACCATAGCCTACATCCTGTCTCAGGTTCCCATGTTCATCCTAGATGGAGCTGAGCTCCAAGGGGACAGAGGGGTCAGAACATCTTCCAGAAGAGGAACCAGGGTTCAGGGTTGCCTAGAAGATAGCTGGGCATGGGAGCATCCCCAAAGGAATCATATTCTGGCAACTACCGTTCAGAATCCAAGCTCTGTCCCCAAGACCCAGGGTCCCCCAAGGCTCGAGCCCAGGCTTAGCCCCCTGCATGTGATGAGAGGGGCAGCAGGGAGGAGGAGGATGATAGTACCTTTTTACAGTCCTCACACACCACACAGGTGGAGCCCAACATCCCCAGCTGTTCTCCACACAGTATGCAGCGGTTCACCCCGTCCCCAGCCACGTTCTTCCTCATGTTCTCCAGACGGTCCACCAGGCGCCTGGAAGCAGACACAGAGTAATGAGGGCCTCATAGGACCGGGGACCACGGCATCTCCTAGTATCAGGCTGATGGTCTTGACCTTCTCTGAGTCATGGACTCTTGGGTGTCTGATGAGGACTCTTGGACCCTTCCCCCGAAAAAGGCACGTGTGCATGAAATTCTGATACGTTTTCAGAACACCACAGACCCATATCCCAGATCTCCCACCTCCTTCTATTGACTTCAGATTAAACACCTTCTCTAGACTTACTATCTCACATCACCTCCTCCAGAGAAAACTGCCTTCTGGGCTCCAGATCCCTTTAGCTAATTGTCGACGTGACGTCTTCACTCGGATGTCTTCGTTGCCATCTCAAAGTTTAGTTTCAGTTGCTCCTCATCTTGGCTGTTCTCCAACCCCGTCCCTAGCACACCTGCTCCCATTCCTAGGAGGGAGCTGGACCCAGCCCACCCCTCCAAGGACCGGGTTCCCGCTGGGGGCAACACGGGCATGAGAACCACCGGGATACAACTTGGGTATCAGAGGTTCTAGAAGGACCCTGGGAGCCACCTGATGCTGACTCTCCCCACAAGCCTCCTCGCTCCTGCCATCCCCTCAAAGTGCTCGGATTTGCAGTGTTAAAAACAGCAACTTCTCCCTTTGTGTTTCATTCAACAGAGAGCCACTCTGTCCAGGGAAGAGCCAGGAGCAGCCTGCGGGCTCCAGAGCCTCTGCTGTGACCCAGATTGGACGGAGCTGCTTCGGCAGGCAGGGTGCACAGAGCCAGAGGCAGCACCCTCCTCCTTTCCTCCCCCTCATCTTCCCTTCCCCCTCTCCCTGTGTTTTCCCTAGAAATTGTTTTTACAGGATGATGGGTGGGGCGGTAACCAGGAGCAAGCCCCCCAGTCCACGGTCTCAGATGACCTAGAATAACAGTAGCCGATGTGTACTGAGCACTTAGTACGTGCCAGGTACAGAGATAAGCACTCCACATCAATTTTCTTAAGGGCTCCTTCCAGTAGTACTATACGCTGAGCACTATTCTTGTCCCCATTTTCCAAATGGGAAAACTGAGGCACAGAGAGGTTAAGTGATTTACTCAAGTTGCACAGTTGGGAAGTGGAGAAAGCTGGGGTCCAGACCCAGGCAGTTTGTCCTGAGTTCCTAGTTCCTATTCTTTTTATTATTATTATTATTATTTTATTTTGAGAGAGAGAAAAAGCACAAGCGGGGAAGAAGCGGAGAGAGAGAGAATCCCAAGAAGGCTCCACACAGTCAGGATGGAGCCTGATGTGGGGCTCAAACCCACGAACTGTGAGATCACGTCCTGAGCCGAAGCCGGACACTTAACTGACTGGGTCATCCAGGTGCCCCCTGAATCTCTGTTCTTTTTTTTTTTTTTTTTCAACGTTTATTTATTTGTGGGACAGAGAGAGACAGAGCATGAACGGGGGAGGGGCAGAGAGAGAGGGAGACACAGAATCGGAAACAGGCTCCAGGCTCCGAGGCATCAGCCCAGAGCCCAACGCGAGGCTCGAACCCACGGACCGCGAGATCGTGACCTGGCTGAAGACGGACGCTTAACCGACTGCGCCACCCAAGCGCCCCTGAATCTCTGTTCTTAACTGCAATACACCCTGCTGTTACGTGCCAAGCAGAGCCACGGGGGTCTTCTGGAACAGTCTGATCTCCACCCTGCTGGATCCCCCTGCAGTCCCTACACCAAGGGACCCTCAATGATTGGTAAGTAGGTACCAACTCACACACACCCAGTTACCCTAGCTGGCTCTGTCCATCTCACTTCCCTGAGCTTGGGACAAGACACCCAACAGCTGCCCCATCATTTTGTTTCCCAGAAAAGCCCTTAACAGGGGATTGAGAAAGCTGGGGGTTAGCCCTGGAGTTGGACTCTCTGGGCTTCAATTTCCTCATCTGTAAAACAGAAGGAGTTGGGTTGTCAAGCTGTGCTTTATGGCACCCCAGAGCTCCTTAGAGCCAGTTGAGGGGCCGTGCACTGTAGTGGTGGCGTGATTCTGAGGGGCCAGAAAACTGCACTTCATCCACAGCATGTCTGCATTTATCCATTCTGTTTGTTTGTTTGGAATTAGATTTCCTTTGGAAAGCCACAGTTTGAAGAAACAGCCTGAAGTTGTCTAGAGCAGATAAACTTCAGGATGCCTTGCAATGCTGCAGAATTATAACATGTTATGAGACGAAGAGGCAAGCTGATGGGAGGCAGGGGATGGTAAACGCATGGAGACATTTTTCTTGTCCACACCCTCTTTCGCGGGTTACCCTAGCCAGAAAACGGTTAGATTTTGTTCTCCTCTATCAGCGCGGGTCCCAAAGCACAGAGAAGGTGAGAGGCTTGCCTGGGGTCACTCCGCCAGGGCTAGAATCTAGTTCTCTGTGTCAGTAAATCATCTTTGCTTTCCATGAAGCCCTCCCGGCTTCCTGCCTCGAGTCAAGCCCCAGGAAGACAGCACGGGACAGGTGACCCAATTCCAAACGGCAGTGCGCTTTGCTTAGGAAACTTAAGAGGCTTTCCTGCCTCCTCTTGTAAAATCAAGGCCATGGATTCACTCACCACTTGCAAAACCCACATGAGAGCCTCCACCAAGATGCCTGTTCCTCCCACAGTTCACTCCTAAATGCCGAAAGGCGCCATTAATGGGTCTTGTATGGGGAGTGTCTCATTAGCTTCTCTCAGTGCAGCAAATGGCGTGGAAAAACAACAGATTTAAGATCATTATTCAGATGTCTCAGCTCAGGGACTCTTGTTATTTGTGAATTCAGTAGAGACCAGTAAAGAGAGAAGCATGCGGGTGGGAGGCACAGACCTTCCTTCTCTGCTCCCAGGTCGGTTGAGCAGGGGGTTTCCCGCAGCCTACTCATTTTGACATCCTCTCTGTAGCCCCAAATGCCGGGGCCTCAACGTGGAGGGCTCCGACAGCCAAAGAGTATAAACTTAGAAATGAAACTGTGCAGGAAGCTAGGTCAAAATATGTCACAAAAGACCATGAAGACAAGTGGGTCTTTATCCCGGTGATAAAATATTTCAGTGTTTTTACCCTTTTAACGTTTATTTCTTTTTGAGACAGAGAGAGACAGAGCATGAACAGGGGGAGGGGCAGAGAGAGGGAGACACAGAATTGGAAGCAAGCTCCAGGCTCCGAGCCATCAGCCCAGAGCCCGACGCGGGGCTCGAACTCACGGACTGCGAGATCGTGACCTGAGCTGAAGTCGGACGCTTAACCGACTGAGCCACCCCGGCGCCCCTCAGTGTTTTTACCCTCGAAGGAATGTTTGTTGTCTCGTCTCGGCGGGAAAACCCTATATGCATCATGAAAGATGCCTGCAACCTTCCATGCATGTCAATCACCCAGACAGCGTTCAAAAAGAATACCAACCCGTGGGCCCCCGACTCTAAACCTTCTCAGCTATGGATCTGCTTAAGCCTGGTTTCCAGTATTTCAGCATGCGGCCCTGTTGAGAACCACTGCATGGGGGGACGTTCTCAAAACTTACAGCGCCTCTAGAGCACCTGGGGAGAGTGTTTGACACACATACGATTCTGTGGGATTGCGGTGGGGCCTGGGAATCTGAATACTGAAGTGGCTCCCTCTGTGATCCTGAGGCTGGGGAATTCCGGGCCACACTCTGGTAAGCACTGTAGTAAGGAAGGAAGCAGTCGGGCAAACTGCACGGGGAAATGCTCTCCTTATGTTAAAGGGATTAAAACCCTCAAAACCCAGGATGTAGAGTCAGGGTGTGAACTTGGGTTTGGAACATGCTCATCTGAATCCCTGCATGGTGTGCACTGGGCAGAAAAGAAAAAAAAAAAATGAGAAAGGAAACACCCAAAGAGCCACAGTGATAATCACTGGGTGGTGGGATTATAAGAAAGCTTTATTTCCTTCTTTAATGTCTCCATCACCCACCCTCCTCAAGCACTCAATTGTCTGGACTCCCTCTGCTTCTTTAATTTTCCAAAGTGAACATGTGTTGCCTTTTCTTTCAAAATGTTTATGTATTTATTTCGAGAGAGAGAGAGAGAGTGAAGGAGAGAGTGGGGGAGGGACAGAGAGAGAGGGAGAATCCCAAGCGGGTTACTCACTGTCAGTGCAGAACCTGATGCGGGGCTCAACCCCACAAACCGTGAGATCATGACTTGAGCCAAAATCAAGAGTGGGATGCTTAACCGACTGAGCCATCTAGGCGCCCCCCGTGTTGCCCTTATATTAGAAGAAAAAGGACATTTTTGAAGATAGGGAACAGATAAGGCAGGGTCAAAAGCCATGGGTTTGAATCCTACCTTTTCTCCAGTCAATGACCTTGAAAACCCTCTATTCTCTGGGTGCCCTTTCCCCCAGACGTTAACGTGAGGGGTTAGATGAGGTGCACCTCAAGTTTCCTCCCATGGGCAGCGTTCGGGGAGTCTCAGATCCTGAGGCTGAAACATCCAGATTTCCCTGGTGTTTTGAAATAGAAGATCCCTCAAGGACTAAGAGAAGGACCGCTCTGTGTCAGCAGCCTGGTGTTTGCCTGTCTAATGCCTCCACATTAAGTGCCCAATTAGCTGGACACCGTACATGGCTGTCACTCTCTAGTTATGTCTTTACATGCCCGATTAACTTTATGACTACAACTCACGCCTTGCATCCAGGAAACGCATCCATCAGCAGCCTGGACACTTAAGGGGAGCTGTTGGTTACTCAGCGAAGCCGAGTGGGCACGTCCCATTTCCCAGGATGCTCCCAGAGGTACTGGAAAGGGTGCATCTCTTCCTCTAGGCATCAGCGGACAATCCCTGGGGGTGGCGGGAAGGGGTTCCCAGCGTGGTCTGACCTTTGCTATCCGAATGGATGCAGATGGGCTACTCATTCATTCAATTATTTACGCAGCACCTGCTATGCGAGGACCCACCTGGGAGCGAAACAGGTGAGTCCCTGTTTGCACGGACCTGACATTATAGCGAGAGACTCGGGCATTATCAAAGTCATCATAATCATGCTATAGTAAGGTTCTCTGAAGGGCAGTTATGGGCAGCTAGGAGAACGTGTAAGAGAGGGACGTGAACAGTGAGGAAGGGGCCTCGGAGGAAGTGACCGTAGAGCTGAGACATGAGGATAAGGAGGAACTGGACCAGTAAAGAGGGCTGAGGAAAAGTACCAGGAAGAAGAGGGAACAGCATGTGCAAAGTACTTGAGAGATGTTCAGTATGGCCAGTGGGCTGGATGGTAGAAGATGAGGCTGGGAGGGTGGGCAGGCTGCTCCGTGCCAGATCTTAATAGGATACCATTACCGGGTTTTAGGTAGAGGACACTCAATCTCCCCCGTTTTGAGACAACACGCGGACGTAAGAACGGAGCCCATGAGAGGATCACAGCAGTGAGGACTTCAGAGCTGTAGTGGGTCCAGGCAGAATGAGGCAGGTGGGTCCCCAATCTTTGTCTACCCATGGGGCTGGACCAGGTCTCTTGAAACTACTAGATTGTCCCCTGTGGGTCTAACTCAGTATGGCTAAGAGTACACTCGCAAGAGGACCTAGAATTCCCATTGCCTGAGACCAGACTTTGAGGATCTGCTCCGTGTTAGTTTCCTATTGCTGCCATAACAAATCACTGCCAACTTAATGGCTTAAAACAACATATATATATATATATATATATATATATATATATATATATATATATTACCTTCACAGTTCTGGAGACCAGATGTCTGACACAGGTTTCACTGGCTGAAGTTAAGGTGCTGGGAAGGCTGTGTTCTTTCTGGAGGTTCCAGGGACAAACCTGTTTCCTTGCCTTTCCCAGTTTCCAGAAACTGCCTACAGTCCTTGACTCATGACCCTTTCCTCCATCTTCAAAGCCAGCGGTGTGGCAATTTCCAACCTTGCTGTGACTCTGACCCTCCTGCCTCCCTCTTATAAGGACCCACGTGACTACATGGGGTCCACCAGATAATCGCCACCCGGGTCATATTTCCGACTGATTCACATCAGAATCAGACTTCAGCCCTCCTCTCGACAGCAAGGTTGGGGCAATATCTCCCTCCCTGGCTGTGGATGTCAGACAAGCCAAGCCTGGGACTCTGCAGGATCCCAATCACCTTCTCTTGGTGCTCACGCTCAACTCCAGGAAAATGCAGGTTCCCTACATGCAGGTACACATGCACACACTTGCAGAATTTAGAAACAGGCAGGGACACAAGGATTGGGGTGCCAGTTTGGGGGTGAGTTTGCCTGGGTCTACATTTGGCCCTGCGCTTCCTAGCTCTGTGACCCCAAGAAAGTTACTTAACCCTTCTGAGCCTCTGTTTTTCATCTGTAAATTAGGGAAAACAAAATCCTTACCTCCCAGGACTGTTGCAAAGATGCAGTGAGAGTGTTTGTAAAATTCCCCAGAACACGGTAACTACTGAGTAATGGTTGCTGTTAATTATTTCTTCTAGAAATTTGTGGCTCCTATGGCTCCCCGGTCTCACACTTCTTCTGTGTAATGAGGATGCTATCATCCGCCCACGGAACCTGTCTTTTGAAAGCTTTAGAAGGAGCTGCAGTGACTAGAAACTGACACGGAGAGCACATGTACCCACAGGTGAACACATATGCCCACAGGCACACCTGGAGAGGCACATGGCCACGTGCACCTGTGAGCACACACACGCTCGCACACACGCGCGTGATCGTACCTCCGGGCAGAACACATCTTCACACATACGGCTATCCCTCCACCACCCTCGTCGAGAGCCCAGCCCCATCTGGCTGCCTTCTGCAGACAAGGACAGAAACCAAGTCAAGGACTGACCGACACACCGCCTGTTTGTAAAGCTCAGCCTCCCTCAAAAAGTCCAAACTGGCTTCGGAAGCATTCAGGCAACTACTTCTGAGCTTTCAAATGCGTATTGCTGCATCGGCTACGGAAGAATGTTGAGGAGAAGGCTAATGGGTGTACAATTACACCGGGAAGTAGGCTTAATGTGGCATGCTGCGGGGCTGAGGCACCCTGCCTGGGAGGCGTGATGGCTTTGCGGGCGATCCCTCAATCGGGGAGGGAGATGGCGTAAAGCCGGGGCTGGGCCGGGGCGGCTGCCTTTAGAGCAGTGGTAGGTTGGATTACACACGATTCATAAAAACACAGCAAAAGGGGAGGGTGGATGTCATGTTGCCTCCCTGTCTCTGTTTCGTCAATTCCAGAGTCATGCTGTTTTTCCCTCACCCTAATTTCCCAGCTGGGGGTGGGGGGTGGGGTGGATATTACCGTCAAGTTTATTAAACTTGGCGTTTTCTTAAATCAAGATCAGATCATTTGCTGTGAACGGGGACATGGCTGCTCTGACGGCGACTGGCCTGAGACTCCACTGCCAAGGTCTCGCAGAAACCTGTCCTTAAATGACTGAGCTGTCCTATCACGAAGCCATTCGGCTGGCATGCGGGGTGCGAGTATCTCAGACTCATTAATTCTCACTGTTGTTTATTACTGGCGACACCTGGGGAGCCGTGGATCCTAATTTCTCTCCTTGATGGATTGGTGAACGGGATTCCTGCCTGGGCCTCAGCTCTTCGGGGAGGGGGGTCACCTCGGCTCAGAGTTGGAGACGAGGGAGCCAAGAGAAAAAGACAGCTGGAGGGTTCAGCCGAGCTAAGGTAGTCAATGCCGGGTAAGGTGCTGGGTCATTAGAAACCCAGTAATTGTCATGGTTACCAGGAGCTGTGCTAAGTACTCTATATGCATTGTTTTCCTTGGGCCATCTTCAACCCGTGAGAGCAGCTCTAGGATTCACCCCCATTTTACAGATGGGCAACTGAGGCACACAGAGCCTGTAAGAGGAAAAATGGTGCTGGAGGCTAGGTCTAGCTGCCCAGATACTGGTGCCTGCTTTAGTTTCCCTTCAGTGCTTACGGTTAGAGCTCTTTCTAACCCCTTCCTCAGCCTGGCCTGGAGGAGGAGATGAGGGTCACTGTGGTGGAGAGACATGAACTGTCCCATTGAAGGAAGAAGTGTGTGAGCTGGAACCAGTTACCCTGAGTGAGGATCTGAGATCCCCTGTAAATTCTGGACTTCCCTAAATCCCTCAACTCATTTGTCAGCTGCCTTCCCTCCCTGCACCCCAAAAGGCCATAGGATAAAGTGGAAAGACAGATTCAAGTTCCAAGTCTGGTTTGGCCACGCAAAGGCTGTGTGCCTCTGGGCAAGTATCTTAACCTCACTGAGCTTCTTTCCCCGGCGGTATGGCAGGGACAACAGTCTGTCTCTCAACGAGGACATTAAGAAAATGAAAGGAAATATAACATATCGGGCAGTCCCTCACACAGCGCTTGGCAATAAATATTTGCTTTTCTATAGAATAGCAGAGTAAGACTCTGGTCCTGGAGCCAGTCTGCCTCAGTATGTAATCCCAGTTCCAGCTTTTATTAACCATGTGACCCTGGGCAAGGTGCTTCACCTCTCTGTGCCCCGTTTCCTGATCTGTAAAATGGGAATGATAATAATGTGGCCGAATGCATAGGGTTGTCGTGAAAGTTACATAAAGGAATCCGTATAAAGCTTCGAGCACAGAGCTGCCATGTGGTGCTTTGTAAGAAGAGCAAGCTACCGTTTTATTTCTCTAGACGCTGAGCATGGTTGCAGGAAAATTTTCAAGTTTGTCTCTTCTCCCTTTTGTGAACCACTGGACAGAAAGGGCGAGCGCTGTGGTTCATTCAGCAGGGAGCGTGTGGCAATGGCTGGAGACATCTGGGGCTGTCATAGCTGGGTGAGGCATCACTACAGGCATCTAGCAGGGGAGGCCAGAAATGCTGCATAAAAAAAAAAAGATCCTACAATGCACGGGACAGTGCACACTACAAAGAATGATCTGTCCCCAAGTGTACTCAGTACAAAGGTTGAAAAACTCCAGCCTGGAAAGACTTGGGAGACGACATGGGCCAACGCCCCATTTTACAGATGAGGTCCAGGAGGCAGTGAGGTTAAAGTGATTCCATGAGAGGCTTACGGGTTAGGCTTCATTCATCATACGCTATTCATCTAACGAGTATTTATTTGTTCTCTCTTTTATGCCAGACACTGGGCTACTTAGCGAATTAAGAAGACTTCTATGTTCATCTTGCACAAACAGGTTCTATAAAGTATTAATGCGATCGGGCATTAGAAACCATTGATCCACAAATAAAATTTAAAAAAGAAAGAAAGAAAGAAACCACTGGTCCAATACCTGGGGAAACTAAGGTACTACTCAGTGGTTCTTAACATAGGAGGGTTCAGAGTCCCCCCGCCCTCCTCCAGAGTATGATGAAATCTATCAATATTCCTTCTCAAAAAATACAGACACAAGCATAAATGCCTCCAAACCCCTGAATCCTATCCACACAACATTTAGGACTCCAGGTCAAAAAAGAAAAAATAGAAGAAGAAGAAGAAGAAGAAGAAGAAGAAGGAGGAGGAGGAGGAGGAGGAGGAGGAGGAGGAGGAGGAGGAGGAGGAGGAGGTTGTAAGTGGTCCTCCTTTGGAAAGGGGAGAGTATGACCCCCTTACAAATCACAGAAAAGATGTCTACCCAATTCAATGTCGCAAATTATAGGTATTATTATTCACTTCTCCCTCTGTCCACATTTTGGAAAAATTCTGTGCCAAAAATATGAGGGATGATGGAACCGAGATGGGGAGGTGACAGAACCCAACAGATTCTGTCAATAACAGGTCTCCCTGTGTCTCTCTGCCTTCCTCTTCCATCGCAGCGTCTGGACACCAAGGTTAATGACAAATCCTAATTACTTTTGTGGGCCCATCTGTTTAGGGAAATTGACCTCCAATGGAAGCCACCCGGCTGCCCATCCCTTGGCAGGCAGGATATGTGAGCCAATGCCTTTGAGAGGCTCTGGACAGAAAGAAATGTAATGAGGATGTGGAGGGATCTATCTAACCACAGGGTAAAAACAAAATGAAAACCGCCGACAGGGTTTCCTAGGCAAAGGTTTAACTCCAGAGTTAATACATGCAACACTTTGGGGGACACCCTATGGGTGTCTGTCCAATGCATGAAGGTTCTTTTCACACTCAGCAGCCGCATCTGTAGCCCGGCGACCCCTGGCCACAGCTGGCTGGAGGGGAGGTGGATGCTCAGGGTGAGCTGGGCCAGTCAGGGTTCCTTCCCTGGGAATCTGGAATTAGGGCTAAAAAGAGCTATAAAAATCCAGGAGGTACAGTATCGGTATGTTTTCTAATATGTCAGATGAGAAGCAAAACTTTCCTGAGGCCAGGCTGTGTTCCTGCCCTCGGATCCCTTGAGATCTCTCCAAATCCTTATGTTAAACTCCCCTTTTTGCAGAAGGTGAAGCCTCCAAAGATGGCCGCCATCAGTGCCTTCCTTCCCTGGTGGCCCAAGTCATTCTTCCATAAGGAGAAGGGACCTATTTCCCCTCTCCAGTAGAACATGGAGGGGTGATGCCCTACCAGTTCCAGACCTAGCTGGTAAAAGTCCTGACAAACGTCCATCTTTGCTCCCTTGGGATCTGGCTGCCATGGAGAGCAGCTCAGGCCAGACTATCGAAAAAGGAGAGATCCCATGGAGAGAGCAAGCCACAAAGAGAACACGGGAGCACGGACTTGGGATTGCAGCTCTCAGTGCAGCCCCGCCACCAGCTGAATGCAGCTGAGGGAGTGACCCCAGCCTGTGCCCCATGGAGTTGAAAACCCATCCAGCAGAGCCCTGCCTGAATTCTCAACCCACAGGATCGTGAAACACAATGACTGTGGTTTCTTTCAGTCACTAAGTTGTGGGTGGCTGTTACGCAGCAGTAACAGATGACTCAAGCAGTCTCCCTGGAATTAATTTCCTTTCCTGCCAATAGTAGTCCGGGCACGTCGAATAACCTCTGACATCCCACTTAGTGCTTCAATAAGGAATGTGGGGGCAAAATGAGGCTGTTTGATGAATTTCCTTTCTGGCTACTATCTCTTCCTCTAGGGATGCTGAAGAAAGCAGAGCTGGGCTGTGGGCCGAGTGGTGAGCCAAGGTTTAGGCACTCCTCCCCCCACTCTCCAGGGAGAGAAGCGGGTCCTGTCTGCTGCTTGCCTGGGGCTCCCTGGGGTGGTCAGCTCCGGCCAAATTGGCCTAGGGAGGCAGCGCCTCCTGGGAGGCCTGAGGAAGATTCTTCTCTGTATCTCTCACAGCCACAGGAGTGCGCAGACCAATGTTGGTAGCTTTGGAGATACAAACAGGTGAAGAGGAACCGGAAAGGAACCAAGAGACCAGCACAGAATGGGTTCCAGCTTCTAGCTCCGCAAGGTCCCCTCCAAATCTGGGCTTTAAAAATCTCCATGTTCTTTGGAGTCTAAGAATTTGGGGCCAGGCCTTCAGGAAAGACACCCAAGTCAGCTGAGAGCTAAAAGCAGAATTCTGAAAGCTAGCCAGCCAGAGACGTACATCTTGGCTCCATGTGACCTTGGGCAAGCGACCTTGGGCAAATCGCTTCTCTAAGCCTGTTTCCTCACCTGCAAAAGGGGGTTAAATAATAGCACCTACTTGACAGGGTTGAGAGAAGCAGTTAAGGAGTTAATCTCCAGGAAGTTTTAGATTCAATGCTTGGCACATAGTAAGTGCTCAATAAATGGTGCCCAGTATGATGATTTCAAACCACTTCCTAGAAGACTCCACACCATAGAGCTGGTGTGAACCCAGAAGGGGTCTCATATACATCTGCCATTTTAACAGTTAGAAGGAGCTCATTTGCTCTGAGAGGGGCAGCCAACAGCATGGTCTGGGGTCCTCCATCAGACACGGCCAAATGCTATAGAGTCTGAGCAGGAAGGATCCCGAGAATCAGACTGACCTGCCTCATTAGATGGGTGGGAGAACTGAGGCCCCAAAGCCTCATTACCAGAGAACCTCGGGTTCTGAAATGGGACCCCCGTTGGCACCCTGTTTTCAGACTTGCTTCGTTTCATGTCTGATGTATCATCTTGCTTTCTTCTGACTCTGCTCTGATCCTCTCCCAGGGAAGCATGGATAGAACAGGAATGAGGGCAGGTTTGAGATCGTAAGACACAAATAGCGACGGGTTTGCCTCTGGCAATGCTACCAGCAAGAACTGGCTGCTGGAACAGGGCAGGGAGACAGCCACGGCCAGAATCCTGTGGGACTGTCCTCCCCCACTCTGGCAGAAAGCACATCTCAGCAAAGGGACACTCTGTCATCAAGAGCTTGGCCCCGGCCTCCCTGGAAGCCTCTCAAATCTCCTTTAGGGGAAGCCAGGGCTGCTGGAATTCCAGGGCTTGCCAAACAGGCGTCTCAGGGCATAATTCTAGAACGGAAGCCCTGGCCGGGGTCAAAGACTGAGCTTCCTAAGCAAATTCATCTCTAAACGACTGCCACCATTTATGGAGCGTGTGCTCTGTTCCAGGCACTACGATAATCCTGTGCCTCCTAACTAAACACTCACCAAGAATTATGCGCTGATGTTGTCCCCATTTTACAGAGGAGGAAACTGAGGCACAGAGAGGCTAACGTGGTGTACCTAAGGTCACACAGAGGGTAAGTGGTAGAGCTGGAATTTGAACCCAGGTATCTCTGACTCTGGGTCCCCAGTTGTTAACCACGGTGCCATTCTACCACGTCACCAAGTTAGTTGAGGCAATATGACAGGACATGGAGGACGAAGCAGGGGACCCATCTATCCTGTTCTAGAATGTTCCAGAATGTTCATGCTGCAATCTGCTCGGGCCACAGAGACCTCCTTAACTTCACCCTCAGAGGCAGCCCACCTGATACATTTGAACATGGCTGGCACCCCTGGCCACAGCTGATTGGATGAGAGCCCCTGACATAAGCCAGCCAATCAGAGTGCCTTCCCTGGGAATTTGGACCCTCGGCTACAAGATTCTAAATTCTCCATCATCTTGGCCACAGGGGATATCTACAGAAATTTGGGGCAATATGGTCTGCCACGTTCACTCACTTACTCAGCAAATATTTTACTGCACACCTACTATGAGCCAGGCTCTGAGAATTCACTAGTGAACAAAACAGGCAAACATCTCTACCTATAGGATTCTCACAACCTAACAGGGGAGAGATGTACAAGAGTCAAAATAAATATATAACATATAAAATATGTTACCTGATTGTAAGCACTATGCCAGAAAATGGCTGAGAGGAGTTTTGCTGGTAAGTGTCCACTCTTAAAACCCATATCCCTCACTTCCAAAAGGCTGAGGCCCATTGTTGGGGGAAGTGAACACACACATAGGCACACACACACACACTCACAGACCTCCTGCCTGGACGACTTCCCACCCTTGATAGGTCTTTTATAAAGCAAAATTAAGGGGAGCCTGGCTGGCTCAGTCGATTAAGCATCCGACTCCCGGTTTTGGCTCAGGTCATGATCTCACGGTTCCGTGGGTTCAAGCCCCGCATCGGGCTCTGCACGGACAGTGCAGAACCTGCTTGGGATTTTCCTTCTCCCTCTCTCTCTGCCCCTCCCCCCCTCTCAAAATAAATAAACTTAAAAAAATAATAGAAAGAAAAATTAAGAATTCGATCCTATAAGCAGGCCCCTTGAGATCTCTCCCTTCGGCAGCCTCCGGGGTATTCAGACGGAGGGCGACCCATGAGGCGGACCCAGGAAGTACGTGGCAGGCGCCTGTCATATGTCAGCAGTGCTCCCCATCCACCCTGAGTAAAATCGTCTGCAGAGACTCAAACCAAAGGCGCCAACTTCCAGTCTCCATCCAAGAACCTCTTTAACCCTTAGCTGAGTGTGTGGGTAGGGACATAAACGGCACCTCGGTGCCTGCGTCCGTTGTAAGCAATTGGCAAGGGCCGCCCCTGGCAGAAGGGGGACTGGGAAGGGGGCTGGGAAGGAGCAAGTCCATTTGAGACCCTGGTCCTGGAGGACCCTCCAGTGGACCGGCATCCCGACAGCCGGTCTTCCACCTGTACCGAGAGCCCCCATACACACATACTGTCCTAGGTCCCTGCCTGCCTCCTACCTCCCCGACCCCATGGTCACCCCCGCTTTCTCCACTCCTCCCTTCGCAAGACCACCCACACACTGCTCCCTCACTCTCTAGCACTGGCCTTGCTCACTGATTTTGTCACTCTCTGACGCACCTGTTACACAGCCTCCTTCTAGCCCTTGCTCCTCTCCCCATACATTTTTAAACTATCTGCTCTCCGAACTCCACCTTTCCCTTCTTCTTACCATTTATGAAACACTGAGTGTCACCAGGGTCTGGGCCAAGGAGCTTACATGCATCATCTCATCTGCTGCTTGCAACAGTCCTGTGGGATAAGTACTGTCGTGCCCCCCACTCGACAAGTGAGCAAACGGAGGCTCAGAGAGGTGAGGCATCATGCCCGGGACCCACAGCGGGCAAGCAGGGAACTGGGACAAAACCCTGGGGTTCTTCAAGTCCAGACCTGTCAGGTTAACCTCTGCTGCCTCCCTCTCGTGCTGTCTCCCTCTTTCAAGCTCCATTTCTGCAATTCTCTTTTCTAAGTTCATTTCAAATGCGCTATTTGGCATACCGTCCCTAGACAGACCACTCTTCTCCTTAGCTCTCCCTCGGCTGTATATTCTGGTCAATGGTGACTCCAGAGCATATTTCTACGTAACTGAAATTGGCCAAGACGCCCTGCGCTCACAATCACTGGCCCCCAGGCTCCAGTGACAATCTCCTACCATCCTACCAGAGCTCCCCCTCTGTATGGCACCCCTAGCCTCCAAGTCCCCTCCCTAGCGAGCCCCCAGCCCATTCTCTCTCCTCCTCCCTGAGCTCTCCCACCTAATGCCACAAGGATACCAGTTCTGCAGGGTCAGCGGTCTGGCAGGTCACGGACGGCAAACCCTCAGGGAAGCCCCGCCACCCCAGCACACCCCTGGGCGGCACAGCCTGCTGGCCCTCGGGCCCCGGGGGCTCTCCGGACAGACGGCAGGTGTCAGGCCTCACCCAATTCGCTCCTGCTCCATCTCTTCCATTTTCTCAGCTCGAGCGATCACCCTGTTGATGATTTCCTTCTCCTCATCTGTCAGCTCTTCCTGCTTCCTCTGTCTGTCGGGCGGACCGCTGGGATGGACGGGCCAGCCTGCCTGGAGCCTGAAAGGTAACATGGGAAGGCGTGAGGCTGTGCAGCAGGAAGAAGACTGTGGTTAGGTTCTGGTCCCTGGTGTCTTCAGTTAAACTTCCTGCTGGGAAACTCTCCAGCTAGGAGATGAGCCTCAGTTTGCTCATCTGTACAATGGGACACGTTCCTCCCTCATAGGGTTCTCATGAGTTTCTGTCTACCGAGTGCTTAGCACATGGTAGGCATATTCTGTGAGCAGCATTTGTAGGAAGTTCAGGAGAACCCAGAGAGTAAGGGTGTTCTCGGGAGAAGAACCCAGAACAGTAGACTCCACAGCCGGAGGGGAAACCATTCTGGGAGGAGGGGGTCCGAGGCTGACCCAGCTCCTGCCTGCACATATGTTCTGTTTGTGCAGCAGATTATTTCCTTTATAAGTTGGAAAGAATTGCCAACAGGGTTTACAAAAAGCTCGTAATTTCACAAAAACATCCAGATTTCCAGCCTCAGAAGCTCCCGTAGCGTTTTGCATTCCATCTTGTGCGTTTTTTGGCTTTTCTTTCTTTCTTTCTTTCTTTCTTTCTTTCTTTCTTTCTTTCTTTCTTTCTTTCTTTCTTTCTTTCTTTCTCTCTCTCTCTCTCTCTTTCTTTCTTTCTCTTTCTCTCTCTCCCTCCCTCCCTCCTTCCTTTCTTTCTTTCTTTCTTTCTCTCTCTCTCTCTCTTCCTTCCTTCCTTCCCTCCCTCCCTCTCTTTCTCTTTCTTTCTTTCTTTTCTATTTCTTTCTTTCTTTCTTTCTTTCTCTCTCTCTCTCTCTCTCTCTCTCTCTCTTCCTTCCTTCCCTCCCTCCCTCTTTCTTTCTTTCTTTCTTTCTTTCTTTCTTTCTTTCTCTTTCTTTCTTTCTTTCTTTCTCTTTCTTTCTTTCTCTTTCTCTCTTTCTTTCTCTCTCTCTCTCTCTCTCTCTCTCTCTCTCTCTCTCTCTTCCTTCCTTCCCTCCCTCCCTCTCTCTTTCTCTTTCTTTCTTTCTTTCTTTCTTTCTTTCTTTCTTTCTTTCAGTCAGCACTGACACAGCACCTCCCAGGTGCCCACATGATCCGGTTGCCTCCTCACGCCGTCCCTACAGGGCAGGGGCTGTTATTGTCTGCTTACTGGTGAGGAGACCCCAATACGGAGCAGTGGGACCACCTGCCCAAAGTCACATGGCTGGGAGGTGGCAGAGGTGGAATCCAGAGCTGGGCAGGCTGCACACTTAACCTCCACGACACAGAGGGAATGGAAGGCCAGCCCCACAGCCCTGGTGACGGTGTGGAGGGTCAAAGGGGGCCGGGTGGAGAGCTAGTGCTGTTGTCATTATCTCTGCTAATAAGATGGTCCACGCCCCACGGCGCTGAGGTGCCCCCCCCCCCGAGTGGAAAGCAAGGTTAAATACTGCTGGAAATCCTTGTCCCTGCTAGGGAGAAAAATCAGTAGAGTAGGAATCCTCCGGCCCCAGCACCCCATTAGCTGTCTGCTTCTATTATTTCCACTGCTCTAATCACATCAGCAGGCATGAAATTGCCTTTTGACGCTCAGAGTTGCAAATTAAAAGCCCCATCTCCCTCCCTCCCCCGGCTTCTCTTCCATTCTCCCACCCTTAGCTGGTTTGCTCTGAAGAGCGGAGAAGGAAGAGTCTGGAAGCGAAGAGAAGCAGATGTCTTGGACAAGCCTGACGTTGAGAAAGGGAAGGGAGGTGTGTGGCCTGGGGAAATGCTGATGGAAACGTACCTTGCCTTGCAGCCGGGGCCTCTGGGGATGAACACCTGATCAACGCACTTGGCCCACTCTGCTCAAACCCCTCCAATGGCTTTGCACTGGTTGAGAATAACACCCATGACTACATACAGGCAGTGGGTGAACACCATCGGGAATATAAGTGCCAATGACCTGTACACTTTAAAATGGTTCATGTTATATTATCGTGTGAACTTTACCTAAATAAAATAGGACCTGCTCTTTTGGCCCATGTGCAAAATCCTACCCGGTCTGTCCTTAACCTGTGTCTCCATCCTCGTGGCCTCCAGCTCTCCCTTATCCCTATAGTCAGCTGCACTGGCTTCCCTGCTCAGTCCCAAACTCCGAAACCTTGTTTCTGCCTCAGGGCCTTTGCACTTGCTGTGTCTCCCGCCAGGAACACTCATTATTCAGGCCTCAGCTCAAATACCAGCTGCTCAGAGAGGCCTTCCTTGATCCCCCATTGCCCAGATTTATTTTCTTCACGGCGTCTATCACTAATTCAAACTATCTTTCTAAAAAAATTTTGTTACCTGTTTACTGCATCTCTCTACACGCAACCCCCCCTACCCCTGCACCAGAATGTTGGTTTCAGGAGGGCAGGGGCCTTGTCTGGGTCTGGGTCACTACTGTGTCAATCTGTATTTAGGATAGTGTGTGAGAGTGAGCACAGAAAGTTACTGAATTAAGACACAGTCCCTTGTGGCCCAAAGGGATGTTAAACGTCTAATCCTAAGGGTGACGTAAGCAGTGGAACTTGGTTAGTCTAAAGGACCAAGGACAGCTCCCTGGGGAAGTGACAGCCATGTTAAGACCCAGACAGAGATCTGCTGTGATACAAGCAAAGCTTACATTTGGGACTGTTCGTTCGCACAGGCACCTTCCCAGACCCCAGGAGGGGCATTAGCAATGGTCCTGTGAGCTGAAAAATTTGTAAAAGCAAGGTAAAGAGGGCCCCCCAAATTACGTAAGCTTCAGGCCCCAGAGCAGCACTAGGGCCCCTGCGGAGACCGCAAGGGTAAGGTGAAATCCAGGAGGGGACAGCAGAGAAAGAGACCGGGCCTGGCGACGGAAGTAAACGGTCGTTGCAAAGGCTTGGAGTTGAGAGAGCGGGCAGAGTGCCGGAGGAGGTGAAGATCAACGTGGCAGCCAGCCTGCAGGGTGGTCCCCTAGGACCCCTGCCTCCTGGTATTCACACTGACTTGCGGCCGGTCCCGTGTGACCAAGAAATACAGTGGGAGTGGCAGTGCGTTACTTCCAAGGCTGGGTCGTAAAAGCCATCGCAGCCTCTGCCTTGTGGCCTTGGATCGTTTGCCCTGGGGGAAGCCAGACGCCACGTCATGAGGACATGCTAACATCCCTGTGGAAAAGTCCCATGTGCAGGGGAAGGGAGACCCCCAGCCACAGCCAGTGCCATCTTGACTGCTCTGCGGTCCTCCAGCCCCCAGCAAGCCCTGGGAGGACACCAACTGCACGAGTAACCCTGTGGGGGAAGCACCCGCCACCCTCAAATTCCCACCAACAGAAACCGGGAGATGTGATAAAGGTTTCATTGTTTGCAGCCACCAAGGTTGAAGCGATTTGTCCTGCAGGTACTGGAAAAACTCGGCTGGAGGGTAGAGACAGAGTGGCAAAAAGCCCCATCTACAGGGTCTGTATTGGGAATATAAGTGCCTCTCCCTCTCCCTCTCCCTCTCCCTCTCCATTTTGTATGGATGTCCTTTCTACATTCTCTATTGCTGCATCACGAGTTATTACTGATTTAGGGGCTTAAAACAGCACACATTTGTGATCTCACAGTGTCTGTGTCCATCCAGGCCCGGCTAAGCCGGCTCCTCTGCTTGGCATCTCATGAGGACGCAGTCAGGTGTTGGCTGTGCTGTGTTCTCATCTGGACGCTTGACCGGGGAGGGGGGAAATATCAGCTTCCAGGCAAATTTGGGTTGCTGGAAGGATTCATTTCCTTGCAGCTGCGTAACTGAGGGCCTGGCTTTTTGTTAGCAGTTGGCAAGAGGCTACCCCTGGGGTCCTGGGGGCAATCCGCAATTCCTAACCAAGTGGGCTTCTCCAACTTCATCCTGGGAGCTGCTTGCTTCATCAAGTACGCCAGGGGGACCTGGCTCCTGTCAGCTGAGAAAGAGTCTTATACAACATAATGTAATCACGAGAGTGACGTCCCGTCCCTTTGCTGTATCCTATACGTTAGAAACAGATCCCGGGTCCCACCCACCCTCAGGCGCCCTCACCTTGAGGGGACCTTGATTACACAAAGGCATGAACACCAGAACATTGTCTGTCTGCCACGGCCTCCCCAGCAGGGGTCTTTCCAGCCTTGCTTGAATGCTCCCCACAACGGAGACCTCACTTTCTCAGGGAGCCTGTGATGTTGAATTGGAAAGATCTTCCTTACAGTGGGCTAATATCCCTGAGCCTGACGCTTCTTCAATTATTTTTAAAGGATGCACTGGACTCCAGCATAATGAAGATCACCCACCCTTCCCAAAAGAGCCTGCGTCATAACCTAATTCAGCCACCCCTCCCCCAGGTCCCTCTGGCTTTCCCTAGAAACGGACGTCCCAACTGGCCCTATTCTTCCCTCCTTTGTCCTCACTTTTCTTCCTTCTACCTCTTCTGATCCCTCTCCATTTATGTCCTGCCTTTACAAAGCAGCCTAGTGACCAAAAACAGAGCACAGGTGAGATGCTGGGCCATGTTCCCAGTGGAGACCCCTTCAAGGACATGTTCCTGGAGCTCACCAGCTGGTCGTGGGCAGGGTCAGTCACGGGCCAGACACAAAACCAATGCCTCTCACCCCATCACACAACTCACCGGGGTCCGTGTGTGCAGGAAATGGGTGCTGCTGAACACGTGTGGCTCCAGAAACATAAGCAGGGACAGGGGTCCCTGAGAGGGCCCGCCTGACATAATTGCCTCCCATCTGCAGACAGGCAGAAGGCGTGCCAGGGGTTGCCAGCCCCTCTCCAACCCCTCCCCCGTTCTCGGCTCCAAAACACGCAGTTGACAAACAGCTCATCCAGTGTTTGAAAATGTCACCGACTGGTCTCAGTGGGGACTCACAAGCCTCCTGTGGATTTTCGTGTTTTAATTCCAAAAGCAAACAGAGAGAAGCGAGATAGTGTTTCAGACCAGAGCCTCTGCTCTCAAGAGACAGACTGGGCCTGTCTGGGCCTCCCCGTGATATGCTGGGGAGCACTGTCAGCACGGAACCCTCGAGAATGCTCCTAAGACAGGACAGTGGCTCCTTTGCCAAGGCCCTCTGAGCCCAGGATCCCAGCTCTGCAGCCTTAAGACCAGGGTCCAGTGTTGGGAACTCATCAAAGGCCAAAGTACTCAAGTTACTCACAGCATTGCATCCAAGCCAGAAAATACACGGCACAGACGGCCTACTGCATGGCAACGTGAGCCCTCCCTGACCTGGCGGAGTTCAAGATTGTCATCCTGGGTCTGCCGCGTGTAAGCAGCGGGCTCTGCTCCGCTCTAAGTATCAGTTTCTGGATCTGTTAAATGGGAATGGTTTCATTTCTGTTTCCTGCTGGGGCCCTCGGAGGCTGCATGTAGAGAGACCCCTGGCTTGCCTGCTGAGACAGGTAAGGGTGAATTGCGTAGCCTGTCTCCACTCTTATCCACACACTTAAGACAAACATCAAAGGATGCCTGCCTCCTATTTCCTCGCCCTGCCACCAAACTGGGCTCAGCAGTTCCCTGGAGGGATCTCAAGGGCTGCAGGGGGGTGGGGGATAGAAGGACGGGATAGGTAGGCAACCAGGCCGCCCACCGTCCTCACTCAGCTGGGTTCTCAGCACTAGCAGAAGACGGATACCAGTATAGAAAACAAAGAGAAAAAAATGGAAAGAACGTAGTATTTAACAAAAGCATGAAATTTGGTTTACTGCATTGATGACCTCCATACTTCACCCTTCCAAGTATCCATGCTCTCTGCCGCGTGAATTTGAAATCGCTCTCACCCAAGAGTCAGTCTATTTCTCTACACGTGCATCCTTCCCAGACTTCTGACTTGCCCTGGCCAATGAAATGCGGGGGAGCGATGTCGTGCCACCCCCGAGGCTGAGCCTGCAAAAGTCTTGCGTGTTTGTGCTCACTCTCTCGCACCCCTGCGGTGACCGTGACAACAAGCCCAGGACAGGGGGCTGGAGGATGAGACGCATGTGGAGCAGAGCTGAGCCGTTGCAGCCATGGCCATCCTGGATGAGCCAGCCCTGCTGATGCATAAGCAAGCCCAGGCAAGCCCAGACCCCTGAGAGTAAGCGACTGGCGTTCCATGCCACTGAGTTTTAAGCTGGTTCGTCACACAGCAAAAGCGAACTGATACAGTGTCCACTGTGGCGACCACACAGATAGGTGAAGCCCGTTAGGGCGTCTACGTTTATTTTACAGTTTGGTATTATTGGAAATGACCAGCGGCATCAACTTCCCTATAAGATGTTGAAGGCTTGTAGCCACTAAAGGTCTTTATCCAGCTCTCCTCTGATCTGCCTTACATATCCAGCTTCTGAATTAAATTCATTCAAAGCGTTTCGCTGTTGACAAAAAGTTTAAAGATCACCGCGGCTGGCCTGCAATTTGTCCAGATGCCTGACACGCAGGAGAGGGGAGGGAATTGCTGAGAAACATGCATGAGGCAGAGACTCTAGAAACCGGCATCCGGATCGTGCTTCGGCTGCTACCTGAGCCTACCTGCTCAGGGGTGTCTGGACAGGGACAGAAGGAGCCCTCCCGCCACAGCCAACACCCAGGGCCCCCAACACAGAGGAGATCCGTCCTGACTGCTGGTAGAAGCCCTTCACACATGTCGCTCCCTGAAATACTGCAAAATCCAGACTCCCACCTCCTTTTGGCCTCCCACCTTGATTCTTCATTTCATGCACACAATAGTCACATAATAAATACCCACCTGATGTCTCTATTAATAAATTATAATTCCCAAAAGGAGTAGGGCGAGGCAAGTGCTGTCGGGGCACGAAGGCTCCGAAACATTAAACAGCAGCGGTGTGCAGAAAATTAATCCTTTTTCTTTCCTTTCTTACTTCTTCTCCACCCCCCTGGCCCCCAGGATGCCAACACAGGCAGGTGTCGGCAGGAAGTCTCTTTACAGCTCAGTGAATGAGGTTTTAATGAATCCTGGAGGAAAGGATGGGGAAGGAGGGGCGGCTACACCATGGAATGCCATGGAATGTTTTACATAGGCCTTGCTGGCCTAAAGGCGCTTCTGGATGAAATTCACCCCTACTAGACTAAAGGGGGTACAGAAAGGGTGCTCGGGTTCCTCCTACCCCCTTTAGACTGCTAAGGGAATCTCAAGTTCCCGCTAATCTTTTAAGTCAGACTGAGTTCTACTCAGTTCTTCTAAATTTCCATGCCGCCTCTCACATTTGGACTTTGCACATGCTGTTCCTCTACCTGGAACTCCTCTGTCTCTTCTCCATCTTGCTCCTCTGTCACCTGGTCTCAGTTTCCACATCACGTCTTCCAGGAACTCCCCTATCAGGATCACCAAGTCTGGGTTATGTGCCTCTCCTTGCATTCCCAAGGCTCACTGTGATTCTGCTATGACAGTTCCTTGCACGCTTGGGTATTTGTTGCTGACTGGCTATTTATTTGTTTGTAGACCCCCCTGGATCCATACTCATACTTTGGCTATGCCTGTATCCCTAGTACTAAGCACAGTGTTTGACATGTGGTGGGAACTTGGTGAGGATTTGTTAATGAAGGAAGGAAGAGAAGAAGGGAGCAAGGGAGAGGGGGAGGAAGGGAGGAGGGAAGGGGTGAAGGAACAAGGGAGAGAGAATGAACACATAGCCTACCTTTCGACTTGCAGCACTCAGAGGAGTACCCTCTGGGGCCGTGAACCTCTCTTGTGATGTTCATATTTACGCTCTGACAACGTCTCAGCATCTCTCCCTACATGTCTGAATAATATACTCGTGATATTCATCAAAAGCAGATTTTGTCTGGCCAGAGTCTTATCAGCCAACATCAGACTGTAGGACATTCAAATGGTCTTTAGTGATCAGCTTGTCCAAAGTCCCCATTTGACAGATAGGGAGGGGCGGGGGGTCAGGGTCAGGAAAGCAGGAAAGAATTTCCCCAGGTCATCTAGTTAAGTGTTTATTAGCGTTAAGAAAACTTTTAAGGATTCTGGGTATGATGATATGGTCATTTAGGTCCAAAAAAGCTGTACAATGCATATACACCCCGCACATAAACACAGCGTATATATATATATATATATATATATATACACAAAGGCAAGGCAAGGTTGTAATTCACACATGCCTCTGATTTTGCTTGGTGCCTTACAGTTTACAAAGCTTTCCTGTACATCTCATTTGATCCTACCACCACACGAAGAGGAAGGAAGGGCACGGTGATCATTCCTATTTCACAAAGGAGGGAGCCAGGATTCAAGGAAGTGAAGGGCATCACTCAAGGCCACCCTGAAACTGAGCACCAGACCAGGACTCAGACCCGATGCTCTGCTGCTGGTTCTGTAATTGCGTCCCCATCTCAGGGAGGGTAGCAACAGCCTTCCAGAGCTTCTCGACGTGCACACACAACCGAAGCCCAGTCTGCTTTGTGGCCTGACTCTTCATTTATTGGACTCGGTGTTCAATCTGTCATGCATATTGAGGAAATGAATCCAATTTAAAACACAGACGTAAGCAGAGATAGGACCTCCGCGTCAAAGGCGCCTCACTGGGAACCCAGACTGACCTCCCGTGAGGTGACAGAGACCACATGTGTGGCACATAACTTCCCAAAGGCTCTGTTCTGTTCCTCATCACCTTTTATTAGTGACAGCAGTTATGTGAGTGACCATTGTCTTTATCTGAGAACGTTGTTCCCAGGCAAAGGCTGCAGAAACGGGCACAGAGGGGTCAGTGAGCTGGCTGGAATCCCGCAGGTCACTAAGAAGAATGACAGTGAGGGCTCTCCTAAGGAATGCTTTCTATCCTTTTACCAAGACAGTTTTTTGTAATTTCCTAATTTTTTTCTCCAGAAACTCGGATTTTTTTTTTAAGACATGTAAAACTTGCTAGTTCCTTTTCTAACCAGCTCTCTTTGGGGGTCAGCTAATTTGAACAGAGAAGAGATAAAATTCAGTCTGTGGAAAAAATTAAAGTATCAAAATACTCACTGTTCTTTATCACTGAGGGAAGGCAAAGAAAGGAGAGAGAGAAAAAAATGAATAAAGTTAAGGAAACAAATCTCATAAAATACCAACACTGGATGCAACCACTACAGAGTTGACTTTTTTAGATAAAGTGTCTTTTTAAATGTTTATTACTTTATTTCGAGAGAGAAAGAGTGTGTGTGTGAGCGGGAGAGTGGCAGAGAGAATCCCAAGCAGGCTCTGAGCTAGCCTGATGTGGGGCTCGAACTCACGACTGTGAGATCAGGCCCTGAGAGCTGTTACCAAGAGTCAGATGCTTAACTGACTGAACCATCCAGGAGCCCCAACAACAACCACAGAGTTTAAATTGCAATGACCTACTTCTGTTTGGTTTTGGTCTCCAAAACATTTTCCAAAAACACTTCTAGTCATTATTACCTTATTTCAGCACATCTGAAAAAGGTTGCTGCAAAGAAGGGTTGTAAAATCCTTCGCTTTGATGAAAATGACTAATCAGTTCAGCTTATTAACTGAGCCGACCATTTATGTAATTGAACAATGGATTTTTGGTACTAAAGAGAAATCGCCTAATGACAGCATGGCCAACGTCATCCTGGGGGACAGAGAGCGCATTGAGGTAGGGCAGTGAGCCCTGAACGCTCCGTGGGTCATTCGTTTGCAATGTTCCAGCTGGGGAAAGCCAGTTCTTCCACTCTAGAAAGAAGACCAGCATCTCTGTTTACTAGGCGAGCAATTGTAGGCATGTCATAGCCTCCCCTGGTGCCTCAGTTTCCACCTCTGATCTCTGGTACTCTCTGCCTTGCAGACTTGAAAACTACAGAGAAAGAGAACGTTTGGACACCAGCATTTCTCCCCACGTGTGGAGAGCTGAACGTACCCAAGCAAGAAGCAGATGTGTTCCCATCTTTCAACCACAATCACAATTGTGCCTCAAACATTGTCATTAGGTTCAAGGAGGCTGAGAGAGGGAGGCATTTGAAAATCACAAAAGCGTTTGAAAATCACAAAAATAGTAAGTGTCTCTGGCTAGCCAGAAGTGAATCAAGACTGGATTTCAAAATTTCCCAGAGAAAGACCTTAGAAACATCTGCATTAGCTGCAGCAAACTAAGTAGCAAGTGTGATGTCTATAATTCACCCGTTAGTATTTATTTGAAAAATAATTTTAATATCTGAAGGAAACGTAGAAGCAATCAAGGCAGCCGGATGCATGCAGAATGCCAAGATGTTTCACAGAAGAGCCCAGGAGCACTTTAAGAAAACTGCATCCAGACGGTTGGAATAATTTTAATTTAATTGTAGGGCAAATTGTTTGGCTTCATATCGACTAAAAGTAAACTCTGATGGATGGTATTTTAATTAACTGACATTTCCTAAATAAAATAAATATTTTACTCTCATCCACCCTCCGGCAACTGTTTATCTTACAGAAACACAATTTTTTGGCCGATGGAATGTTCTCTGCAAAGTAACTTTGGCTCCAAGAGAACACCATGGGAAGGGCTTGGCAGAATAGACGTTTCCTTTGGAAAAGTTCCATAGTGTCGGCAAAACTGTAAAACTCACAGAACTCGAGGTTTTGGACAGAAGTAAGCAGACGGGGGCTTTTGCTTCAGAGAATATGGGTGGACTAAATACTCAGACCCTTCATCAATGCATAATTAGGTCCTAGATAAATTAGAAAAGACTCCCCCCTTTTTTTTAATGCAGTTCTGGGATTGCTATAAAGTTAGGGGAATTCTCCAACACCACTTCCCCTTGCAACACAAATAAACACAACAGACTTGGTCAAAATGAAAACTTAAACGCTTCTGTTATGAAAAAGAAAAGGCAAGTCAGAGCCAAGAGAAAATACTTGCAACAATGTATATCCAAAAACAGGACTCTTATCTATAGCATATGGAGAAAAAAGCTTGTAAAATTTAGTAAGAAGGTAAATGCCCTGATTTTAAAATGGAAAAAAGATTTGAACAGACACTTCAACAAAGAGGTTACGTGAAAGGCAAGCGTTACGTAAGAGGGGGTTCGGCATCATTAGTCGGTAGGGAAACGCAAGTGAAAAGCACGAGGAAATGCCACTGTGCACACACTAGAATGATTAACGTTGGAAAGACTGGCCACGTCAAGGGCCGTGAGGAGAAGGCACAGAAGCTAGAATTCTCATACACCTTCTGGTGGAAATGTAAAATGGTGCAGCCAACTTGGAAAAGAGTCTGGCAGCTTTGTAAGAAGTTCGGCGCATACCTATCACGTGAGTACGGGAGCCTGCTCCTAGGTGATGACCCAAGCGAGAGGAAAGCATCTCTCTACGAGGCTTTATGTGTCCCAGCCCCAGGCTGGAAACAGCCCAGAGTCCATCAGGAGACAAACGGATAAACAAATTGTGGTATCGCCACACAATGAGATAGAATTCAGTAATAAAAAGGAACAAACTATTGACCCGCACAACAATATGGGTGTTTTGGAACAAGACGAATGGATCATGAAAAAGAAGAGAGACATCTCCCAAAAAAGAGTTCACACTATATGAGTCCACTTGCGTGAAATTCTAGGAAACATAAACTAATGTTATAATTACAGAAAGGTTAGCAATTACCTAGAGATGTGGGGTTTGGGGTGGGGGGAGGAAGAGGCACAAGGAAACAGTGGGGAAGTAGGGATTTGTTCATTACCACACGACTGCATGTGACACCTTCACGTTCTTCCAATGGTCAAACTGGACTTCAAATGTGTACTGTTGAAGGTACATATTCATACTCTAGAAGGCAATTTTTTTTTAAAAAAAGAGAAAGAAAATAAAGCAAACTGAATCTAGGACAGCAAGCTGTGAGCAGTAAGCCGATGCGAATACTAGCACTGTGTTCCAGAGTCTGACCTTACGCCCCTAACAGGCGGAGAAGCTCAATCTGAGACCCGGGAGGACGTTGAGCCAGGACCCTCCGAGGGAGCTAACGCCATCCTGGGGGAGTGACTCCCCTGAATCCTGGCAGAAGCAAGAATGTTAATCCTTCTGAAGAAAAATATCCCCGAAGTCGATCCCCAGGATTCTCACAGATTGAACTCACAGTGAAAAACTACCAAGCATTCAAAGAAGCCATTTTGAGTGAAAACCTACAGGAATGATAAACAACAGACTTAGGTGGTCAGGCACTACAGGCAGTGGTGTGCTGGTGAACCCTCCACAGACAATTTAACGGTGGAGAAAAAGCCCCGCTGAATGCAAAATTGGGAAGAAATATGCAGGAGCATAGCATTAGATACACGGGTTTAATAGGGGCGCCTGGGTGGCTCATTCAGTTAAGCATCTGACTTTGGCCCAGGTCATGATCTCTACACTGACAGTGTGGAGCCTGCTTGGGATTCTCTCTCTCCCTGCCCGTCCCCCACTTGCATTCTCTCTCTCTCTCTCTCTCTGCCCCTCCCCCACTTGCATTCTCTCTCTCTCTCTCTCTCTCTCTCAAAATAAAACATATGTAACATAACACAGAGAATAACAAAATATAGTAAAGTAATTAAGTGATTAATTTTGAGTATTTATATCCTTTGTGTTTAACATAATTCAATGGTAACGTTATAAACTTAATTTTTAATGACTGTGTTTAATAACAGGCTTGCCAAATGCCCCAAAATTTATCAGCTCTCATGAGCCAGTATGGCACAGATCTAATACATCCCTTATTCAGGTATAATAATTACTGGATACAGAATATGACGTTACTTTTATGTAAAATTTCCCAATTTTTAAATAATCAGGCCAAAACCAGATAGTAAAAACAAACAAACAAAAAAACACGGTTGCAAGTCACAGTCAGCTGGTGGCCTGCCCGTTTGCAACCTGTGATCTAGTCCAACCTCCTCATTTGACTGATGAGGAAACTGAGGCCCAGAGGGAGGAAGAGATTTGCCTATGATCGCACAGTAAATGAGCTCACATCTAGAAGCAGAACCAAGTCTGATTTTAACTGTTGGATCAGTGCTCTCACCACTCCACCGTGCCACCTCTAATATGTGGTATGGAGTTCAAAATTTCACCTTGTTTTTTTTTTAACGTTTATTTATTTTTGAGAGAGAGAGAGAGAACAAGCAGAGACAAGGCAGAGAGCGGGAGACACAGAATCCAAAGCAGGTTCCAGGCTCTAAGCGGTCAGCACAGAGCCTGATGCGGGGTTCGAACTCACAAACCATGAGATCATGACCTGAGCTGAAGTCGGACGCTTAACTGACTGAGCCACCCAGGCGCCCCAAAATTTCATCTTGTTCTTCCAACCTTGCGAAGCAGTAAAATGGGTGAAGAAGTTTCCATGGCAATACCCCCACCGGGTGTTTATTCCCCCCTCACCCCACGGAAGGAAATTCTGTTTCCTTCCTTGCTTTTCCTGTCTTCCTTCAAGTGTAGGACTATCAGGACCTCACTGACCCCACACAAGCCACTCCCAGGAAGACGCAGGGACTTACTCTGATTGAAGGGGTCGGTCACTGGGACACATCCAACGGCTAGAGCTGTTGCTGAACACGGTGTCAGTCATGGCAGAAGTTCGGTGCTCCTGGAAAACATTAACCCGGACATCACCTAGTTATCCAGCCGCTCTTTCTTAAGTCCCTACTCTATGCCAAGCACTCCGGGAGATGCAGAGAAGACCGGCACGTCACCCAGCTTCTCCACTTCCCAGATGGAGAAACCCAGGCCCCAAGAGGGAAAGTTCCTTCTGGAAGTCACAGCTCCCTAAAGGCAGAAATGGATCGGAGCCAAGAGCCTTCTTCCTAAAACCCACATCCTCCTTCTTCACTAACTCAAGGCCACGTGTCCAGCAGGGGGAGGGTCAGAGTTCTTGATTCCAATCCAGGGTCTTTCTACTGGAGGGTGTCATCTGACTCATTTGCCAGTCACCTTGGCCTTGGCCAGCTTTGAGGTCCAAAACCCTGAAGTCAATCCTGGCTTTAAAAAAAAATACTTTTGGGGTGCCTGGGTGGCTCAGTCGGTTAAGCTTCCGACTTCAGCTCAGGTCACGATCTCGTGGTCCGTGAGTTCGAGCCCCGCGTCAGGCTCTGGGCTGATGGCTCAGAGCCTGGAGCCTGCTTCCGATTCTGTGTCTCCCTCTCTCTCTGCCCCTCCCCCATTCATGCTCTGTCTCTCTCTGTCTCAAAAATAAACGTTAAAAAAAAAATTTAAAAAAATAAAAAATAAAAAAATATATATAAAAAAAATACTTTTAACACCCGACCCATCCGAAAATGACGTTGGTTTGATCTCCACAGTGGATCCAGAATCTGTCCACTGCTCTCTGCCTGGCTCACCGCTGTGCTGATCCAAAACACCGCTATCTCCACCCGGCTTACTGTGGTGGCCTCTTCCACAGCCTCCCTGCTTCCATACCCTTGGCTTTCTTCAGTCCACGCTCCACACAGTGGCCAGGGAGATCTTTACAAACACAACTCACAGCTTGTAAAAACAGCACCCCACGGCGAAACCCAGAGATACTGTGGGATCCAGCAATTCCACACCTAAGTATCGACCCGCCCAGGGGAAACGAAAACATATGTTCACCCAAAAACGTGTACGCGGATGCTCGTAGCAGCATCATTCGTAACAGCCAAAGAGTGGGAATGACTCCGTATTCACCAACTGATGAGCCTACAAACAAGATGTGGTGTGGTCTAGGCGATGGAAGGTTATGTAGCCGTAAAAAGGAAAGAGGTTCTGACATGCGCCACGCGGATGAACCTTGAAAACAGGGTGCTGAGTGAAAGACGCCAGACACAAAAGGCCACATTGTGTGATTCCATTTGTAAGAAATATCCAAACCTACAGAGGTGGAAAATAGATTTTGGTTGCCAGGGGCTGGGGAGGGTGGGGGGGACTAGGAGGTGATGGCTTTGGGGCACGGGGCTTCTTTGGGAGGGGCAATGACAATGTTCTAAAATTCATTGCAAAGGGTGAATTGTTATGATATGTGAATTGTATCTCAGTGAAGTGGGGGGAGGGTGGGACCATCACTTTGAGAAGCTGGCAGGCCCATTAAAGCTATGGACGTTCATCTCCCCTACAGTTCACGAGTGCGACTCTTAGGTATACACCCAAGGAGAAAATGCTCACGTTCTAAGCATGTATAAGAACGTTCACAGCTTCTTGATTCACAACAGCTAAAACCTAGAAACAATCCAAATGCCCATCAACAGGAGTGTAGATAGATCCGTGTGGTCTGTCCACGCAGTGGGATGCTGGTCTGCAATAAAAGACAAACCCCTGATGTATGTAGCGATAGGGACACATCTCACAGACACTATATTTTATGAAGGAGGCCAGCAGCAAAAGAGAACATGCTATATGACGGTGGGTTTCACGGAAGTTAAGAAGAGACAAAGCTATTTGATGATTGTAGAAATCAGAGCAAATCCATTGCTAACTTTGGGGCTGGGGAGGGGCAGCTGGGGAGGGGCCTCTGTAGGATGAAAATGTTCTGTATCTTGATCTGGGTGGTCATTAAACAGGTACATACATAAAGTGTCTGCACTTTATGTCCCTTCCCTCCCTACCTCAAATACAGTAAATCAGCCCATGTCACTCTTTTGCTCAGAAGTCTTCAATGGCTCCCTATTGCTCCCAGAATAAAATCTAAACTCCTTGGCATGACCTTGGCTCCTTGTGACCTCCTTCTCTAACTCTACCCCCCACTCTCCTCTTGCTCCCTACGCGGCCCCCCGCGCCCTCTCCCCCAGGCCTCTCTGCCCTTCTTCCAACCCTCACTTCCTTGCTCTCCCCTCTGCCCGGAACTCCAGGCCCATATGCCAGGCTCACTGCCGTTTCTTTAGGTGTGTTCCCAAATGTCATCCCCTCAAAGGGCCCTCCCTGACTGCTCCATTTAAAACAGCTCCTCCCCTGTGTCCTCCGCTCTGGCTTCCTTTACTCTGATTTCCTTTTCTTCACAGCTCGTGTCCCTTCCCAAATTTATCGGATGTCTTATTTCTTTATTTGCTTAGAGTTTGCCTCTCTTATGTCTAAAACGTAAGCCCCTTGCAGGACTTACTCTGTTCTGTTCTCTCTTAATCTCCAACACTTCACAGAGCGCCTGGCGCATAGAAGGCATTTAATAAACATTTGTTGAATGCATGCGTGAGTCTCCTTCAACACTAAGGCAGTCCAGCTGAACTGAGCCAGGCTCATGTCCTCTGTGAGGCTCCCCGCCCCCCTCCCGCAGGTCTGGCCAAAGGGCAAAGCGGGAGAGGCCACGGAGATTACATTTAATTAATTAAAAAACAAAAACTTGGGAACGTGGGTCACTGTGTCCCGTGGGGCCCGATTTCCCTGAAGGTCTTGGCACCACACGGCCTCGTTTTCTGGGATGCTGGGAAGTCGGGAGGTGAACAGGGAGAGCCCTCTCTCTCCTATCCTGCAGCCCCTGGAGTTATTAAATCTTTGAGTGAGTGAAGCCAGAGGGGGGCCGAGGGCTGGACACATGGGAGGCAAGCCTCTTACAGAAAAGCCATTTCGTCTGCTCCCCTGTGATCGACATAATCTTCTCAGATTAATATGACCATTTCACCGTTTCTACTTGGAAAGCAGGAAGAAAGAAGGGACATCTCCTGGTGCAAAGGGAATCTGCTGAAAAGAAACTTGTCTCGTTATTATCTGTGTCAGTTGCTGAGCGAGGCCATCCTGGGCCCCCGGGACCCCTGGCCCCTGCTCGGGCCCAGGTTTTGGGCTTCCTCGGCTGCTCCCGGACGGGGACTCCAAACATTCATTCGAATGCCTTGCCTCCTGCTTTGCAGCAGAGATGTGGTGCTGCCCTCGGGGGACCCCAGGAAGCAGGGAGGGCTGGGACAGGGGTGACACGGTCTCCGCCCACGAACTCTAATCTCCAAATGCTGTTGCTCTCCAGGCGGAACCTGGCGGCCCATCCTCTCCTGCATTCAGTCATGCACACTAGGAGCTCATTTCCTGTTAAAAGTCTGCCTGCAAAGTCCAAGATCATTCATGGAAAGCACCCAGCTCGGTCCTCCAGGCCAGAAGCTACCCTGGACCCTACTGGTTATTTCAGCTTTGCCATCCAGAGAAAGGAGGTCATGTGTCCACAGGCAGACCGTGGCTGGGAGGATGGGGGGACAGATGCAGGTGGAGGGGAGGGGGCACAGCACGCATTGCCGATGTCCTTGACAGGAGGGGCGTCCACCCCCAGCCTCTGGGAGTGTTAGCAGCTAAGGGCTCATGGCAGCACCGTTTTCCAGAGAACTGCCCTCAGCCAACAAAAGCAGCTGCCTTGCCCAGAGACACCCCGAGTGCAGCCCAAAGCCAATGAATAACGGGCAGGGGGCAATGTAAAAGCACAGACTTTTTGTCTCGAGGTGGGACAAGCGTGTGCCAGCATGCTCCAGAGCTCCCCATGGGATCAGGCTGAGGCCAGACTCCAGCTGAAGCCCCGTCCTCGCCTGGCATCCCTCGCTGCTTCCCGGAGTCATCACTGGTACCAGAAAATCCCATCGCGGGTTCTGCTTCTAGAGTACTTGACCTCACGCGGGAGTAGAATTTTAGGAAATCGGGGTTCCGATCCCCAAGCTCATCATGTTACTTAGCCATCTTCTAACCTGATAAAAGGCAAGCCTAAGACAGTCTCCTACCTGCCTGCAGATGCTGCCCCAGGAAGTCCAGCCACGATGTCAGGTTTGAGGGCGAGTTAACAGAAGTGGAGAAAGCCTCTGACGTTTTCAGATGACCCCTGCCTCTCCTATTGCACACTACAGAGAAACCATCACCACAGTGGACAGGAGGCCTGCAGCTCCAGGGAGAAGCCCCAGAGGGAAACCAACCATTGGCGCCAGGAGCAAAATCAGAGATGCCTGTGTCAGATAAATTACATAGGATTCTGCCCTAGGACCCGCAGAACCTCAGCGTCACCAAGCTGATGAATTTCAGCATCTACAACAGTCCCTGACACACAGTGAGCACTTGCAGAAAGATAATCCCCCCTTCCTACTTCCCCTAGACTATAGCTTATGTAACAACGATGACCAACATTTCTTGAGCACCTACTATGTGCAAAATTTCATACCTTCGTCATTTGCTTTAATCCTTACAATCCTACTGTCAGGTAAGTGACATTTTACAGGTAAGAAACTGAGGTTCAGAGTGGTTAAGCCACCTGTTTAAAATCACACAGCTACCAACAAGCAGACTCAGGGTTTGAACTCTCTCCAAAACCCATGTGCTAATCACTACTCCGTTCACACCTACAGAACATTCCTCCCTGGGCTTTAGATTATTGGATCCTGACAGCTCCTGGCTGTATGCCCACCTTTCAGCCCCAGAAACAAGCTGAGACCCTCCCCCACCAGCCCCCTACCTAGAGATGCTGAGAGATCACACACTTTGGCTCGCTCGGTCAAGGCCAAAGTCATGGCTCAGATCCAGTCCTGCAGCTGCAAGTTCAGAAAGCAGAAAATAATTGCCTCCCCAGAAGCCAGAGGCTCCAAGTCTTTTTCCTGGGCACAGGTGATCCTCCCCCCCCCTCCCCCCACTCCCCAGTCCTGGTGCAAACTCCAAGGAACAGTCTGCTTTCAATAATAAAAGCAACAACAACAACAGCTGTTCACATATCGAGGGCTTAACACGTGCTAAGTGCCTTTCAAGTTTTATCTTGCTCGGCCCTCACAATAGCCTTCAAGATAGATGTTCTTCTTATCCCATTTTACAGAGGAGCAACTGAGTCACGACGCATTTAAGCGGGCTTCCCAAGGTCCTGCTTAAAGTGTTTCAACAAAGCAATCTAAACACCCGGCACTTAGTGCTGGCTAGCCCGTGGTGTGCCCCTGGATAGTGGAATACTGCACAGCGGGAAAGAATAAGGAGATTATTTATGATGGACGTGGATGCATCACTGAGATAAACTGCCTAGTCGTAAAGACCAGGACGTAGGATGATGTTCTCGAAGAGCACCATCTGTGTGCACAAGGCAAAGCAGGATACGTGCACATGTGTGACTTGTGGTTATCCATGCGTAAGATACATGTGTCTCTGTAAAGAACTAGCAGGAAACTAGCACAACATTGCTTGCCTCCGGGGAGGGGGACCGTCGCTGAAGCTGAGCTGGGAAGGAGAATTTTCACAACATGCCCCTTCGTATTTGCAACCGTGTGGATATGTTAGCTACGGAAAAACAAATGAACATTTATTTTTTTCATGTTTATTTTTTTATTTTTGAGAGAGAGAAAGAGAGAGAGCTAGCGTACAAGCAGGGAAGGGAGAGAGAGAGGGAAACACAGAATCCGAAGCAGGCTCCAGTCTCCGAGCTGCTAGAGAAGAGCCCGATGCAGGGCTTGAACCCATGAACCGGGAGATCATGACCTGAGCCAAAGTCGGATGCTTAACTGACTGAGTCACCCAGGCGCCCCTGAGCATTTATTTTTTTAATGTAATTTTAAAATAATAAAGTGCTCCAATGGCTGTCCATCGTAAGAGTTAAGACCTCCCCTGTAACTTCAAAGGAATGTCATGACCCTCTGCCTGCTACCCTCCCTGTATCTCTGACCATGCTCTGCTCGTGCTGGTTTTTCCAGCTACCAGGCCTTTGCCTCTGCTGTTCTCTCTGCCTTTATAACACCTTCCTCTTCCTCTCATGTGGCTAATTCCTTCTCAGGCTCCCCTGGTCTCTGCTCAAGTGTCAACCTCCTTCAGAAAGCATTCCTTGACTACACAAAGTTACCTCCTTTCACCCCATTGCTTGCTGTCACTGTTTTGTTTATAATACTTATAATGGGGGCGCCTGGGTGGCGCAGTCGGTTAAGCGTCCGACTTCAGCCAGGTCACGATCTCGCCGTCCGTGAGTTCGAGCCCCGCGTCAGGCTCTGGGCTGATGGCTCAGAGCCTGGAGCCTGTTTCCGATTCTGTGTCTCCCTCTCTCTCTGCCCCTCCCCCGTTCATGCTCTGTCTCTCTCTGTCCCAAAAATAAATAAACGTTGGAAAAAAAAAAATTTAATTATAATACTTATAATGATTTGCAATTATCATTTTTTCTTTATCTACTGTGTGTCTCTTCACCTATTCTGTAAGATCCATGAGAGCAGGGCCTGGGTCCAACTTTGTTCGATAATTGTACGTCCAATGCATGCAGGGCCAGCCTCACGGGCCCATAACCTAGGCAGCTGCCCAGCGCTCCAGGCCTAGAAGGGTCCAGAATCTGCCTTAATGCTCTGCTGTCACTATCTTGAGATTCTTAACAATAGTTGATCAGGGGGCCCTGCATTTTCGCTCTGCAGCCGGTCCTGAACACGGTATACAGTAGGTGCTCAATAAATAAATCCTCACCTAAGCTCAGTGAGTACAGTAGACAGTCCATAAACCTGCATGTAAGCGGCAGAGCCAGGCCTGTTCCAGATCTGCCCACCCGCACAGCTTGGTACTAACCCGTATGCCGCCTTGCTTCTGAAACTACCGGAAGACTCTGTCCCAAGCCCAGAGAGGCCAGATTCCAGAACCTTGCCTCTCTCCCCCTTTGCATTTTGTTTCTGCCTACTTCTCCTTGGCTCCCGTCAGCACCGTTTGCTCAGGAGCTGTGCCTCAAACCACCAAATCTCCAGGTCTTCTGTTGGTTTCCGATGAGCTGAGAAAGGAACTCTTAAAGCCCATTTAGCCGCAAGTGTCTACGCATGACTCCTCGGGCTGGGCCGGGCTGGCAGGGGAGCTGTACAGGCCCTTCAGGGCACAGCAGGGAACTGATGTGAGCTACAGCTGTGTGCGGGGAATTCAATGCCACAGTCAGCCCCCCAGCCCCCCAGTCTTGGAATTAAGCCAGATGCTTCACAGCAGACCCCGCAGCCACAAGCTTGGACAGCCCCCACCAGTTCTCTCTCTCTGTCTTTTCCCGTCTCGCCCTTCTTTCCCTGAGTCAGGCCTATCACTGCTTAGTTAGAAATCTAGAAAAACCACGCAGACTATGTGATGGTGTGGGAAATGCAACTTACACCAAGGGCCTTAAATGGGGGGGGGGGAGACTGGGAGGGGTGAATGGGAGGTTCCAGGAACAGGGTCCAGGCTGAAAATATGTTTTGTTTGGCCCATGCAGTGTTTTTGAAAAAGTTAAATCAAGCCAATATTCTAAAAGCATGGGATTTAATTAAAAATACAGATTGCCGGCTTCTGTTAAGAAATAGGAAGGATCAAAAAAATACTTATAGAACATCTATTACTGTGTGCCAGATACTGTTCTAGGCACCGGGGATACAACATCAAAGCAAACAAACAAAAAAGAGGAAAATCACTGCCCCCATGGAGCTTAACTTTTAGTGGGGAATCCAGAGGATAACCAAGCAGTAATTCAAATGTAAAAGGCATCAGCTAGTGATGAGCACTTTAGAAAAACAAGACCAAGAAGGGGGACTGGTGATTGAGAGGGAAGGGTGAGTTTTAATAAGTAGTCAGAGGAGGCTTCAGTGAGATATGTTATTTGAGCAAAGACTTGAAGGGGGTAATGGACTGAGCCATGTGAATATTGGAGGCAGAGCATTCCAAACAGAGGGGAGAGCAAGTGCAAAGGCCCTGGGGTGGGCATATGCTGGTAATGTGGAGAAATGACAAGGAGCGCATAGTGGCTGGAGTGGAGTGAGCAAGAGGAAGATAGGTGGGGGCAGAGGTCGGAGCAGTAGTGGGGCAGGGAGGGGGGCACGTCAGATCATGAGGACCATTTGGGCTTCCACTCTGAATGATGGGGAAGCCAAAGAAAAGCTCTTGAGAAATGAGCTGAATATTTCTACTCTGCCCCAACCACGCATCCAGCGTTGACTATTTGCCAGGGTCTTAGGGTTCTGACACATCCCCGCCGAGGCAAGGACATGGGCCAGCAAGGGGAAAGATGCCATCAACCACACTTGATTGAGCCAGGCGCCGCTCCACTTGCCCACCCACCTTGCCACGCCAGCCCCGTGTCTCAGAGCTACAGCGTCCCTCATGCGGCCAGCTACATCCAGCGCCTACAGGCTGCTGTCGGCTTCTCTTTGCTCCCGAAGCCAGCTGGGACATCCCCAGGCTCCCCAGAACCTGGCCACAGGCCTGGAACGGTAAGGCCTTGCTTGGCTCCTTCCCTGCAGAGCCTGCTGGTGCCTAAAACAAGGACAGAGACGGGCCAGAGTAACACTCGAGACACAGGCACGTTTGTGCTCCTGGCCTTGAAACAAACGAAACTCACCATCACCTCCGCATGCTTCTCCCACAGCCACACAGCAATAACGGATGATTCCTGTCATGAGCCTTCGAAGAGGCCCACGGGACAGTCGCCCTGTTAGAGAGTTTTAAGGCAGGCAGAGAGTCTATCCCTCACCATTGTGAGGGTCCCGGTCATCCTCGCTGCTGCAGCCGCCCCGTCGTAAAGCAGCCACTCCCAGCCCGACCTGCACGCTGGCCACAGATGTGAGCCAGCCCAGACAAGGTCATCCAAGTCTGGCCTAGACCAGAGGAACCACCCAGCTGAACTCAACCCAATCGCTGACCTAAACAATCGTGAGATAAATGAATGGTTGTTGTTCTAAGGCACTCAACTGTGGGGGGCTTGGTTATGCACCAAAAGCTGACCGATAGATAGAGCAGCCTATCGTTATGGTGCAACAGCCGGCCTTGGACCCGGAGTCTGGGAATCCAACCTAACCACCCCTGTTTGTTTTACTTTCTGTTTAGTCATTCTGGGCCTCAGTTTTTGCATCTGTAAAATGAAGACATAAAAATGCCCACCTTTGTCATGTTTGCCTTGCAGTGTTGTTGGGGAGGGCTCATGAGTGAACACATGTGCGGGGACCTCGTAATCCAAACTCCTTTTCAAGTATGAGGCAAGGAGGTCACTGCTAATGTTATCTGAGGGTACGGCTGGGGAGCGGAACAAAGACGTAAATTCCAGATGTTTGTTTAGGCTTGAGTGAGACACTGCAGTGGATATCTGGGATCGAGACATCTTATTTTTGCCTGTTTGGCATTTCTCTCTCTTTTGTGGGGGGAAACGGCAATTTTCCCTTGGGAAACCCTCCCTCTTTCACGATCAATCTGTGTCGCTTAAGAGGAGCTCATCCATTCTGGTCCCTAGAAGTGGGCCAATTTCCCTTGCCTGGCCAATCAGCATATTACACCCCACGGGCTACAGTGATTGGTCCAGGGATAGTCACATGACCCAGTCTGGACCAATGAAGACCTGCCCTTAAACTTTTGTTGGAACCATATGGAAAGAAGCATTCTCTTTCCATTGGGATTGCTCAGCTGGTGGAAGAGAAGCTTGGAGCTGCCACTGGTCACTTTTGCCACCACGTGGGAAAGGACCGCCAAAGCATAAAGTAGAGCTGAGAGATGGAAAGAGGTTGATTCCTGATGATGCACTGGAATGCTGGATCCAGCCACGCCTGAATGTATCATCCTGGCTTTTTTAGCCACCATGAGCCAATATGTTTCTCCTTTTTTCATTTCTCAAGTCAATTTGAATTGAATTTTTGCCACTACAACCCTCCTGAGCAGTATGTGTCTTCACAGACCAGCCACCTTGGAGCACAAGGGGACCTCAAAGGCAGCCTGAATTGGCCAAGGCCTGGAGAGAAATACACCAGCCTTTGACAACCCCCTGGAGCCCCCCCCCCCCCCCCCCCCCCCGCTTCGGAAGCACTGCCACCCGAGCTCAGGCCTTGCAGGAGGACAGGAAACATTTGTAAAGCACCCTCACCAAGGCCTGCTGAGACCCTGCACTGACAATTAAAATTCAGTGACAACAAACAGCACTAATTAAAAGCAAAACTAAGTACTTAATAAGACAAATGAGGTGGCAGTATTAAAAGCCAGGATGAGAGAGCTGGCATTAATTAAAAACAAAGACTAATCTCTTCCCTCCTCTGAAAAGGCTGTGTCTGTGTGTGTCTAGAAAATGTTCAGCTCTGTTAATGTGCTAAAGAAATGCCATGGGAACAGGCAGGCTCTGGTATTTGTTCTGCCTGGGGGCTGGGGTGATGAGGGTCTTCCTGGAGTGGGGGACCTTTGGGCTGGGCCTTGAAGGATCAGCAGGGGGTGCAAGACTTAAAAGGCAGAGGCAAGGATGGGGATGCGGGTGAGCAAAGACTCAGAAGCTTCAACAGACATGGAATGTTTGGCGAATGAGGAATTCATGGGAATGGAGCCTTGGGTGATGGGAGGGCAGGGGGGAGGGGGGGAAACAGGACTGAAAAGAGAGGATGGGGCTGTGATTCACCCCTGTCACCCAAAGCAATGTGCATCCAGACAACCCTGCTTGCATTGCAAGATGCAGGGGCGCCTCGGTGGCTCAATCGGTTAAGCATCCAACTTCGGCTCAAGTCATGATCTCACGGTCTGTGGGTTCGAGCCCTGCGTCAGGCTCTGTGCTGACAGCTCAGAGCCTGGAGCCTGCCTCGGATTCTGTGTCTCCCTCTCTCTCTGCCCCTCTCCCGCTTGCACTCTGTCTCTCTCTGTCTCTCAAAAATAAATAAACATTTAAAAATTAAAAAATATATATTTCCAGAGGCTAAGACCACATGCTCTTAGCAGACAGTTCAGCAGGGTGATTTAGGGTACGGGCTTGGGGGCCAAGCCCATCCAGCCATCGACCAGCCTGATAAGCATATCCCCATCCCTGAACTTCAGGGAGGTTCCTCATCTGTAGCATTAGATCTCAGATCATAATTATCATGAGGCTTAAATGAGACGATATATGGGAAGTCCCTGGTTCAGGACCCGGCACGAAACACCCGCTCGTCAAGTGGGAGCTATCATGAATTTATGTTATTATTAACAACAATTATCTCAGTTACATTTTCCTAAAGAGATGGGAGCCCAGCTTTGGCACTAGAAGGAAATATCTCAGGCTTTTTGAAGCCAGAAAAAGCCAGAGTACAGGGAGCATGCTAATGATGAGTACTAGAAATAACCACAGTACATATGATGCTATCAGGGGATGGTAACAGTGTAACTATACTAAGGCAAGGGTCGGTTGTTGAGTGCAACGGTTGTTGTCAGTGCGATGACTGCGTTTCTGGTTTTCCACCGTGTGATAGGATGGTCCTTCCCTCTCCCTGGGAAGCCGGGAGAGGCCACATGATCCGTTCGGGCCAATAAACATCCCCAGGTGGACACTGAAGCCGGCGCATCCATCACCACATTCCCCTTTCCCTGTCTTCACAATCGCGGATGGATGATGGAACCCCCCTCAGCCTGGGTCCCTGGGGCAGGTCAAAGGCAGAGCAGACACCTATCAACCCACCATTCCCAGAAACCATGAGTGGGAAAGAAATCTCTGTTGCTTCAGCCAGTGAAACCTTGGGGATTGTTTGTTACTGCAACAACAGCCTAATCCGCCCTGTCTGTGCGTCCTACCGGCCAGGAACTGCACAGAGTATTTCCCATGCAACCCCTCGTTTGAGCTCCACAACAATCCTAGGACACATGATCTATTACCCAGCTTTACAGATCAGGAAACTGAAGCCCAGAGAGGTCAAGTTCTTTGCCCAAGGACACGCAGCCAGTAAATCACAGCAGGGTGTGCATTCACACACGAAAGGCAGGAAGGATCATCCAGAGTTGATCTTCCTGGGGGAGAATGTCTCCTGCTGGGCAGGGGTACCCCAAACCTTTCCTTCCTTCCCTGAGGTATGAATCTCTCTGCACCCTGAGTCTACAATCCCAAACACTGCACACTACACAAAGAGCAGACACTGTTAGGGAAGACTCTCCAGGGCTCCCTGCACAGCTCAGCCAATTACCCGATTCTTTGATAAAGTGGAAACTTGGCCTTTGCTGTGTTGTTAACCAAGCTTATCTCTGCTCCAGCTAGGCTGTGGTGTGCGAGGGAAAGAGGAAAGGTTCGGGACAGATTTCTGCGTTTGCGCATGCATGCCCAGACACAGGGGGCCCCAAACAGGAAGATGCGACGAGCTAGGTCTGCGTATTAAAACGAGTCATTTAGCTTAATGGGCCCTGGCTGCCACTCAGGCCTAAATTGCAATGAAACTCATTCTGATTAAAACCCAGCTAGAACTGATTCATCTGCAGCCCTAAATCTCATCACGCCAGAGACCGCAAGTGCCATCCTGACCCCGCCTCTCCCCCGGGTACAAAAGAGAGCAGACAGGAGCATTTATCCATTAAAAAGATGGCAGCAGGCCTCATCCTCAAACCTGAAGAGCATTTTTGCAACTCATAGACGAGAGACATGGCATTCCCATTTTACAGACGAGGAGACAGAGGCCGCACTTTGTCAAGGTCACACTGACAGCAGGTGTAATATCCAGGGATGCAGACCAGGGTCTTGTATAAATGAGCCTTCTAACTACCCTGCTTCATTGACTACTGATGCAAATAACAGAACATTTGGCTAAGCATATTAATTTGCTGTTTTTATATGGCAAATACGGTTGCATAGTGGCAGTGTTGTATGGTCTAACTCAATAATAAAAATAGCTTTGCTGGGTATTTTCTCTTCACCCCTGCAGATGCAGTCACCCTCCACCCGGCTCTGTGCCCTGGGAGAATGACCTGTGTGGGTGACATCAGTGGCCCCCTTGCCCTCCGGCTCCTCATCGGGTTTGTCTAATGGGAGGCACCAGCAGAAGGCTGGAGGGAGGGAAGAGAGAGGCTGGGGCATTTATCCCCTGCTGGTCACCCTGGGTTGGCTGTTGGGGGTCCTGGCTCCTGTCAGGAGGACCCCTCCGTACAACCCTTTCTCTTCTGGATCCACAGCTGTTCCCTTCCTGCCCCTCCAGGCCGAGAGATGGGCCTGCTGGAGTGTTCATGTGACTCTAAATATCTCTTCGTTAAACTCACCTCGGTCCTTAAACTGGGTGTGCAACCAGCTTCTGCTGCTTGCCAGGCACTGTTCGGGAACTTAGCTCACCTAATCTTCACGGCGACCCAGTGAACGATGATCATTCCCCTTTCATGGGGGAGGCACCTGGAGCACAGAGAGGTCAGGTGACCTCTTCCAGATCACACAGCTAGGAGATGACGGGGACACATTTGGAATCCCTGCAGTGTGGCTCCGGAGCCTGTGCATTTGACCAGCTCACCATCCTGCCCTGAGGGTCTGTCCTTAGCAAAGGTAGGTTGGCACAGAAACGAACAGCACCAGCCTTCTGATGGGCAATTTCCAAGTACCACCTCCTTCCGTCTTCAATACCATCCTGTGAGGCAGGCCCTGACGTTACTCCTGTGCCTGGGGCTCAGAGGGGTGCGTTAATTGCCCAAGGTCACCAGCCAGGAGTGGTGGAGCCAGCCAGCTTACGAACCCCGGTTTGTCTCCCTTTAATGCCAACACCCTTGACCGCGACTCTGGACAACACCTCCTAGAACGTGGCCGCCTGGCGGCTGGGAGACTGGCTTAGGTAAAGAATGGCTTTCTAACCGTCAGAGGTACCAAAAGGAGGACGTGCTGCTTTGAGAGGTGATGAGCGGTCACACCAGACATCATCCACACAAACAGCAAAACTGCCTGTTGGGGCTGCTGTAAAGATGGTGAGGTGCTTTTCTGAAACAGCCTCTCCTTTCTGCATTTGGGAAAGAACAGCTCAAGCTCACAGACTCTCCCCGGTCATGTGCGGGCAAAACTCCTTACGCTAACTCCCTAGCTTGGCCTGACTCTCTTTTAATGTTTATTCCTTCTTGAGAGAGAGAGAGAGAGAGAGAGAGAGAGAGAGAGAGAGAGAGAGAACACGAGTGGGGGAGGAGCAGAGAGAGAGGGAAACACAGAATCTGAAGCAGGCTCCAGGCTCTGAGCTGTCAGCATGGAGCCCGACGCGGGGCTTGAACCCACGGACTGTGAGATCGTGACCTGAGCTCAAGTCAGATGCTTAACCGACTCCCCGGACTCTCCTACCCAGGCACCCCGGACTCTCCTACCAAGCAGGCAGAACCAGCCCCTTCAGACAGCAAGATTAAGTCCTCGGGCCTCAAACGCTCCCTGCCCTGGGAAAATGCATATTTTCACTTCCTCCTTGTGAAGCAGAGGCAATCAAGGCCCCAGGAAGGGCTCTAACTTGTTTTCTTGCCTCAGCACAACACACACACACACACGTCCGTCTCATTTTCACCCATGGTACAAATTTCATGATAGAATTTTCCATCAAGGGCTTGGGCTTTGGAGTCCCATGGTCACCCTAGCAAACTATTTGGGCGAATAGTCTGCCCAAACTCTGGGCAAACTATTTAACTTCTCGGAGTCTCAGCTGGCTCATCTGGAAAATGGGGGCTGTAACAGCACCCACTTCATTGGGCTGGTGAGAGGTGGGAGTGGAAAACAGAGTAATAAAGGTTACCTAGCCCAGGGCGGGTACAGGTGCTACTCAGGTGTTCTTCCAGAACCTTCACCACCCCAAAAAATAACACGAGTTAGAGTCTCTGGCCAGGAAGGATACCTCTTGCCTTGCACCATCTGGCTACAGCCACTTCCCCGGGGCGTGGATCCTAAGAAATCTGAGGCCACTTCAGACAGAACAAAAAGTTCCTTTTAGTTGCCATGAATAATAGATCTTCAAGACCTGCCTCCCTCCGGCCCCTGCCCCGCCCAGACCTTCGTGGCGCCAGGTGGGAGAAAGTAACAGAAAAAGGAAATCTCGGTCGGTGTTGGCTGGAGAATATGAATGAACCACAAAGTTCCTGTCCCTCTCCCGTGTCCCCATGGAAACAGCCATCAGAACACCGAGTACGGACGGAGCCCTCCGTAATTTACAAAGGCCTTCGCCCTCACAATCCCCCAGGCAGGCGGGCATTAGACCCTCATCACTGGAGGCAAAAGAATGCAGAGAGGGGCCCAGCCAACAGGGTTCAGCTCTGCCTCTTTCTATCTGTATGTTGGGCTAGTCACTTAAACTCCCTGTGCCTCAGTTTCCTCATACGAAAACCAGAGGTGAGAGTAACAGTGATAACAGTACCTCCCTCAGAGGGGCGTTAAAAGACTCAATGAGCTGATACTTTCAAGTGCTTAGAACAGTGTCTGGAACGTGGCTAGCACTAAATAAAGTGCAGCAAGTTAGCTTTGCCACGCCTTCGGGGTGAAAAGGCTGATAATAACAGCCGTGATGGTATTTATCATCTACCGGGTACCAGCGGCCGCACTCAGTGACTTCCATACTCTGCCTCATGTAATGCTTGCATAGACACCATTGAGCTCATCTCACAAGTAGAAAAACTGAGATTGATAAGGGTTAACTTAACTTTCGCCCTAGACCGAATTGGAGCCAGAAAGGCACAGGGCTGGGAGTCAAGTACAGCTCAATTCTAAATACCCACCTACCATCGCCTTCCTCCTCCCCATCCCCCTTCGTTGGACCCCTAAATAAATAGAGAGCATTGATTCTGTTTCAGTGCCAAGTTCTCCACACATGTTGGTGCTCAGCGCAGCTGTATCTAAATTAATCCTCAACTCAACCTTTAGCCCCATTTTATACCAAGAAGCCGAAGCAAAGGCGAGTTTAGGTACTGGCCCAAAGTGTCCAGCAGAGGCAGGATCCAAACCCCAGAGGCGGGAGTCCATTTTTATACACACCACACACACGCACAGACGCACACACAGGCACACAACAATACCTTCGAGTTGCATCCGATAAGTCACCGTCCATCCTCCGACTCGAGGACTTTCTGGAGAGACAGGACATTAAAACTACATCTGCAGCTGGTCTAGTTTCTCTTCTTTGCAAAGCTATTCGCTCCAGGAGGCGAAGCATTTTATTGCGTTACCGGCAGCCCTGTCAACATCGAGACTTCCAGAGACTTACAGGAGCTCTCAAAAGTACATGAAGCCAACGGCAAAGAAAAATGCGGAACGCAGGTCACGGTCCAGTTTGTCCTGGGTCAAGCAGGGGAGACTGTTCAATTGATGTCCTTCAACGGACACGCCTCCCACCTGGTGTGGTTCCTTCCACACTCGCTCTGGACTTAGCACGTGGCTTTCTGTGGCCCATGGGAGATCAGGGACTAGGACACAAGCAGGGTTGAGGTCAGCCCCATTAGAGTGCTGTGCACTGATTTGACATCAAGAAGAGGAGGGAGAGAAGTCCACTCTCCATCCCCCGTGGAACCGTCAGTCTTGTGGAGAACGATCTCTGTGAACCACGGGAGGCTGGGCCCTGAGCTTCTGAGTTCACAGCACATGGGTCAGGTGGTTCTCCCAGGTGGAGAAAGCCCGCCTGAGGGAGAGGCCAACCCAGAAGAAAGCAGAGCTGCGTGATCGGAAATCAGTCTGAGTGCTATTTTGGAGCCACTGAGTACAGTCATGCCTCGTAGCCAAGAAATGTCCCCCTGTATCACTCGAACTAGACGGAGTTAGGTTTACCATTAATGTAGTTCTGACGGACACACACAAACTCACGCCCAGAATCGATTCACGTATTTGCAGATTCCGTATTTGTGAATTTGCCTACTCAGTAAAATCTGTTTGCAACCCCAAAATCAATACTTGTGGCACTTTCATTTTTCACCGGTAGCAATACTTGTGAGTGTGCACGTGCACACACACACACACACACACACACACACACACACACACACAGTGGCCAGAAAAAACGGAGTTGCCCGACAGCATGTCACCAGCTCAAGTCCACCGGCAAATGAGCTCCAGCTCTCATACCATACACAAGTCTCTTTTTCAAGGTCTCGTTTAGGGCAACGCTGTTTGCATTATTGTCGGCGATCGCACTGTTTAAAAATGGCCCCCGAGCACAGTGCTGAGGTCTGGCCGGTGTTCCTCAGTGCAACAAGGCTGCGATGTGTCTCAGAGAGAAAATATGTTTGTCAGGTGAGTTCATATGCCATGAGGTATAGTGCTGTTGGCCCTGAGTTCAACGTTTATAATCAACAATACGATATACTGGGGCGCCTGGGTGGCTCAGTTGGTTAAGCGTCTGATTTCGGCTCAGGTCATGATCTCACGGTCCGTGAGTTCGAGCCCCACATCGGGCTCTGTGCTGACAGCTCGGAGCCTGGAGTCTGTTTCAGATTCTGTGGCTCCTTCCCTCTCTGCCCCTCCCCTGCTCACACACACACTCTCTCTCTCAAAGATAAATAAACATTTTTTTAAAATTAACAATACGGAATACTGTTACAGACTCGACGTTTGTGTCCCGTCGACATTCAGGTGTTGAGACTCTACCCCCACAATGTGACGGTATGTGCAGGTGGGACCGTGGGAGGCGGTCAGGGGGTGGGACCCTCCTGATAGGATCGGTACCCATCTAAGAGTCACGAGAGAGCCGTCTTGCTGTCTCTGCCCTCTGCCACATAAAGACACAGCAAGGGGTCAGCAATCCGCAGACCAGAAGAGGATCCTCACCAGAATCCGATGCTGCCGGCACCCTGACCGCAGACTTGCAGCCTCCAGAACAGTGAAAAATAAATTTCTGGGGGCACCTGGGTGGCTCAGTCGGTTGAGCGTCCAACTCTTGATTTTGGCTCAGATCATGATCTCATGGTTCATGAGTTCAGGCCCTGCGTCAGGCTCTGCACTGTCAATGTGGAGCCTGCTTGGGATTCTCTCTCTCTCTCTCTCTCTCTCTCTCTCTCAAAATAAACAAATAAAAATAAATAAATAAACTTTCATTGCTTAGAAACCACCCGGCCAAATAAGACATCTATTGAACCAGATTTCTTTACACAGAAACACACATAAACCAAGGATGTGCATGGACTGGTTGATCAAGTGTGACGAAAGGCTTGTAGGGACTAACCCTGTATTTCCCTCAGGAGCAATGATTCAGTATTTGCTGATTCGGTGATCAAGGTAACCTTGCACAACGTGATTCCTCCAAATAATGAAATTACCTCCCTCTTTCTCTCTCTCTTTCATACATACCTATATGTGTATACATGCAAAATCAACAGTATATTACATGCACCATATGCAATGTTATATTATATATCCTGTGTATATGCAGATGTATATGTGTATATATATATATATATGTATATAATATATGTATACATTAGACATATATATGCAACATACTAGGCGAATTGGCAAGTGCTCCTAGCTTTCCACTTTCCCTTTTACAATGGGGACTATTAAGTGGGACAAACGCTTAGTAGTTTGGTCTGTTTTCTGTTTTCAGATTGTGGTTGGGGCGAGGGGCAGATAATAAGATAATGGATGTCAAGAGGCAATTTGGGAGGAAAAGCACCAAGGACCTACAAAGTCCCGTCACCGTGGCTTGTTTCCTGGCCAGCTTCTCCCACAAGATGCCCAAGGTGCGTTTCAGACCCCGTTCCCCCAACCACCCCCCTTCCGGAGCAGAACGGGGTGAACTGGGAGAATGGAAACCAGCCAGGAGCGAGCACATTGGTTTGGGGATTCACCAGGGACGGAAAACTTACAGGAATCGTCTAGCACATGGCTCTTCTGGAGTCCGACCAGATAATGACCCGGGACTGGGAGCAAATGGGTTTCTAAGTGTCTTTGCCATCTCTGGCATCCACGACACACGCTCAGAGGGGAAAGGTTTGCGGGGCCTACGGTGGCTGCCGATGGGTCCTCTCAAACCAGCTCGGTTTCTGCAATAAACCGGGTCACTGATGAGGGCTGATCTGGGGGAGCAGGAGGGTCCTCATCTTTCGCGGCTTGAGGACGGAGTCCCCTTGGCCCTGATTTTCAGCTCTTCTTGAGAGAGGAGACTTGAGGAAAGCAAGGAAAACGGGAAGGTCATTTCTCCCTGAAAGACGGGTGGAGGCTTTGCGGCGATCTGTGAGTTTTCGGTCTGGCTTTGAAGGGCCAGGCTGCCCGTATGAAAACCAAGAAAGGAAACAAAAGTGTCCCCAACAAGCCTTCATGGGACCTGGTGTAGTGGGAGATGCGGAAGCCTTGAGTAGAAAACCAAGCCCCCATGACGCAGAACCAAAGCCGGGGTCTGAATCTACAGGCACAGGGAGGGGGTGACGCTCAGCCCATGAACGGCCACTTGAGCTGGCGCTTCCGGAGACATCTTCAGGACCCCTCCTCAACAATCACCCCTCCTAGAAAGCCAACCTGTGTTCAGCGTAGGGACCCGTGAGGCAGGAAGTGGTTAAATCCAGACACTTCACCGGTGCCATCCTGGCTCAGCCCCTTGCCAGCCTTGGGCACGTTCCTGTCTGCACCTCACTTCCTTTGTTTGGAGAGTGGGGGCTACAGATGTTCCTTCTTCGCAGGGCTGATGGAAGCGTCGGGTGGAATGAGGCATGTACAGTTCCCAGCACAGAGCCGGCCCCGGGGCCCCAGGATGCTGAGCGGGGTGGCTGGGGCAGCCGGGCAGAAATGGGCAAGAAGACACGCCCCCGGAGACCCTCATCAGCTCTGCCATTGGCACAGCGCTTGGAGCCCTGCAAAGATTTCACACCAGCATCTCTCCCAAGCTTCACAATTTCCTTGCAAGTCACAGAACATGGGAGGGTAAGGGCCCGCTTCACGGGTGCCAGAAATAAGGACACACGAGGTGAGATGACTCATCAAAGGCACAATGGTAGGGAACAGGTGGGCTGCCTTAGAATGTCCCTCGCTGCACCCTAGAATCAGGGCTTTGGGGGGCAGTAAAAATACTAGTTCCAGTATACTGGAATTATAGTATTCAGAGTATATAAACTTAAAAACAAACAACGGGGACCTGAGCGGCTCAGTCGGTTAAGCATCTGACTCTTGATCTCGGCTCAGCTCATGATCTCATGGTTTGTGGGTTCGAGCCCCCTGCTGGGCTTTGCGCTGACAGTGCAGAGCCTGCTTGGGATTCTGTCTGTCCCTCTCTCTGCCCCTCCTCTGCTTGCTCTCTGTCTCTGTCTCTCAAAATAAATAAACTTGGGGCGCCTGGGTGGCTCAGTCAGTTGAGCGTCTGACTACGGCTCAGGTCATGATCTCACCATTCGTGAGTTCGAGCCCCGCATCGGGCTCTGTGCTGACAGCTTGGAGCCTGGAGACTGCTTTGGATTCTGTGTCTCCCTCTCTTTCTGTTCCTCCCCTGCTTGCACTCTATCTGTCTCTCTCTCAAAAATAAAGATTAAAAAAAAAAGACTGTTAATAAACTTTATTTTTTAAAAATTTCCTAATGCTTTTATTTATATTTGAGAGACAGAGAGCAAGTGGGGGAGGGGCAGAGAGAGAGGGAGACACAGAATCCGAAGCAGGCTCCAGGCTCTGAGCTGAGCTGTCAACACAGAACTGGATGCAGGGCTTGAACCCATGAACTGTGAGATCATGACCTGAGCCGAAGTTGGACGCTCAACTGACTGAGCCACCCAGGCGCCCCAAAATAAATAAACGTTAAAAAAATGCTAAATTCCAGAATCCCAACGAAACCACCTTTAGAAGAAACTTGTGGTGGGTACCCACATCATACTTTTGAAAGTCCTCCTGGTGATTATAATGTGCAGCCAGGGCAGAGAACCACGAGCTTAGAACCATGTGCCCCACTCCATACTGTCTTCAGGTCCCCATCCCTCCTGCCAGGACATCTTAAACTTGGTCATGCATCAGTCACCTCGGGGGGGGGGGGGTGCTCCTGAAAGTGGACTCATGCTCACTTGCCAGCCCCGGAGTTTCTGTTTCAGGAGGTCTAGGACAGAGCCCGAGAATGTGCATTTCTAGTAAGTTCCAGGCACCACTGATGCTGCTGGTCTGGAGACCACACTCTGAAAACCACCACTTTATGCAGCGTTAGCAAAAGGGGGACCCACGGGACCAAGCTCCCTGGTTTGTGGTTTTCTTTCCACGGGTAACACTCTCTTGCCCTGGGTCAGAGCAAACGACGCTGGGGTGTGCTGGTCAATGTTATCAGAAATCTGGGAAGGCCAGGGAGAGACTGAGGGCGTTAGGGCTTTTCCTTCTCTTGTCTCTCTCCTTTTAGAAACAATCCACCACTTAAGAGACTGTCCCTGAGCATTTGCGGGCTGTCCTGCTACCTACAGCCCAGACCCTTTGCCTACAATGCAGGTCTTCTTAAATATTGAATAAGGCTGCTTCCATCAGCTGCCGCGGCCAGGGCTGAGGCAATGTGGATATTGACAAAGTCTTAATGCGATTCATCAGGTTAAAAAGAGCAGGCTGCAGAGCTGGTTTTATAAAAGACCTTCACTTTTTTCCCTGTCACAAAAATCTCTGGTGCCTCAACACCTTCCCTGTCCACCCCCCACCCCTTCTAGGGCTTGGGATTTTTTTTTTTTTTTTCTGCTGCTGCTTTTGCTGTTCAGTGAACCGTTAGGTGAGTTAGAGCAGCCTGGGGAGTGGGTCAGGTTTTGAACAAGAGCAGGGAGCATTAGATGGACACTGTCAGCCTTCATTTATCCAGCAAATACTTACTGAGCGCCTACTGGGTGCCCGATGCTCTGGGATACAGTACCCTGAGCACAGAGTGGTAACTAAAACAGTCAAACATTCCTATTCTGTTGGAGCTGGTGTTCCAGTGGGGAGATAGACAACGACAAAATAAATAAGTAATTTATGTATAAATAAACTTAAAAAAAAAAAAAAAGAAACAAAAAGGCTTCCTGGGTGGCTCGGTCGGTTAAGCATCTGATTCTTGGTTTTGACTCAGGTCATGATCTCATGGTTCATGGGTTCAGGCCCCACATCAGGCTCTGCGCTGGCAGTGCGAAGTCTGTTTGGGATTCTCTCTCTCTCCTTCTCTCTCTCTCTCTCTGCCCCTCCTGAGCTCGCTCTCTCTCAAAATAAATATATGAACTTAAAAAAAAACAAAATTAGTAAGTAATATAGTAAGATAGTGTGTCATATGATACTAAGTGCTGGAAATATGAAACAGACAAGGAGGAAGTAGGATTCTGGCGTGAGGGTGCACTTTTAAATAAGATGATCAGAAAAGGCCTCTCTGAGAAGGTGATGTCTGAAGAAAAGACCCGTAGAAGGTGAAGCAATGGGCAGAGGGTGGAAAGGATTAACAGGATCCCTTCTAGAATGTTGAGCGCTGAGATTTCATTATCATCACCTTGATCATCAACATAAAAATGGTACTAATGTTTATTGAGCATCCCTCCTATGCTACGCCTGTTCCAAACAAAGACTATGTACTTATTGACCTGTTAAATCCCCAAGAAAATCCAGTGAGGTCGAGGTTATTGCTGTCCCCATTTTCCAGATGAGAAAACTGAGGCATGGGGAGATTTTTTTTTTTTTTTTTTTTAGTAACTCGCTAAAGTCACACAGCAGCGGAGCTGGGATTTAAACCCAGGTGGATTGCCAACTGTCCCTAGCTCGTCTCTCCAGATTTTCAGGAGAAAATCACCATGATTCACTGCAGAACAAAACCTCTCCCTGGTTGGGGTCACACTGCCCTCCCCGCTTCCAGGAAGTAGGTGCTGTGAAGAGGGCACAGGGGGCTCGGCCAATACGCGAGGCTCTCTGTTGTCAGTTTAGAGTCTGTCAAATCGCCCCAAGTCCTCCCCTGGATGTGAATCCCACACGGCCGCTAGGGAGGCCTCTACAAAACCGATCAGATCAGGTCACCTGCCTGTGAAAACACAACTTCCCTCAGAACTGCTCTCAGAATAAAGACAAGTGGCCACACCACGGCCCTGCAGGTACCACTGACTTCATCTCACACTGGGCTCCCCTCAACCTTGTGCTCTGACCACGCTGGCTTTCTTTCAGATCCTTGAATGCCACCTCAGGGCCTTTCCACGTGCTGTTCTCACGTCACAACTGTTCTGTTCTCTTTTCTTCACTCAGTTAATTCCTACTCACCCTTCAGCTGCTCTCACGGGAAATGTCATTACCTCAGAGAAGCCCTCCCAGCTTAGGTCAGATTTCTTTGTGAGACTCTCTCATAGATGTGTTCTCCCCTCTTTGGAATCCCTTGTCTCGGGTTTTAATGATATATAATTAAATTTTTTATGATAAGCATTTTAATATAATTTTATATAATAAACATAAAAACATATATGTTATATCTACACATAATAGTATATATTATCTATATATAATAATATATCTATATTATTATATATCTATATATTTTATATATCTATATAATATATATTATATATAATATATATCTATATATTTTATATATCTATATAATATATATTATATATCTATAATAATATATCTATATAATATATATTATATATCTATAATAATATATCTATATTATATATAGATAATATATCTCCATATGCATGATTACTGATTCATGTCTACCTCCTCAAGAGAAAGGACCAAACCAAAACTGTTTTCTCCTCTATTCTAGCACTGAGTACAGTGCCTGGCAAATGCTTTCCAGTGTTTGGTTACGAGACCAAATAGAAGGTAAGGGTTCCTCCCAACCAATAGGCCTCAGAAATTCACCTTCTATCCAAACTGTTTTTCACACTGGCAGGTGTCTCTCATTCTCTCTCCCTCAATTTGTTTTATTTTGCATAACAAAATAGTTCAGGTAAATTCTTCCTAAACTTTTCAACCACCAAGGCAACTCCAAATGGTATCTCTCCCTTTTCCTGTTCTTCGACAAAAAGTATTTGCAGTAGGTAAGTTTTGCTGAAGTCACAAAACTTTGTCTATTTGTTTGGTTTGTTAATTATTTTCTAACTATGTATCAGCAGCAGAAAATACATTTTTACGGGTTAATTGATTATTTGATATAATAAACATTTTTAGACAATTTTATATAATAAACATATAAAACCATATATAATTTTATATAATAAACCTTGACTCTAGAAGTAACTTAAAAAAAAAGTTCCAGGGGTGCGGGGATGGCTAAGTTGGTTGAGCGTCTGACTTCGGCTCGGGTCATGATCTTGCGGTTCGTGAGTTCGAGCCCCGCGTCGGGCTCTGTGCTGACAGCTGGGAGCCTGGAGCCTGCTTCGGATCCTGTGTCTCCCTCTCTCTCTGCCCCTCCCCTGCTCGTACTCTGTCTCTCTCTCAAAAACAAATAAACATTTTTTTAAAGTTCCATGTAATAATAAGCAGGGGACATCTATGCAGTGGAGCATGTATGGGGCCCTGTTCTGGGTGCTTTGTATATGAATTACCTGATAGAATCCTCAGAGCGTCCCTGTGAGGGAGGCGCATTATTCCCGTCTCACGGGTGGGTAAACTGAAGCCAGGGAGGCCGAATAACTTGCCCGAGGTCACAGACTGCGAGTAGCACAGACCGAATTGCAAGGAATTCTGGAGGCGACGGCTGTGCTCCTAATCACTGAATACCGCCCCCTGCTGATCAGTGTCCCCCCCCCCCCGCCCCCCCATCCTTCAGCAGAAGGACCTTCCTACTTAACGTCCAAGATCCAAGCCAGGAGGATCTGAAGACTAGAGAATCCACGTCTGCAGAGCTTCACATCAAAGAAAGAAATTCCAAGCTGCTCGAACTTCACAACTCCAAACAATAAGTGGTGATTGGTTATTATCTTATTTTGTAGAGCAGAAGAATGAGGCCCTGGGAGGCTCACTTCCTGGCTATGAAAATTCAGTATTCGACTTTGGTGTCCAAAAGATCAGGGTTGGAATCCCTGAATCTACTCTTGACTGGCAGCATGAATTTGGGGAACTGAGAACTCTCTGTCCCCTGTAGCCTCGGAGTTCTGGTCTGCAAAATGGGCATGGTAACAATGCCTCCTTCGCAAGCCCTCTGAGGATTACGGGCGATCACTTATGTAAGGGCAGATCATAAGGTCGAGCCCCCCGTGACTGCTCTGTGACTTGGTGGAAGAGGCTCCAATTCATTCGCTTCCCGTATGACCATGCAGCTCTGGGCTACAACCACTATGTGGCATAGCTGGGATTCGAACCTAGCTGGGCACTCTTAGCTCACGGGTCTTTTTAGCAAGAGGATGACGGAATGTTAAAAGCAGGTGGGGAGCCTCCCCAGGGCATCAGAGACCACCCTGCGGTAGAGACCTGAGGCCACCGTGCAGTCTGTCAACAAGAAATGACAGCCTTGTGGTGCCCCATTGGGATGAAGGGTTCCATCCCAGACTTGCTGCCATGACGACCAGAGGGAGAATGTCCCAGAGCTGGAGGCTACTCAGTCCCAGGGCCTTGGAGTCTTCTGGGGACCTCTCCAGCCACTTGAAGACTCCCACTACCGGTTTCTAGGGTGTTTTAGCCTCTGAGCATGCTCAGGACCAACATGAGCCTTTCTGCTGCCACCAGTCTGTTTCCAGAGGCCACGTCAGTGTTCGAGTAGAAACCCCAGTCCTGGAGAATGCACAGAGGCGGCTCGTGTGGCTGACGCTAGAAGGGATCAGGGTCTCTCCACATAGAGGGGGAAATAACTGTTCCACAGGGCAGACACTGTCTTGGCCTCAGCCAGGAAACCACACCCCAAAACACACACACACACACACACACACACACACACACACACACACACACACTGACACAGATCCAGCAGAACATGGAAAGGATATAAACATCTACTTATGCAACTCCCCTCGCAGGGTGCCATTTTAAAAAGTTTTATTACACAGGGGCACCTGGGTGGCATGGTCAGTTAAGCGTCCGGCTTCGGCTCAGGTCACATATCACAGTTCGTGAGCTCGAGCCCCGTATCAGGCTCTGTGCTGACGGCTCGGAGCCTGAAGCCTGCTTCAGATTCTGTGTCTCCCTCTCTGTCTGCCCCACCCATGCTCACACTCTGTCTCTCTCTCTCTCACATTAAAAAGTTTTATTACGCAAAGCGATGACATATTATCATCTACTTCACTTTCAATAACCTTATAAAATGAATACCATCATTCTCCCCATTTTACAGAAGAAACTGAGGTTCAGAGAGGCAAAGTCACTTTGCCAAAGGGCACACAGCCATTGGTGGGTATCACGGTCTGATTCAGACCCAGATCTGCCTGCCTCCAAACCCCACCAACATGACCACTGTCTCGCTCTCCATACCCACGGGCACCATGAGTGGGTGCTCAGTGTTTGTTGAGCAAACAATCAAAAGCTAAACAGTGAAGCATCTCCCTACACCTCCGAAATGACTATTAAATCTCTATTAAAATAAGTCTCTGTGTCCTGAATCCCAGATGGTTAGTGCAGGAAAGTCCCAGAAACATTCCAGGTTAACTGGAATTAACATATGTTAAGAGAATGGATAGGATGTGGGGTATTTATGCTTTGGAGCATGTAACAATTAGAAGCAAAGGATTAGATGCACGTTTTGCAACATGGAAGGATCCTAAAAACACAGTGCTAAGTGAAAAAAAAAGTGGGCAACAATGAAATTTATAGAACCATACCATTTATATAAGTTAAAGATGCATATTTTGGGGCACCTGGGTGACTCAGTAAGTTAAGCGTCTGACTTCAGCTCAGGTCATGATCTCACAGCTCGTGGGTTCGAGCCCTGCGTCCGGCTCTGTGCTGACAGCATGGAGCCTGGAGCCTGCTTCAAGTTCTGTGTCTCCCTGTCTCTCTCTGCCCCTCCCCTGCTCATGCTCCCTTTCTCTCAAAAACAAATAAACATTAAAAAAAAAATTAATGCGTATTTTGAAGGTGCACATACAAACAAAAGAGAAGTCCATTAAATGGAATAGAAGGGCTGCCTGTGATGCGGCGGGGGGGGTGCGATGGCATATGAGGACGAAGAGAATAAGTAATGAAAAATTGAGACAGAAACCTTTAGGGATCAACAGTGGTCATGTGCTAGGAAACGAGACAGGAAAAGAACTCCATTCTCAGCGCCTGGGCTACAACAAAAACTCCATGCTAATCTACAAAGCAGATGAGTTCTCTGTGGAAAACTGAGAGGCTACAAATGAGGCCAGCTCTCCTCTCACTATAATCAGAAGCAAAGCCCCCCCCCCCCCCCCCCCCCCCCCCCCGGTCACCAACACGCAAGCACTATTTTTCCCTGGAGATTGCTCTCCAAAGAGGCATGTGCTGTCCGGAAGTGGACAGCCGTCCAGATCCCTCTGCAGGTAAGACACCGATAATACGTAGGCCTGCCCGAGCCAGATAAACCCTCCCAAGGGAAAAAAAACAAATCTAAAGAACAGCAGCAGGTCTCTTTCTGAGAGGCACAGGAGGCCTGTCATCGGTCTGAATGTTCCCTCCAGGGCTGAATCGTCTTGTTTTTGGCTTCTGGGACAAGCCAGTGCCGATGACTCCCTCTGGCCAGGGCCGGCCAGCCCTGGTGAACAACAGGACATCTGATGATCAGATGCCAGGAGCTCTTGTCTTCCTTCCTACCCAGCAGCCCTTCCCACAAGCCCCCCCTCCCCGCCCCTCAGACCTTTGGGAGAAGTACTTGGCCAGACATCCCTGCCCGACATGGCAGCAGCAGCCACTTTCGGGGGCTGTATCACCTTTGCCAAGTCCCAATATGTTGCTTAGCCCTGGCAGATTAATTGAGCCACTGCTCGTGGAAGAAAAAAAAATTCTGAGCTGCTGCCTTTTCCTCTGGGGAGAGAGGGGTGGTGAATTTTAGCAAGCACCAAATGAGCATTGGCGATCTCCCTGAAAGGCCCCCCTCACTTAGCACACGCTGTCAGTCTTGCTTCTTAATCCACTGGCCCCTGGTGGCAGCCAAGGCCCCTCTCCTCATCCCCAGAATCTCAATGGCTGCACCAATGCCAAGAACAGGTCCTGTGTCCCCAGGAGTGGGCCCTGACTCCTCCCTCAACCCACATGTGATCCGTCAGTAAGACCTCTCTGTGCTACTGCAAAATAAACATAGTAGAATCTGACCACCTCCTTCCCTGCCACCACGTGGTCTGCGGCCCTGTCACTCGTCCCCGCCCTGGTCTCCTGTCTTCCACCCCTGCCTCCTGCAGTCCTTTTTCCACTAAGAAACCAAAGCAATCATTACCAAGGTTATAAATTAGATCATGGAACTTTCCTGATTAGTATCCTCCCCCCAGAGGAAATCAAATCCAGACTCCTTGCCTACACGGGCAGGTCCTGCATGACCCGGCTCCCCGGCCCCTCAGCCCCCCGGCCCCCGGCCCACCTCGTCCCCTCACTTTCCACCACAATTGTCTCTGCCTCTGCACGTCTGTTCCCCTGGCCTGAATCGTTCCGGCTCCTTCTGGAAACTCAACTTTCAATCCAAATGTTACCATCTCTAGAAGTTTCCCCTGGCCATCCTTTTCTTATAACAAAATTAACTTTCTTCCCCCTACCCGCCACTTGTCTTTCTGTACCTTGTCATACTGTTTCCTGAAATCGTCTTGTTCGTGTATTTATTGGCTTTGTCCCCCAACTAGACCGTAAGCTCTAGCAGGGCAGAGAATTATGTCTCACTCACTGCTGAATCCTCAGGGCCTACAGCACTGCCTGGCACATGGTATTTGGGACTGAATTGGTAGAAACCAGCGGTTCTCAAAGTGGGGTTCCTGGAGCAGCAGCAACCACGTCGTTGGGAACGATGTGTTAGGCACGCAAATTCTTGGGCTCCGTACTGGCCCCAGTAGAATCAGAAACTGCCTTAATAGTCCTTCAGGGGATCCTGACACAGGCTCAAGAGGGAGAGCATCTGGCATAGGACCATCTACAATCTCTCACTGGATCCCCTCTTGTGGCAAATGAGCAAATAACTGGCTGGGTGGTCAGTCTTGCCGGGGGAAGGGGAGAGGAGGGAGGAGGGAGCCAGCCCCCTACCCTTGACTGACCATTGGCTCTGCAGACCCAGGTCACCTTCACGCCCCAGGGCCACGCAGTGAATGTCAAGGCTGGGGAGGGCTACAGAAACCACGGTGTCCCTCCCCCTAAGCAGGAGAGCAGGTGACTGCCCCTCCCGTGGCCCCTCCCCCCCTGAAAGCCACGTCTCTGGTCTTGGAGAGTTCTACAAGATTCCAGGCATTTGACATAGAGGTAAAAGGACCTACTTGTCCTGGTTTGCCCGAGCCTCTTCCAGTTTGAACACACAGAGAGTCTGGCATGCCCAGAATCCTCTCTGTCCCAGGCAAACTCGACGGCTGGTCACCCTACCTGGGGCGTTGGGGACTCACAAATGCTTTCCCTTCCCAAGCCACTCGATATATCTGCACAGATGGGATGGGGCAGGGCAGGAATGAGGAGAGGAAGAGAGTGGGGAGAAGAGGGAGAGAGACAGGCAGGGAGACCGGAGAGATGGGACAAGGAAAGAGGATTTTAAAAGGGTGGAACAGATGGGCGAGGGGACAGGGGCGGTGAAAAGGGGAGAGAAATCTAGAGAGAGAGGCACTTGGGGACACGGCGACGCTACAGTGACAGAGGAAAAAGCCAACAGGTAGAGGGGGCCGGGGACAAGGGGCAGGTGGAGGGACAGAATGCACCACACAGATGCTTCTTCGGCAGCATGTCGCGTGGAAGGCCTCCCGATAAACTTGGAGAAATCATTTCTCCTCTCAGCAGCCCCGGCATGCCGCCCCGCCATCGATGGCTGGCACCAGAAACCGCTTACATAATCTGTTCTCTACTGAAAGCTGCTTCCATTCACAAGTCGCTGCCTGTCACTGTGTAGGTGCATTAAAGAGGGAAAAAAAAAGGAAAGAAAGGAAGAAAAAAAAAAAAGAAAGAAATAGGCAACTGAATGAACTCACTCAGATTATATTGAGAGACGAGGAGACTCTCCCCCTCTGCTCTCCAAATAAACCCTTCACATCATGCTGCCGGATGGTTTTCCTCTCGTTGATTAATAGCAGAGGGGTGGGCAAAACCCCAGCTTCCGGGGGCATATGTCATCGTGCTCCCTAACCGGATTACTGAGCCGGGGGCTGACACGGCTCCATTACAATGAGATTTAAGCATGCGTTATGTCATTAAAACTAATGACAGCAAGACAATTACTTCGAGGAAACCACGGTGCCATCGCATACGGCAGCCTGGTGCCTTGGTGCAGCTGCATCCCCCACACTTCCCTGGCCCAAACGGAAGGCCAGTTGGGCTAAGAACCAACTCTGTTCTCTCAAACCCCAAAGGCCTGGCCAGGCTAGCAGGCTGACTGGTCGCTGCTACCTTGCCACTAAGCCATCTGATAACCTAAGCCCCCCTGGGTCCTTCCTGCCTGAGAAAGAACTGCCCCCACTGGGGTGCTCAGAGGTTAGCAGGGAATGGGGTCAACATGGCGAGATCAGGCTCGTGCTTCTGTGGGCAACAGGGATTCAGTGGCAGAAAGGACATGGTGGGTGCTGGGGAGGCAAGAGGCCTGAATAGCACCCTGTTCAGCCCCTTGGGGGATGGAGGAGGCCTTGGGAGAAAGCCTGAGGCTTGCAACACCCCAGAACTGTTGTAACTCCCACCTGTAACGGTGTTGCGCATTTCAAAACCACCCCTTTATCTATAGCAGGTGGAGGCTCGTGCAAACACACGTCTCAAGGCCCTGCCCTCCGAGTTTCTGATGGAGCGGGTCCAAGGTGCCCCCCAGGAATCTCCCTTGGATTCTCTTGGGCATCAAGAGCTTGCTAACCCCAGCAGAAGGTGAATCCAGCAACATTTGCCTTTCCTGCTTTTGCCCCCTTCTTTTACCCGCAGGCTTAGTATGTGCAGGCTCCACTCCCCACCCCAAAAAAGCTCCCCCCTCACTTTTTGGAAGGGATATTTCCACCTCATCTTCAGTAAAGTATACATGACGAAGAAGGCTGGGTGTGTTATCCCATCCCAGGCATCTGCTTTTTGTCTAAGAGCAAAGGCCTGAGACAAAAAAAAAAACAAAAAACAAAAAACCCCAGAAACTTAAATGATGGAATTTCGGATGTCATTTAGCTGAGTGGAAACACCCCAAAAAGGGTGACTAAGGAAGCCCTCTCTCTGTACCACCCCCCACCAAGTTTACATTTTGTAGGCAGCCACTTACTTAATCTAAGTCCCAAAAGACACTGTGTCTTTGTTACCATTTTATTCCCAATACCCACCATGGTGCCAGGCATACTGTAAGCACTCACTAAATGGACAGCACTAGAGTAAGTGTCGATGATACTCCGTCAGGAGGAGACAGAGAGGCCCGTCCTTTGCCTGTAGCCGATCTGAGATGAAAGCCAAAGTCTAAACTCTGCACCAATGACTCATCATAATCAGCACACACTAAGTGCCTACTGTATGCGGACCTCTGGCTTGGACCGTGGGCCAAAGATACCTCCTCAAATTGCTCTGTCCCCTAGTCATCCAACTAAGGTTTCATTCATTTATTCATGCATGCATGCCTCTGTGCAAGTCACTGCTGAACGGCTGCTGTATGCTAACCTTGACTTTAAACGCTGAGATGCTGCACAGCCTTGGCCCTTAGGGATTTGGCCTGTGGCGCCTCCGGAGCCCTATGCAGGAGCACCATGGCAGGGAAGCAAGGGGAAACTCAGTTCTCCTAGGAAAGATTCACGGGCTCTGAGCTGGTGAGTTGGAATGATTCAGCAAAAACCTCCCGAGGATTTGAAGAAACAAAAGACAGAGTCGTCAGTATGTGTATTCTCCTCCCAGACCCCCTCCTCCGGGGCCCGACCACCACACTCACAGGGCCTGTTTCCTCAGGGCTTCACAGGCTTTAAGGAAAGGAGGTCATTATGCCCATTTCACAGATGAAGAAACTGAGGTCCCGGGAGCCACCGGAAACTGCACAAAAACCACACAGGGAATAAGCGGGACTGGAAGCATCCTGTTTCCAAGCCCTGTCTTCACTCCCCCAGGGCCCCAGAGCTGCACAACTGGCCCACGGGATTCACCTTCCTCTATCTCACCCCCATCCTGTTTCAGTCAGAGGTGACTTCACCACCATCACCCCTGTTGCTAACGTATGTTGCCTACTTACTTACTCCTCCCAGGCTCAGTACTAAGTACTTTGCAAGCATGAACTTTCCACAGTTTTACATTTCCTTAAGTATCCTCACTTTACAAGTGGAAAACTGAGCCTCGGGGAAGTGTAGTGACCCAACTAGAAGGATCAAAACCCACGGGATCTATTTTCAGAGCCCACACTCTTAGCCACCATGCTGTGCAACCTTAACATACCTAACTGGGGAAACCGAGGCTCAGAGAGGTTAAGGGTCTTGCCTGAAGTCACACAGCAAGGAAGCACTGGGAGTCAGAATTCGAACTCAGGTCGTGGCTTCTCCCAGAGTCCCACCCTGCAGCCCCTCAGACAGCTAGTTAAGGAGGCAGAGCGGGGTGGGGAACAGGAAGGAGACGGGCCTATTTCTGTGGTGCTTCCTTAACAGTCCCAGCACAGCAGGGCTCTCCATCCTGGGTGGCAGCTGAATCATTTAAGCTCGTTGGCTCCAGCCTACCACGACTGGGTCCTGGATTTATTTTTATCCCAGGTTACAGCCACAGCACTTAACAGAAATCTACCACGCTGTTTGTTTCTCATTGCCTTCACATCAACTCCTGATTCGTCTGCATTTGTGACCAGCTCCCCACTCAAAGGGGATAAAGAGCAGAAGACAGGACCATATGTCATTGTGGTTTTTATTAGAAAGTCACAAACTCTCTATGACCAGCAATGGCGGAGAGGGGGGCGGTAAATAAAGAGTAAATACCACATCTTATGCGTAAACGCCCAGAGCAGCCAACCTGTCAAGAACTCACAGCCTCGGACAGGTAGCCAGGATGTATATGAGCGGTATACCTTTCCAGGCAGAGCAAGCTGGGGAGAGTGACTTCCTGGGCCACGTTTTGGAATTGCAGACTCTCCAGCTGCTGCCTCTCTCCCCCCAGCGAGAAAGGCAATGTCTGCGTTTGTCTCCACAGCTCTGCTTCCCAATCACCCGCACAGGCTAGTGCCTAGAGAGGCACCACAGAACGTCCTCCCTCCACATCCGACCAGGCGAGGTGAGCAGGGGCTGCCAGAGCTGGGAGTAAAGGGAAGATGTCTTGTCTTCATGATGGTCGATTTCTATGTTGCTCTGCCGTGATTTCCTGTGTGGTCTTAGACAAGCCACTTTCCCTCTCTGGGCCCCCTTGAAGGGGTTAGACTAGATCAGAGATTCCAAACCTGAGGTGCTCAGGCAGGCATTACGGAGGCTCCACGGATCCCCGGGTGTTGTGTGTTTGTGGGAATCTGCATCTTTTCTGAGTGGAGGCTCTCAAAGGGGTCCTGGCTGCCACCCCTGGAATAAGTCTCTACAGAGCCTTCAAATGCTGCAATATCTGTATGTCTACATATCTGAGGCCACAAATAAAGCAGACTCCTCTCCAGCTGAGCACAAGATTCTAGGAACCTAGTGAAGTTCTCACAAGAGACCCCCATCCCGGCTCACCCCAAACAGGACCTCCTTGACACATGTGATAAATTCCCAAACACAGCACAAACCCTTCCTAGAAGCCAGCCTGCACATACACTCCTAATACACAGCCACAGAGCTGGAAGGAGCTGGAAGGAGCTCTAGAGTCACCTAGACCAGGTGCCTCATTGCACATACAGGGAAACTGAGGCCCAGAAAGGGGAGGCAGAGCTGGGGCTGGAACCCAGGTCTCCTGGTCCAAGTCCAAGCCTCTTTCCAGAAGCTTCTGTCTCCCTTTCCCTGGTGCACCACAATGCACCATTTCAAATGTGATGGGGGAGGAGGGAGGGCAGCCTTTTGGATGTTAGCCACCCCCAAGGAAATAAGGCTGAGAAGCAGCAAGGAGATGTTTTCAAAGCACCCACATGTTAAAAAACCCAGTCCCAGCTACCTCAGCTGGGCTAGCATCCATGTTCTGCCTGGCTGAACCGGTTGTTAAAACACTGAAATACTCCTGTACTAGATGGTGATGTTGCACTGAGGCCCCTGTGGCTCCCCTGATACTCTCCCAGTTCCCCCCAAACCTCTCCATAATCCAGCAATTAAAGGGTTAACACTCAGCACACTAGGGAACCCCCACTCCAGGGCCCCAGCCATTGCCCGGCTTGCCCAGTGATTGCCGAAGTTCAATATTTTAAATTTCACCTGTGGCCAGACCTTGCGGTTCCTCATCTGAACCAAATTTCTTCACGTCAATCATCACACTTGAGGCTTCCTGGGGAGGAAGCTAAGGCAACTTCCTCCTCAGAAGCGTGGGATTTGGCGGACCGAGTCTTTGACACTAACCACTGAACGGCCACCCCCGCTGCCTCATACACTCTACCTGAGCAGGCACAGGTCCCAGGATTCTGGCGTCCCCACTTGGCTCTGGGGCTGGAGATAATCACTGAGTGGGCCCTGCCTCCATTTCAGGCTTGCCAGTCTCTGGGGCTGATGTTTTATTCCTCCCACCACCGAGAACAAGAACCTACAGAGAAATCCTTGGGGGTACAGAAGACTGAAGTGGCCCCTGGGATAATAGTGAAGATGCTAAAAATAAGGACATTCATTTCCAGAAAGGTAGATGTAATCAAAGCAGAAAGCAAAGAGAAATCTCCTTTTGATGGGCCACAGATCAGCAGCAAAGGCATTTTAAAATTAAATGTGAGTTTCTGGATTCAGTTACAAGAAACCTCAACTTCCCACTCACTAACAGGTTGGCGCAGGCTTATCCCATCAGGATCTCAGATAAAGAAACTAGATCGGGGTTTGGTCTGCTCTGGAACAGATCCGAAGCCGGAAACTGGAGTCTTTCCCCAGAACCTGAACAAACCCTCTTCCCTTCTTTGCCTACCCTGAGACAAGCTCAGGATGGAGTCCCCCGGGCTGGTGCCAGGACGCACCCCCCACACAATCACTTACAGGTTACACCACCTGTGAAAATAAAACATCGTCTGCTCAGCAGGCTGCTGGCTGCCCTCCTCTGGCCTGCTTGACCGCTCAATTCCAAGCAAAATGTAGTCCTTTCATGGCTCCCAGATCGCCCATCTCAGGAAGCTTAGAACAGCCAAGCTTGCAAAAATCACTACAGTTGAATTATTCAGCTGTACCTGGAAGATGGTAGCTTCTGGGCTCTGTCCTGCACAAGCCTCACCTCGTGTGCCTAGGTGACCCTCAGCAAGGGTTAACCTTTCAGCCTCAGGTGAGCCTTTCCCCTCCAGGGCCAAGGTGCCCACCCACTGGATCAGAACACTCAGAGACCCTCCATACAGGCTAGCCATCCCATGAAGGGTTAATCCACCCAGAGACCTGCCGGCTACTTTCAATAGCTTCTGCTGCAAGGGAGAGGGTAAAAATTGGGCAGAAGCCACAATTTTGATCGCATTGCCTAAAACAGGAGCGCATTTTACCCCCTCCCTGGGCACCGAGCCAAAATCTCATTTAGCTTTGGGGTGCCGCTTAGGCGATCAAACACTGCAGAATGTGGGCAAATAAATGTGGTCATTTCTCAACACTCCTCCCCCCCCCACCCACTCTCTATCCCACCAGCTCATGTACACTCCTCATCCCCACTGGGATCCCAATACCCCCTAGCCCGTTTACACAATTGAGAAGAATAGCACTTACCACCACACCAGAGGATTGCAGAGGGAATGGGTGAGCCAAATTCTTGCCAACTCCTCCCTTCCCTGCCGGGTGGGAAGATGCTAACTCCCGATGACTTGATTTGAAAGCTCAGCGGAGGTGCCTGAAAGAAAATTGTTCATTTGATTCCCCTACTCTTCCCAAAAGAAAATCAAAGCACCAACACACACACACACACACACACACACACACACACACACCCAACGACCCGTAAATCATGCAGGACCAAGACGAAAAGAAATACCACTGCCAGAAGAAAAGAAAACTCAGACCAGTCAGTGGACAAGGCAAAGACAGTGGCTCCCTCAGACTGCCCTCCACATGGATGAAGGTTTTTCGCTCCGAGCCCTCTCCCCCCCTCCACCGCTCTTCCTCTCTATTTCCCTTTCTCTCTGTCGTCCGCGTCCCCGTAGGCAACTCCGGGCTGCTGGCAGTAGACGAATCAATTGCTTCTCCAGTTCCTGAATCAGTGGCAGCTGCCACCACTGCTGCAAAACCCTGTGTGAGCGAGGGAGGGGGCAGAAGCTTCCCGGCGCAGGGGGGGACCGAGCCGCCCTCCCACCCGTGATTTATGTGTGAGGTGCCTGGAGAAAGAAAGGTGGGAAGCCAGGAGGAGAGGTTGGGCGCACCAGAGATCCCCGCTGGTCGAACCGGCAATCAGGAGATTGGCGATCAGCACCGCGGACAGCGCTACGATGCGGCGGGCGGCGGAGGGATGGGCGGGAAGCGAACCCTCAGGCGGCGAAGTTAAGTTATTGGATGGTTAGAGCAGAGAAGGGGGAGTAGTGGGGAGGCGGGATGACGGGACTTCTCGACATCACCACACACGCCCCCAGACCTTCATTGCTCCTCTCTGCCGGGAAGAGTTTGACCCCAGTGTGGGAGCCTCCACGTGGTTTTTACCCCCCAAAACTCAGCCCAGCTGACCTGTCCTCACCCACATTACTTCAGATTTCTGACCTGCATCTTGAATGCCTCAGAATTCAGAGCATGAAAGGCTTAGCAAACGTACATTTCTAAGGGGATTAGTTGAAAACGCATTTGACAGATTTCTGGGAACCAGTTCTAGCCCCCATACAACCCTGGGAAAGTCATTTAATGTCTCTAAGGTCCAGCTGTAAAATGAGGATATGACTACCCAATTTTCCTAAACATAAAAAGCAACATGAAGAACATCAAAGTTGTGGGCTGCTAGGATCCCATAATCCATAAACTGTCCTACAACTCAAATGTCTTGACAGAGGGAGAAAGGATGTGCCCAGGATGTGCCAAGCCTCACCTTTCAGCATGTGGTGTGAGCGGGATGAACTTGGGAGATTATAGGAGGTCTAAATCATGCAACTGAGCCTCCCCCAAGACCCATCCACAACAGATCTGAAGTGAAATCCAGAAACAAGAAAATAAAATCATTAGAAGGAGAAATACAGGGGCACCTGGGTGGCTCAGTCGGTTGAGTTTCCTACTCTTGATTTCAACTCGGATCATGACCTCGAGCCCCACATCAGGCTCTGCACTGACAGCTTAGAGCCTACTTGGGATTCTTTCTCTCTCTGCATCTTCCCTGCTCTCTCTCTCAAAATAAATAAACACACAAAAAATTATATTAAAAAGGAGAAATATACAGAGAAAAATTTATTCCCATAGCTTCCAGCGTTCCAGATCTCAAGGGCCCTATTCCTGCTTACTACGGGAAAAGGAAAGGCTATCTCAAGCAGATAGCCTTCGCTGTTTAGAACAGCGAAGTGAAGAAGAACCCTCTCTACTGGGGACCCTTCTAAAGTGTCCCACTCAGATGGACCAGACTGAACTACCACATTTGTCACTTAATTCTCCCCTTGAAAAGTAAGGCTTAAAATGTCAGAGTTTTAGAGATCATTTAGAGCTTCACTTTATAGATGATCATGATCATAATGATCACAATGATGGTGATGATGATGATGGTGGTGGTGGTGACCTTGATGGTGATGATGGTGATGATGATGATGATGGTGGTGATGATTATAGTGGCAGCGGTAGCAACGGCAGCTATCATTTATTAAGAACAGACGATGCACCAGTCATTCTGCTACAAAGTTCACATGTATCATCTCCTTCAATCCTCACCATGACCCCTTTGAGGGTATTATTACTCCCACTTTAAAGATGAGGAAGCTGAGCATCAAGAAATTAAGTCCCTTGCATAAGGTTACACAGTTTAAGTGGCAGACACAGAATCCAAACCCAGGGTTGTATGATTCCAAAGCCCATGCTGCAAAATGACTCTCTCACAGTCAAGTTCAAATACATTCTATGGTTTTTTTGGCAGGATCTCACTGAATCTTTGCTGGGAATACCCGATGACACAAGTTCAATCCCCTCACTTTACACATGGGGAAAGTGAGGACCAGGGAGAGGCAGGGAGTTGCTCAGACACAAAGAGCTAGGAAGTTGCAGAGATGGGTCTGGAACTTAGGCCTTTCAGGTACCAGGGCCTATGTTCCAGAACCTAGGACAGCGCCCGGCACATAGTAGGCCCTCAATAAACATCTGAAGAGTGATCCAAAAAGATGGGGATTAAAGTCACACAGGACACTGGTGGTAGAATCAGGACCCAATATTTCCCAGGTCTTTTGGCTCCTGGTCCCAAGGAATAGTCTACCCTACCTCACAGCTTCCTTGGGGATTAGGTACATATTCTGAAGGGTCTGTCTCTAATTCAGATCTCTCTGACGAAATGAAAATAGCTACACCTGCTAAATTCTTAGACACCTACTGTGCACTATGCTAAGCACTTTACACTTTACACTCCAGCTTACACAAGTGCGTGAGGTGAGTGCTATTCATTTATTATCCATTTTAAGATGAAAAGACTGAGGCTCAAGCAGGTGGAATGAAACCCCAAAGCTCACAGTTAGACAGTGGCAGAGGCAGGGTTGCAATCCTAGGTCTGTCTGACTTCAAGGCTTGTGTTTGTGCCACCCTGTTAGTTTTTTTTCCTCAAACTGGGCCCCCTGGAGGCCCCTGATGGAGTGAAAAGGAGGCCTGAGTTGCCCCCCACATACATCCTGGTTTCAACTAGAGCAGCTGTGCTTTTAAGTATTTTGCATACTGGGCACCTGCCCAAGCCTTCACTGAAACACAGGGCTTTGCAGCAAATTTTAAAAACGATAATATGGTTGAAACCAGAGCTCTGCACCTTTCCTGATGACCACGCCATCTAGGAACTAGCCCCACCTTCTCTGGGGATTTTGCCCCAGCCTCCGCGCTGCGCTGGTCACCATCTCTAAACCCTTATTCTGTTCTGGGAGCTCCTGGAGAGCTCTTAGTTCAAAGAACCAGCTGCTGCTGTAAGTTCCGACAGATCTGCAGCAGGGAGGTACCTCGAAACCAGACAGCTCAAGGCTCAGCCCAGCCAGGCTCTGATCCCTTCACAAATGGAGCACTGCCATGCGATTTCTCAGGGTCCCAGATTGAGCAAGCTGTCCCGTCCTGTCCTTGCTCTGCTGGGGCCAGAGGCAGCCCACCAAGCCTCTCAGTCACCCCCAGGGGGGGATGGGCAATGATGGTGATGGTGACAACTATAACAACAAAAGCTACGCACTATGTTTTGGGAGATTCATGGGCACCACCCAGGTTGTTCATGCTCACGACAAGCCTAGGGGTTAGGGTGGTTATAGTTTTATTTCCATTTGACAAGTGAGAACACTAAGATTTGGATGCCTAAAGCAACTAGCTTGAGGCCACTTCCTTCAGAAGTGGAATTGGGATTTGAACAGAGGCCCTTGGAGTTTATAACTATTATGCTACATGGCATCCCTAATTATAATGATCTCTCCCATTTATTGTTGGTGTTTATTATTCACCCAGCGACATGCTTTATCACTCCAACACTATCCATCACTTAGTACAGTGAAGTTTTACCCATCTTAGAGATGAGGAAATTAGACACAGAGAGGTCAGGTGACCTGCCCGAGGTAACACAGCTAGGAAGAGGGGGAGGCTCAGGGTGTGAATCTAAGTACTTTCAGGCCCCAGTGTGATGTACTGTCTCCCAGCAAGACGGGTACTGAGCGGGAGGGCAACCACTGCTCCCATTTTACTTGGCAAGTGGGGCAGAATAACGGCCCCCAAAGATGTCCACGTCCTAATCCTCAGAAGCGGTGAGTATGTTGCCTTATGAGGCAAACGAGACTCTACAGGTATGATTAAGTTAAGGATCTTGAGATGGACAGATTATCCCGGGTCATCTGGGTGGATACAATGTGATCACAAGAACCCTCATAAGGTAAAAAGGGAGGAGGAGGGTGGGGGTGATATTGGAGTGTAGGATTGAGAGAGAGAGGGAGAGAGAGAGAGAGATGAAGGTGGTATAATGCTGGCCTTGACGTTGGAGGAAGGGGCCACAAGCCAAGGAATGAGGACAGCCTCTACAAGCTGGAAAAGGCAAGGAAACAGATCCACGCCCCGTCCCGCCCCACCCGAGCCTCCAAAAAGAGCACAGCCCTTCCCACACGTTGATTTCAGGACTTCTGACATCCAGAGCTATAAGATAATAAATCTGTGTTGTTTTAAGCCACTTGGATTGTTGCCACCTTTACAGCAGCCACAGGGAACCAATAAGGCCTGTCTGCCAGAGGGATCTACGATGAGAAGTCCACAGCAAGCAGCCTTAGGAATCACGACTGGGCCAGAGGACCCAGTGCTTCACTCGTAACACAGCCGTTCTAAACAATACGGTGTGCGCGCATGTATGTGTGTGTGTCTGCGTGTGCACACGCATCTGCACACATGTGCACACGGATGGAGGCCCTACAACAGAAAGGACTCGACCTCAGGGCGCCAGCCCGACCGCCAGGCTCTGTCGCCAGATGGCACTACCGGGGCACACGGCGCTTTATTCACTCCCTCCTTCTCTTTGTGAGCCCCTGGGGAAATGCCATCACCAGGAACACAAAAGGGAAGAAATGTCACAGGGCAGCTTTCCAGGAGCACAACTCACCACCAGGGATCAGTCAAAGACAAAACAAGTGAATGGAACAGAGAGACAGGAAAGCAAGAAGAAGTGAGAGAGAGAATTGCTGGGTCCCTGAGACCAGCCTATGTTCCCCGACAGACCCCTTCCCACCGAGAAAAGAGGCAAGTCTTGGGGAAGTGCATTAGCCCCCTTAGGAGAAAATAGGGTAATTATGGAGACGATACTGTAGGACTTGGCCAGGCAAGCTTTTATGACAAGTCAACAAGTATTACTTATTAATCAGTCAGTTCGGTGTCACCAGCAAGGTACCGCGAGGGGTGAAAGAAGCCTGGGCTTGCCTTCCGGTGCTCTGAGCTTGATTCTTGGCTCTCCCACTCACCGGCTGTGTGCCCTTGGGCACGTCGGCTGCACGCTCTGTGCCTCAGTTTCCTCAACGGTAAGATGGAACTATGATACCTTCCTCACCCACTTACCAGCATGGGCAGGACGTTTCGTTGAGCTAACGGACACAAACGAGTGTCCCTTTCTTCCTCAACGAGTCTAGTTAAGCATCCAGCACGGAATTACCATAGGTGCTGGAGAAAGGGCATTGGCAGAGACAGAATGATCGAACGGTTACAAGGGTGAGGCTGCCTAGCTTCCAGGTTGGCTCCACTACATACACACTGTGGCCTGGAGGAAGTTGCTAAACCTCTCTGTGCCTCAGTGTCCCCATCTGTAAAGTGGGGGATCATAACTGTACCTCCTCACATGGTTGTCATTGGGATCCCATGAGAAAATATACGTAGAAGCACTTAGAATGGTGCCTGGGATATGGGAAGCCCTATGTGTATCATTTTTATTTATTACTTTCATTATTGGGATGATTATTATTGACGAGATGCATTTTCCAAAGGGTGATACACGTTGGACTGAAATGCAAAAGATGATGTTAGGTGATATGAGGATACGTATTTTTTTAAGGTTTGAACGTTACGTTTTTTATTTTTTTTAAGTCTACTTATTTTATATTTTGAGAGAGAGAGAGCAGGGGAGGGGCAGAGAGAGAGGGAGAGAGAGAGAGAATCTCAAGCAGGCTGCATGCTGTCAGCATAGAGCCCAATGCGGGGTTTGAACTCACGAACCATAAGATCATGGCCTGAGCATGGGGCGCCTGGGTGGCTCAGTCGGTTAAGTGTCCGACTTTGGCTCAGGTCATGATCTCACAGTATGTGAATTCGAGCCCCACAGGGGGCTCACTGCTGTCCTCCCAGCACAGAGCCTGCTTTGGATCCTCTGCCCCCCTCTCTCTGCCCCTCCCCTGTTCATTCTCTCTCTCTCTCTCTCTCTCTCTCAAAATAAATAAATAAACTTAAAAAAAAAAAAAAGAGTTGGACGCTTAACCGACTGAGCCACCCAGGTGCCCTGTTACATATGTATTTTAAGGTGCATTAGAAAAATATTGTATTTCCATTTCCAGTAGCAACATAATGTTTTCTGGTAAACAAATGTACTTAAGTTGATCTAGCACAGGGCAAAACTAAGTTGGCTTTTCTCTTTTCTTTCCAGCACGTTGATGGCATTATCTGCCCTGAAATCAGCCCTCTAGGTGTGCTGGGTTCACCTGCCTCCCCTCCCCTTAGTGACTGCATCTCTCAGGGGGCAGCTGTAGTTATTCCAATAAATCCAGAAGCAAAGTCTTATGCCAAGAAAATAAGGGAAGAATTTACTATCCTCCCTTTCCCAGGTGCCCTCCAGAATCTGCTTCTGGTCTATAAAGAAGAAATAACTAACAGTTGCTGAAGGGCGACCGTATGTGTGTCCCTCACCTGAGCTCCTGCAATACAGCTAACCCTCTCCCCGGGTCCAGCCCACGTAACCGGCCCTCCCATCACACTGGATATTCCGAGAACCGGCTCAGTCTTGTGCATCTCTGAGCTCTCGGGGCCCAGAACCGACCTGATGTCTGATCAATGCTGAATAAGTAAATCACCAGAACTATTGATGCCTATTTCTTTCACCTTACTGTAATCTCGGGCAGGGGGAACGTGACCGGCCGAAACCGCGTGCGTAGTTATAAACGGACTATGTCAGCGGTTCACGGGATCCCGCAAGGAGTCCCGTGTCTTCGAAACGAACAACTTTACGAAGACCTGGGCCAGGTCATCATCCCAGATGATCAGCTCCGGAGTTGCTGGCCGCAGGGAGAGAGCTGAGCAAGCTGGGAGAGGCTGGGAAACCTGCCCGGGTAAGATTTGAGCATGTGGGGAAAGGAGTAGAGAGAGGAAAAAGCTGCTTGAGAAAAAAGCTCGGGCATCCGGACACCCGTCAAGGCATTAAGGATGGAGGAGGCTAACGTCTGATGGGAGAATCTGCATTTCCAAACGTAGCTTTAAAAGCTGTGACGAAAAAGGAATGAGTCCAGAATGAGGGGGTGGTAGGCACGTGACTGGAGGAGGCGAGGTCAGGAGACGCAGAGCTATTTCCTGTTAGGTCTTTCAAAGCACTCCTCCAAGAAGACCCTCCGGCTTTTCCCTGCAACGAACAAACCAGATTCCTCAATTCGGTCGCCCTTCTGTCAACATCTCCTGATCATGGGCTAGTGGTGGGAGGGAGCAGAGTGAGAGCTGGCCCCTCATTTAGTGGCTGAGCTACTCACCAAGCTCCTAGCAGAATGGTTGAAAGGGAGTTGGCTTTGAGCCTCACCTCTTCTACTCACTGGCTGTGTGACCTTGGGCAAGTCACTACACCTCTCTGAGCCTTAGCATCCTCATCTGTAAAATGGGATAAGAGTAATACCGACATCATTAGTTTATGGGATCATTCAATGAGATAAAACATGTAAAAGGCTTGATATAGTCTTTAAAGTGCCTGGCACATAGGAAGTGCTCAACACATCAGTTGCTGTTGTCACTTTATTATTATTTTTTAAGTTTATTTATTCATTTTGAGAGAGACAGAGAGAGCAAGTGAGGGAGGGGCAGAGAGAGAGAGAGAGAGAGAGAGAGAGAGAGAGAATCCCAAGCAGGCTCCAAACTGCCAGCGTGGAGCCCGATGCGGGGCTTGAACCCACAAAACGCGAGATCGTGACCTGAGCTGAAACCGAGAGTCAGACACTCAACCGACTGAGCCACCCAGGCGTCCCTATTACTTTATTATTATTAATCATCGTCATTATCATCATTCATTCGTTTTTTATCATTACCGTCTGCCAGATGCTGGGGATACTCTGAAATGAGTAAGACTCCACCCCTCCACACAGGCCAATGGGAGGGAGAAGAAAGAGACCCCCAAATGATAAAAGAGAGTGGCGCCCACTATAAGAGAGCCACGAGAAGCATGCCATGGGGAAGACACATACATTTGCGATGCGAGTGCGGTGTGGAGAGGAGGAACAAGGCTACCTCCGTGGGAGGTAGAGGGAGACCTCGGGAAGTGGGTGGGTGGCGGGTGGCAGGGGGCACGCCGCGTGCCCAACCTCTCAGTGCCCCGAGTGTTTCTCCCTCCCTACTCCAGCCCTTGCTCCAACATCTGGGGACCATCTTTCCTCCAAGGAGACTTCTCGACATCACACTTACGTAATCCTGACATGACACGACAGATATCCAGCAGGCTTAAAAAAGAGAGGCTAGCTCTCCCCGTGAATCTCATTTGGCTAAGTAGGCAAGGCAGTGAAAAGTGGCATAGAAAGGGCGGGGGACCAGCTTGCAGGCAGCGGACTAGTGGTCAGATTAGCTGGCGGGTAGAAGTAAATTGTCACAGCCTACCCAGAGGGTGACGTAGTCCTACATGGCCAAAACCTTAACAATTATATATGCTTAACCATCTGACCCATTAGACTCTCTTGAGGAATTTACCCGAAGGAAATAATTACATGTGTAGACAAAGACTGACATCACGGCGTCACTTATAATAGTAATAGACTGGAAACAACGTGAATGTCCAGGAATAGGAGGGTCATTCAAATAAACTGTGGCACAGTCCATATTAGCAGAAGCGAAACAGCCCCACGCTGTCAGAGTCTTGACGTAACCCTGAAAAGATGTAATCTCCGTATTTAAAAAAACCTACAAAATTGTATATGTAGTTTGAGCCCACTAATACACAGGGTCCCTGGGAAGACAGAAATGCAGGAAAGACCCTTCTGCATGCACATCCTATCCCTCCTTCAAAGTCATTCATTTAGTCACTTAACAAACATAAGCTAAGGACGGCCTTACATGCCACATGCTAGGGATACAGAAGGATGCAAATGTGATATCATCCCTTCTTTGGCCAAGTTCACTTCCTTCAGGGAGATCTCTCTGATTATACCAGTCCAGACTGAGGTTCCGCTTTTTTGATCCCTGGCAGTCCCCCTAGAATTTATGAAGGATGATAGCAGCAATTTCCCAAGACATCAGTTAACTTCCTTACATGCAGGATATTGTCTCATAGTTACAGCATCCCTGGAGAGTAAATGCTAGGATTGATCTCCATTTCCCAGATGAGAAAACTGAGGCTCAGACAGAATAAAATACTTGTTCAGACTCACACATCACCACATGACCAAGCAGGGACTCAACCCACGCCTGTCCGACACCAGACCCTACGCCCTTAATTAAGTGCCGTGTTCGTGCCAAACAAACACTTAAGGACTTGCTTGGGGCCGGCACCAGGCACCTGTCCGCGCTCCCAAGACCCTTTTCGGACTCCTCCCGACACAGCTGGACCCTCCTCTTCTCTGCCCCCAGTGCACATAATTCAGTCACCGTAACAGCCTGTCTCCTACCATGATCCCCAGTGTGGAGAGGGGGAGACCTCTGACCATCCTAAAGTGCACGTCTAGTTACCATAAATGGTTCGTGCCAGTAGCAAATGGGATTCTCTAAGGAGCCCCATGCCTTCTGGATAGTGCTATCCATGCACAAGGTTAGAAGGACATAGACTAGACCATCATTCCAGAAGATGAGTGTCAGAATTGCTAGCTACAGCCTAACAGTTCCTAAGGACAGGGCACCCCATCTGTCTCTTATGTCCCTCACACAGGGTCTGGCACAGGATAAATACCAAATAAAAAGTGGCTACATGAATGAATGAATGAATGAATGAATGAATGGAAAGGGGCACCATTTTTCCAGCCATTTATCTCCTGGATGAAAGGTTCTTCCTCTGGGCTGGATGCCTACAGTTTGCTGAGCCTTATACCATCATTACCACACCCAGGAAACTGCAAAGAATTTGGGCAGATATTCAGGCCACGCGTGCACTCACGGCCCCTCTCATGGCCCCAACCACATGGAAGAGGAGTCTTGGAGAAGCAGATGAGGAGTGAAGGCTGCATATCCCCTGCCCGAGCTGATGCTTCTAAAGCTGCAGCCCCATGGAACGCTCCTGCTCACTCAGACAGCAAACCCAGGAACCTCGCACCAGCCCTCTCGAGCACAGGAACCAAAGAGAAAAAGCCTCAGGGGACACAAGTCTGGCTGCATTTGAAAATGCCTACTGGTTTTTCCGGGAAACCAGATAAGTTCCAGAGGGTACTTTTCATGAGCATTTGTATGCCATTCTCAAGCTAACCTTGAGGGGCAGCAAAACAAGATCGTTTCTCCTCATTGACGTATCCTGATAGTCCCCTAATTCATTGCAGGAAAAGGAAGCAGAGGTTCTCAGCCTCTCTCTCTTCCTGTAAAATGTTTATAAGGATAAAAGGGGATTGAAACACATGAAAGGGGGCCGCTGGATGGCTCAGTCGGCTAAGTGTCCGACTTTGGCTCAGGTCATGACCTCTCGGTTCGTGGGTTCGAGCCCCGTGTCAGGCTCTGCACTGGCAGTGATATTCTTTCTCTCCCTCTCTCTCTGCCCCTCCCTCGCTCTCTCAAAATAAATAAATTTTTTAAAAACTTAAAAAAGGGGCGCCTGGGTGGCTCAGTCGGTTAAGCGTCCGACTTCAGCTCAGGTCACGATCTCACGGTCTGTGAGTTCGAGCCCCGCGTCGGGCTCTGGGCTGATGGCTCGGAGCCTGGAGCCTACTTCCGATTCTGTGTCTCCCTCTCTCTCTGCCCCTCCCCCGTTCATGCTCTGTCTCTCTCTGTCTCAAAAATAAATAAACGTTAAAAAAAAAAAAAAACTTAAAAAAAAAAAAAAGAAAGAAACCCGTGGAAGGACCCAGCACAGAGCTCAGCAGCTAGAAAGCAATTCAGCAAATGTCTGTTCCATCTGAAGGCAACAACAATCACCACGAACACGCCAATGTTATCCGGAAGAAATACCACTTTCCAGTCTAGCAGGATAACATTTATCAGCCCGTCCCTCTCAAAACACTAGAAAGAACGGATGCAGGACAAGAAAGTTTTGAAGGAAGAAGGGGGAAAATTAGGGATCGTGAGGGGTTTTCTCAGACATCAGGCCAAAGTGGTCCCCAAGAAGAGAAGATATGGGTACTGGACACACAGAAGGGAGTAAAAGGGATACAGACAAGGAATAAAAGAAGCAAAGACATAGTAAAGGAAGGTTGTGCTAATTTCACTGACGACCTCTGAGCACAGCGAACAACGTGAGATGCAGCGTCAGAAGACCTGGGCAATAACCAGCACGTATTTGGGGAGATCCTCAACGGGATCTCACGGAATCCAGCGTCCAGCCTCCCAGCCACCATCACCTCTCACCTGGACAACAGCAGTCGCCTCTGCCAGCGAATGCCATCTCTCTACAATACATTCGCTGCACGTGACCAGTGGTATAGCCCGAAAATCAAACCAGGACCTACCATCCCTTCCCTTGAAACCCTCTCCGGGCTCTCCCCATTGCACTTTTTTTTTTAAAGGTTTTACCTAGCCCCCCCCCTCCTCTTTTGCCCTGTCTCCTACCATCCTCCCTTTTCTCACTATGCTCCAGCCTCAGGCCTTTGCTCTGTTATCAAACGCCTAAGCTTGTCTCACCTCAGGCCCTTTGCACCAGCCATTCCTTCTGCTGGACTGGACTTCCTCCTGTTCTTTGCACGGTGAGTTCTCTTTTTGTCATTCATGTCCTAGCTTAGGTCACCTCCTCAGAGAGGCCTTCTCTGATCACTTCTCTGATCAATGAGGCCTCCCTCATTGCCTATCTTAGTTTTCTGCATAAGTCGCCACTTAATGGTTTACTATTTATTCAGAGAGATGGATAGAGTCTGTTTCTCTTACTACAACATAAGTTCCATGAGATCAGACACCTAATACTCTGTCACAGCCGTATCCCAGGGCCTAGAGTAGTGTCTAATATACAACAGGCGCTCAACAAAAATTTATTGGATGGATGGGTGACAGATGTATCCAAAACCAAGATATGAAATTTAGCCAGACCTCATATGATATGGCAGATGTCCATCATAAGCCAAGTTTTCTCCATGTCTCTGAGAGGCCCCAGGGTATTTCTTTGCTCTGCTTGCCTATCTCTTGACTCTTTCTTTCTTTTAAAATACCCTTTTTACGGGCTCTGTGCTGACAGCTCAGAGCTGGGAGCCTGCTTCAGATTCTGTGTCTCCCTCTCTCTCTGCCCCTCCCCTGCTTGCACTCTCTCTGTCTCTGTTTTTCTCAAAAATAAGCATTAAAAAATTTTAAGACCCTTTTTATTTTGTAATGATTTCAGATTTACAGAAAAGCTGAGTCCCCCATACCCTCTGTTCATCTTCTCCTAATGTTAACATCTTACATTACCATGGTACCTTTGTCGAAACTAAGAAATCAGCGTTGGTACAATACCGTTAACTGACTTCCTTTGGATTTCGCTAATAGCTTTTTTGGTTGCTCTAGGCTCTGACATTGCCTGCAGCCATCACATCTCTTAGTGTCCTCCAATCTGTGACAGTTCCTCAGTCTTTCCTCGTTTCGTGACCTTGACACTTTTGAGGAGTACTGGTCAGGTGTTTTGTGGAATGCCCCCCACCCCCCCCCCCTCCCCGTTTGAGCTTGTCTGATGATTCTCAGGATTAGGCTGGAGTTGTGGATTTGGGGGGAAGACTCCCACGGAGGTGAATGCCCTTCTCATCACCTCCCATCGATGGGGGGGGGGGGGGGGATGGGGAGGGAGTCCATAATGTCAACGTGACTAAGTCTCTTTTCCAGCCGCATTCTTCAGATTTGCAATGATCTGAGTCTTTCTGGCATGGCTGTCCCTCTACCATCTGAGCACAGGCTCTGTCACTCTGGATTCATCGGCTCAGCAGTGCCCCTGGGTGGGGGGCAGGGTCACACCAGACAAACAGAGAGAACCAGAGGGGCAGCAGGTTCTTTTGGGGGGGGGGGTGTTGGTTTCCTACAGCCGCTGTGACAAATTACCACCAACTGGATGGCCCGAACAACAGATCGACTCCCCCACGGCTCTGAAGGCTGGAAGTCCGAAATCAAGGTGTCGTGAGAGGGCCACGCTCTCTCTTGAAGGCCAGAGGGAAGAGTCTGCTCCATGCCTCGTTTCTAGCTTCTGGCGCCTGCCGACAGACCTTGGTAACCCTGGCCGGGTGCACTGTTCCCGACATCACATGGCCTCCCCCTATCTCTTCTGCCTCTGTATCTTCCTCTCTTCCTCCAGTAAGAACACCAGCATATTGGATTTAGGGCCCACCCACCCTAACCCAGTATAACCTCATCTTAACCTAACTAATTATATCTGCAAAGACCCTATTTCTAAATAAGGTTACGTTCTGAGGTTCCTCGTGGGCACGAACTGGGGGGGGGGGGGGGGGGGGGGAAGCTAGTCAACCCGGCGCAGAGCGGGTACGATAGATAGGGAGGCAATGGTCAGGTTCTGAGTCCGAGCTCTTCGCTGACTAGCGGAGAGGAGCGGCCTTGGACAAATCCTCACCTCTCCTTCCTTACCTTCCCCATCTGTAAAATAGGAGAAGGTGGTGATAATATTGTTTGCGGAACAGGGATCAACTAAGCTGAGAACTATTACAGCACCTTTTAATCTATCACGTACTTCGTAACTACTATGTAACCATGAGGTATTGTCAGTGGAAGCCGTGAGAATGCCTTGCAGGCCTCCAGCTACAGGAAGCTTAATGAACCAAGGGCCCCAGATGCATCACTCTCACATCCATCCGTGCAAACGAGGCCACACTTCCCATGGGCCGCTCCCAGCCAATGACTGAGTGCAGCAGGGATACTAAACGAGGTCTGATCCGGGGGGAACAAGGCCCTCCTCTGGCAGCGGGAGGACTCCTGGCACCTTGCTGGAGCTTCCTGAGACTGCAGGGTGGTGGGGAGGCGGTCTAAGACACGCCCACCCCACCTTCCCTTCCTCTCCTCTTCACTCAGGGTCTGATGGCTCTCCAAGGCTTCCTGGTGCCCTTCCTATTTTCTCCCATAGATGTTTCCCCTAATTAAATCCTTGCACATTTAATCCCAGACGCCTGTTGGGAGGACCCGAACCAGTACATCATCCCAGAAATCATCGGTCGCCTTTGCCCAATCAGTACATTTATGCCTGCTCCTGATTACCCTTTGAGTAAATCACACACTCACCCCCATCGTTGATCTGTGAGGTCTGAGTGGAGCTGATGCCTCCCACTACTCCAGGGGCTGGTATATGCCCAAGCCTGACCAATCCTTCTATTGGATTGGCCACGAGGCCAGTGCTTGGTGCAGGGAAGGGCATGCGACTCGACGCAAGCTATTGGGTCCCTATTAGAAACTTTGCTACTGCTTTTAGGAAGGAGGTGTATCTTTTCCAACGGGGCTGCTAAGCTGGTAGAATGTAAGTCTGGAGCTGCTGAAGAGCATCTTCGCCCCCCCTCCAGCCTGAGACTGACAATCTATGTATGCAAAAGAGAGAGGGATGTGAGAAACTGGTTCCTGATACCATTATCTTAGCACCTGGATCCAGCCATGCCTGAAGCTCTTACACTTATCCATAATGTATGTCAGTACATTCCTTTTTTTTTTCTTTTAGCCTATTTGAGTTGAGTGTTCCAACTAAAAAAATTAAATCCATAATTTTCCCGACATGATTCTTCACAGTGAGGGGCAGAGATTGTGGCTTTGGGAGAAGAACTACAAAGTCAAGTAAACATCAAGGATGGACAAAATGGATTCTTTTAATTCAATGTGTGAACTACTTTCAGAGTGTCGGAAGGATTAAAGAGAAAAAAGAAACAACCAAAGAAGCATCAGTGGGAGCCAGTTTGGCTTTAGGCTGCTTTTTAAAGAAAGCTTCTCCACAATTAGGATTTCCAAATATAATCCCTCTCTCGTTTGACAGAACCCAGTACCTAGACAGCTACTTCTAAAAATAAGAGAAATAAAATCTGTTTTCTGATGAATCACAAACACATTTCATCTCTGGTTCTTCTTCTGTTTGGGAATGAAACTCAGAAGAAGGTGTTTCCCTTCTTTTAAAACATTAAAATTTGTGGGGATTTCTATCAATAAATTCGTTCTGCTCTTCACCCTAAACGGATTATTATTATTATTTTTTTTTTTTGCAAATGCTCCAATTTGGAGGGAAGGCTGATATCAGGCCCATAATATCAACCACTGTTGAGGCTGATCCTACATAGTGAAAAACATCTTGGCCAACCGTTTGCTTGGCAAGAGACAAGAACCCTAACAAAACCAAGACTCAAGAATCCTTTTTCTCTTAGCTAAACATAAGAGCACTCACCCAGCTGAGGGACTGTGAGCAGAGCTACAGAATTTAGCAAAACTGTGGCCTGTGAGGCATTTCTAATTCAAGGCTCAGTCTCTCTCCTTTGGAAATAAAAATACATAATAAACCATTAATGTTTAACTGCAGGCACCATTAATTAACATGAGGAGCCCAAACCTGACTACGCAATTAATTCCCCTTTGCTGAGTAAATGCAAATGGCAAATGGAAAGAAAGTCTGTCTCCTATCAGGACCCTTCTGCCCCTGTTTCAGATGCGTCTCCGTCCACGGCATGGTTTTGATGACAAAAAGGCAAAGGCACCTACATTTTCTTTAAATAGATTTCTGCCCTGGCTGCCTTGACAGCTAATGGCCAAAGGATGCTAACACACTGTGGCATCTGTGTTCACCAAATCAAGGAAGTTTTCCATCAACTGACTCGCTCCTTTATTCAGAGGAAAAGCAATCAGGCATGCAGAAGCAATGCTTACTAGGGGATTTGAACCTCTGAGCTGCACTGAGCAGATGCCCAGGGATGAAGAGGACTGAAATCAATAATAATAACAGCCTTAATGATCATAGCAACAGCAGCAGTGGTAATGGCTATTATTTACTGAACACCTTCTGCAAGCCTGGCTCAAAGTCACCATTTTATACACATAATTTCGCCAAATTCTCATAATTAACTCTAAGAAGTGGGTGCTAATGTTACTCTGCATAGCAACATGACTGCAGCAGATTGGTTGCCAAAGTGGCCCTAATTCCTCCTTCCCCTGTACCCACAGCTTTTGCAGTGTGACTTCACAATGCAAGGTGATTCTGCAGCTCTGTCCTTCAAGAGATGAAGTCCATTTCTCTGCTCCTGAAATCAGGCCGGCCTGTGTCTTGCTTTGGCCAACAGGATGCCAAGATTCTGGACTTCAAGGGGACCTTGCAACTTCTACCTCCTCTCTTGAACTCCTGCCCAATAACAAGCCCAAACTAGCCTGCTGGAAGATGAGACGCTTCATGAGACAGGCTCTCTTTACCCAGCCAGCTCCCAGAGACCCACAGCCCCTAAGCAAGCCCAGAAAGATTAATCAGGCTCTGTCCAACTTGGCATTTCCACCCAGGCATCCCACAGACTAGTGCGCAGTAATAAATGTTTATTGTTATGTGGCACTGAGGTTTTGCGGTTGTTTCTTATATATCATTACTGTAAAAATAGACTGATACAACAAGGAAACAAAGTCATGGAGAGATTAAAGTGACTTCCTAGGGGTGCTTGGGTGGCTCAGTCAGCTAAGCATCGACTCCATTTCTCACGGTTTGTGGGATCGAGCCCTGCATGGGCCTCCATGCTGACAGTGCGGAGCCTGCTTGGGACTCTCTATCTCCCTCTCTCTCTCTGCCCCTCCCCCACTCATTCTCTCTCTCTCTCTCTCTCTCTCTATCAAAACAAACTTTAAAAAAATAAAGTGACTTCCTAGCAAATTTCTTATCTCATAGTAGGTATTCAACAAATATTAGCTGAATGAGCAAATAAGTGAATAAATGAGTTAGAAACAAAGTCTAGGTCTGTCCGACAGGACAGTGTGAGAATTTGACTAATAGGCTAGACCAGAATGTACATTTCTATCCTAGGTGTGCTCTCTTTCAGAATCACCCAACACAGTACTGGCTCGATAAATGACCCTTTCCTTTCTTTTCTCTGCCACCCTTGATTTCTCCCCAACCAATTTAACTCAATCCCTGCCCTATTAGAAAGTCCATAGAGAAGAGGAAATGCAGTAAGTGAAAAAAAAATGTGTTTGACACAATTATAATTCATTCCTGGAAAATGAATAGATTTTTGTTGAACCCTTCTCTGTTCTTATGTGTTCACTATAGCTGGGTTCTGCCCACATGCCCCGTGTTTAATCTCTATCTTTTAATTGGCAAGTTTAAACCATTTATATTTATTGTGATTACTGATCTATTTGAATTTCACTCTATCTTACTTTGCACTCTTTGTTTACCCTGCTTTTTGCATGGTTCTCACTCTGCCTTTCCTGGTATTCTATTTCCCCCAATGCTAGTAGGGAGGTCTGTTAGAAGGTCAGGGGGAAACAATAAAGTATCCCCTAAACTAAGAAGGCACTTTCAGACTGGAAAATGAAGGAGGTGATGCCATATAGTTTACAGAGGTTTATTCAAGGTAACTTGCTGACAGAAGGGACAGGTTGGAGAAAGATCCACAGCAGCTGCATAGCTATTCTCTGCAAAGTCTGGACCTTAGTCCACAGATTTATGGAGCGAGGGGACATGCAGAAGGGCCTTGTAGTCAGATCAAAGGGTTCGCATGCACCCAACTGGCAGCTAACCTTTACTTAGATCTTGTGGTGCCACCTGTGCATCAGGAAGGGGCAAGGCTGTTGTCTCCAAGAGATTCATGGGAGGCCAAAACCAGTCTCCTCCAATCCCAGCCTTGGTGGGCATTTCTAAGGTATTAACCTCCAAGGTGCCTGGAACACGTAGCCCCAAGAGAGGTCATCAAGCTAACATGAACAAGATGGAGGGAGTCAGCACTTGTACAAAGCTGTATTTTCTTCCTATTCTTTCAGTGTTTGTCTTCCATTTTTCTAACATGCATATGTGACTTCGTCTAAAATGAATCCACTTCTCTACCCTCCTTCAAGGTAATATCTTAAAATAGTTTCATTCTAACCCCTGCCTACTGTCTTACACATCTTGCACTGTTTTTTCTCTGTCCCTCGAAGTAGTCACTGTATCCCCAGAACCCGGCACCTGGCACACTCTACAAATAGATACTTATCATTTACTTGTTCTGACCCCTTATACATACACTATATGCCCGGGGCACCCAGGTGGCTCAGTTGGTTAAGCCTCCGACTTCAGCTCAGGTCATGATCTCATGGTTCATGGGTTCGAGCCCCACATGGGCTCTGTGCTGACAGCTCAGAGCCTGGAGCCTGCTTTGGATTCTGTGTCTCCCTCTCTCTCTGCCCCTCCCCTGTTCACACTGTCTCTCTCTGTCTCTCAAAAATAAATACATGTAAAAAAATTTTTTTTAATTTAAAAAATTTTTTTTAAATTAAAAAAAAAAAAATATATATATATATATATACTGTATTTCTCATTCAACTCTATATTCTTCAAAGGATTTTCACTCTCATCAACCCAAACTCAGCAAGGTAAGCAGTGGAAATATTATGATCAGGATACAAGGCTGAGAAGCTCAGTGTCTTAGAAGGGTAACAAGCCAGAGAGAGGGAGCCCTAGAGGGGGAAGCCAGTTCTCCAGACTCTCAGCTCAGTGCTCTCAGAAGTCTCCAGGACATTGGCAGCTGAACCAGATTTAGTGTTCCCTCTCCACAAATATTTTGTGCACATATAATCATTGTAACACTTTTTATGCCAGTGACAGTCTGCAAACTTGTCTCTCATGCCCGAGAGAGTTCTCTGTTAGTTCCAAACTCTTTGCCCTTATTCAAATTTTTTTAATACAAAATATCTATTTATCTGTATCTCTAAATCTTTTGTATCTATCAAGACAGATTTTTTTCACAGCTTGTCTGTTTCCTTTCTCAGGCACTCCATTCCATATATATCTCTGCAGCCTTGCCCTTCCTGGTGCCTTTCTTTCAAAGCCGATGTGTTCCTTGATTTTCCTTCCCAGCAGCCTCAGCCATTCCCCGCCCCCCCCCCCCCCCCCCCCCCGCCGCCCAGCCCCACCTCACCTCTCCTTTCACTGTGACCCGGTGGTGATGTGGACAATGAAATGTTTCCATCCACTGGTGCCAGGAAATGAAGGGGGATTCTGTGGGATGCTGAATATCAACTTTAATTAAAAAAAAAAAAACAAACAAAAAAACCAAAAACCAAAACAAAACAAAAAAACCCCACCCTATCTACCTGCTGTAAAGAGCTTTAATCTTTCTCTTCAGGGGATTGAAACACTTCAAAGTAGTGAATGAAAACTCATTTAATCTCTCCGTTCAAGTATGTTCCATCAGCCTATAGATTATTAAAAGACAAAAAAAGACAGTGCTGAATGTGAGAAAAAAATAAATAAACTCAATTTGTGCTAAGCAATCAAAATTTCAAAGCTGGGGTCAGGTCTCATAATGGAAAAGGAGAGGGAGTTCATTTTCACGCCAGGGAACCAATTCCACTGTCATTATATCTTACTTCCTTTTGCTTCGCCAAAGCCCCGTCCCTCAACAAAAGGTCTTACTCATTATCTCCTCCCCGTTAGATTTCTGTACAAGCCTAGGAGAGCGGTGTCCTAAATGACAGCAAGAGCTAACACTGATCGAGCACTTACCACGTGTCACCCGCTAATCTAAGGATCTGACATGTTATATGACCCGCTCGATGCCCTATGAGTCTATGCAGGGGGCACCTCCAGTGTTCCCACTTTCCAGATGAGGACACTGAGGCACAGAGAGGCAACCTACCTAAGGGGTGGAAGAGGCAGGATTTAAACCCAAGCACTCTGGCTCTGGCACTCCACGGCCTCTCATGGCCGTACCACTACTGTCCCTTGAGATAACTCACTGTCCGAGGTGTCCTGCTGCTCCTCACCCACCCTGCTCAGTAGACCCGGGCACATAGGAACTGACGTGTGCACATCGCAACTCTGGGCTCCCTTGTGCACTGGGTTCACCGGTGGAAGGTTCTGACAGGAGATCAGAGGATGAGGGAAAAAGAGACGTTGGGGTCTTTACTCCCACGCCCCCTCCCTGCAGGGTCACCACCGGCCGGTCAATCCCCTTGGCCAAATGCCACACAGCCCTTGTCAGGTGGCCATCTGCACAACTTGCTATCTCAAGGTCCAGAGAACTTTTCTCTCCCCTCGCCCCCTTCAAAATACTCCTGCTGGTTCAAGCTCCTGGCCTGATGTGCAATGTGGCACATTCCCTGAACCCTGCCTCCGTCCTTGTAAACAGGCCTTTCCTCCTCTGCAGTCCCTCCAGGTTGAGTGCTCCTCTGTTCCTGCCAGGCCCCTGGCTGATTCGCCCGCCGAGGACAGTTCATCAGAGTCTCCTCAGACCATCACTTCACGGGTGGCAAAGAGCGTCAGTCACCAGAGGGAGAAGGATTATTTAGTACCCTTGCAAAATGGCCAGGGGTCCATCGGTACCTCTCCCGAGACGGAATGAAAACCTCCAAGTCGCTCTTTCTAGAACTATCTATGGAGTGCCTTCTAGATATTAGACACTGCCCGGGGGGATACACCTATGGGTGGGACAACCAGGGTCCTTCCTGGAGGAAGTGCAAACGTTACAGGGAGATTCAGGTCCAACCCAGAGCAAACGAGAAACAGAACGGTACTGTGGCTGTGGACGGTGAGAGGGGGGAAGGGCTTCTGACCGAGAGGCCTCGGAAGATGAGCCACACTTAAACCTGAACAGGGAGAGGCCACGGCCACGCAGCAGGTGTGTGCGTTGGGAGCGTAGCGTTCCAGGGGAAACCGTGCTCTGGAAGAAGCAGAGGTGGGAAGGACGGCAAAGGTGGTGGGCATTTCGGACTGGGGGGGGGGGTACCGCTGTGAGGGGAGGGGGGCTCAGAAAAGCAGGGAAGGGGCATTTTCTTCATTGCAGCAACTAGGAGGGCACTCGTGGCGTGCTGCGTCAAGGCTTCTGAGTGGCCGGAAGGGGCAGGACAGCCCCTCACGGTGAGGACTGCTCGGCCCTGAGCGGGAGCAGCTCCCTCCGGTGAAGTGAAGTCAGCAGCTACACCAGCCCTCCGCGGCCCTCCGAGAAGTCCGTCTACAGCAGCCCGCGTCTGACAGGAGGTGACGCGGGCCTGGGAGATGGGAGGGAGAAGGGCTGAAGGGGGTTTGCCTCCTGCTTCTCTCAGGGGACAGCAGCAGAGAGAAGGAAAAGTGCAGCTGCAAGCAAGGAGGACTGGGTGGCGGCAAGAGAGGAGATGTTCTTCTTTTAAATTTCAGAGCCAGAGAAGATCATTCTAGAAAGTAGCTGCCATGGCTCAGTCGGTTAAGCGTCCAATTCCTGATTTCGGCTCGGGCCACGGTCTCGTGGTTCTGAGTTCGAGTCCCACACTGGGATTCTCTCGCTCCCTCTCTCTTACCCTCCCCTGCTCATGCTCTCTCTCTCTTTCTCAAAATAAATACACTTACAAAGAAATCACTTGCAGAACAGTGCTTTTCAGACTCCAAGCCAAGACCCACCGTGAGAACTGCGTTTTACCTCCCAACCCGGTTCTCATCCACGCAGGCACACAGATGTGCGAGTGAAGCAAAAGTTGCAACACTCTTAGCCATCGGTGTGGTTCTGTCCTATTCTGTGCTGATTTCTACCCGCTAACTTGACCGGAACACTCCCTAAACAGATCTCACTTCTTGGTGTGAAAAACAATACTGAAGACACAGCCAGGAGAGAGTATTGTTTTTTACTGTCATTACTTATTTTTATTCTTTTTCTTTATTTTTATCGAAGTAGAGTTGACACGCAGCGTTACATTAGTTTCAGGTGTGCGACATAGTCATGTGACGACGCCATACGTCATGCTCTGCTCACCTGTTGACAGACAGGTATTACTATACCGTTGACTATATTCCCTACGCTGGCCTTTCATCCCCGGGACTTTTTCCTTCCACGCCTAGAAGCCTGTGTCTCCCTTCACCTATTTTGCCCATTCGGCCGCCTCCTCCCCTCTGGCAACCACCGGTTTGTTCTCTGTCATTACGAGTTTTTTTTTTTTATTTATTTTGGGGAGAGCGCAAGCGAGGGAGGGGCAGAGAGAGGGGGACAGAGGATTCTAAGCAGGTTCTGCACAGACAGCAGTGAGCCCAACGTGGGGCTTGAACTCATGAACCGCGAGATCATGACCCGAGCGGAAGTTGGATGCTCAACTGACCGAGCCACCCAGGCGCCCCTGTAATTATACGAGAGTATTTTAAAGATAAAAAATGTGATGACACATTATGCTGACGAGCATGTGGGGAAATGAGCACTTTCATACACTATTAGTGGAAGCAAGAATTTATGCAATTCCAGTAGTGGGCCATTTGGCAGTCCTTATCAATATTTTAAATGCACAGGCCTCTGACGCAGCAATTTCACTTCCAGGAACTTCTTACATATTTATTCACACATGTGCCCAAAGATGGATGTGAGAGAATGCTCGCTGCACCGTTGTTTGTAGTGACATCAGGTGGCAAACGACATAAACGTCCAATAGGACACTGATACAGTGACTTCTGGGACATCCTTACGGAATTCTAAGCAACCATGAAAATACATGAGGCAGGTTTGGATGAACTACAATGGAAGAAGGTCCAAGATGTAGCATAGAGTTGAAAAAGCAAGGGCTATAGGCTGATAATCGTTGAGCTGAGTGATGAGTACAGAGGGATTTACTGTACTCTTCTCTCTACTTCTGTATATGTTTGAATTTTGCCGTGGTTAAAAAGGTAAAAAAGACAAGTGCCCAAACTATGTTCAACCTGCTACCGTTTGTGTTTAAGCCCATTTGCTTTAACAGACAGGAGGATCCACAAGAGACCCGAGGCAGCACGAGTCTCTGGAAAGAGACCTAGGGAACAGATGTGGGAGGGAGATTTTTAGCCTTATATGCGTTCTACTCTTTTACTTTATAGCCACAGGTACCTTTTATCTATGTGTGTCTGTGTAAGTAAAAAGAAGACAAAAATAAAACTGATTTACTAACCTCAACAAGGATAAACACCATGCTACCTGAACCCAAAACAATCCAGGATTTCATCTGAAAATCAAACAGGCGAATTCACGACACAGCTCGTACTCCTAACCCTGACCCCCCGCCCCCCACTACTCCCCACCGCATCACGACCTTTGGGGGTTTCCTGGGCAAACGGCTCAAAAGTGGAACCCAAGTGTTTCCACCCAAGTGTTGTCTCCTTGAATTGATTCGGAGAAAAGGTGGGTCCACAGGGGACCCTGATTACACCCAGATTATAACCGGAAATGATTTCAAGTTTAACTTGTTCGGTTCCCTCACTTTCAGAATGCCAGATGACGATACAGCCATCCCATTTCTCAGTATCTACCTGAGAGAAGAGGCCTGAACCGGGGTCTTCATCCCAGCATGGTTTATAACAGGGAAAAACTAAAAACAGCCTAGATGCTCATCAATAAGAAAATGGCTGTGTCATGACACATCTGTATCATGGAATACGCTTATGGACTGAATGTTTGTGTCCTCGCCACCCCCCACCCCTCTAACCCTACCAAATTCACAGTCTGGAGGCCTGACCCCCAATGTGATGGTATTAGGAGGAAGGCTAAGGGAGGAAATTAGGTTTAGATGAGGTCATGAGGGTCCCCATGCTGGGATCAGTGGCTTTGTAAGAGTGTTCTTTCTTTCTTTGTTCTCCATTCTCATTTTCCCTTTCTTCCCCTCTCTCTTCCTTCCCCCCACCCCTACCCCCACTGTGAGGACACAGAGAGAAGTCAGAAAGAGGGCCTCACCCAGAACCAAAACAGCTGGCACCTTGATCTTGGCCTTCCTAGTCTCCAGAATTGTGAGATATAAATGCCTGCTATTTAAGCTACCCAGTCTATGGGCATTTTGTGATGGAAACTCAAGCTGACTCATAGAAATAGCATGAAGCTATTTAAAAATGTAAGAATCAGGGCACCTGGGTGGCTCAGCCGGTTAAGCATTTGACTTCAGCTCAGGTCATGATTTTGCAGTCCGTGAGTTCGAGCCCCGCGTCAGGCTCTGTGCTGACAGCTCAGAGCCTGGAGCCTGCTTCGGATTCTGTGTCTCCCTCTCTCTCTGCCATCCTCCCCACCGCCCCCACTCATGCTCGTGCTCTCTCTCGCTCTCTCTCTCTCTCAAAAATAAATAAACATTTAAAAATTGTTTTTAAATATAAGAAACATATATGTACCGACCCGGAAAGAACTCTTAGACACCTTCGGGTGGAAAAAGCAAGTTGTGTTTATGATGTTATAGAATCATACATTTATGTGAAACACACATTCGTATAATAATATATGTAATACAATACACAAATGCACAGAAAATTATCTGGAGACGTAAACGTCTAACAAATGACGGGATGCTTCAGGACCACAGAGGAGTCACGGTCAAAGGGGATATTAGCTTTGTCAATTCTTATTTTTTATAAAAAGCTATTTCCGTATTACTTGCGTAATTAAAAACTATTTCAGAACATACCCCTTCCAAGTGTTCAGAGAGGATGGCCTAACCGCAGGCCACACAGTCGGTCAACTCCAGGGCTAATTCTAGAATCCAAGTTGTAAAATCTGCCTGGCAACCTGAGAGTTTTCGTTCCACTGTTAAGCTCTCCGTCTTAATTTTGAAACCAGCAAAAATTACATTCTGCTCAAGAGAGAATAGGGCAGGACTCGCATCCCACCAGACACCAATGAGGAGATAATGTTTTTATGCACTAAACGTAACATGGTTAGATCTCAACAAGGTTAGCTAAGACAATTAATTTCAAAGCTTTACCACTGACAGCAATACACAAATTAGCTTCCGCATCAGCTTTGGGAAACTAATTTCATTACAATGAAGAATTCAGAAGGGCGTTCTGATGCCTTTTTAAAAAGTGAGATGAAACTTCAAAGTGAGAGGAAACTATTTTCTAGAGCAACTTTATAATTATGCCACAAAGACAATATTTACCTCAAAACCCAACACCCAGTAGGGATAAGATAGAAGGAGGAAAGAAGCCTCAAAGAAATGTCAGCTTGAAATCTGCAAGAGACATTTATGAAAGAAAAAACAAAGATTAAAAGTCCCAGCAAGTTTAGTATAAATTATAGCAAGGGCTAGCAATTATTTATTCAGTCAAAAAATAACTGAGTACTGACCGGACCAAGCTCTGTTCTAGGCACTGGGGAGACAGCAGTAAACTAGATGCACAAAAATCCTGCCTTCGTGGAACGGATATCCTAGCAATAAACCTAAGTGTTACAATAATCTGGGCAGGTGAATAGGGAGTATCAGGGCAGGAGGTTTTGATGTGAAATACACTGAGTAGGGGCGCCTGGGTGGCGCAGTCGGTTAAGCGTCCGACTTCAGCCAGGTCACGATCTCGCGGTCCGTGAGTTCGAGCCCCGCGTCAGGCTCTGGGCTGATGGCTCAGAGCCTGGAGCCTGTTTCCGATTCTGTGTCTCCCTCTCTCTCTGCCCCTCCCCCATTCATGCTCTGTCTCTCTCTGTCCCAAAAATAAATAAACGTTGAAAAAAAAAAATTAAAAAAAAAAAAAAAAGAAATACACTGAGTGGTTGGTTGGGCGGGGGGGGGGGGGGGGGGGGGTCTCACTGAGAAGGTGACATTGGAGCAAACACCTGAAACAGGCAAAACAGCGAGCCCAGCAGATATCTGAGGGTAGTTTGTTCCAGGCAGAGGGAGCGGCAAATGCAAAGGTCCTGAGGTAGGGACATAGCTGGTATATGCTTAAGGAGCAGCAGAAGGCTAATATGGCTGAAGCAGAAAGAGCAAGGGGCAAATCTCAGGAGGCAAGATGAGAGAGGAAGCCAGGAGTCAGCTGGTGTGGGGCACCGTAGGCCGTTGTAATGACCTGGGCTTTTACCAAGAGAGATGGGAGCCACAGAAGAGTTTAGAGAGCAAACATGACATGCGCTCGCACAGTACTGGGTAGTTGGGTGGGGAGCGAGGGAAGAGGTGGAAAGACCAGTTAGGAGGCCACTGTAGTAATGCAGGGAGAAATGGTTCGTGGAGTATTTTCTGTGAGCTGGGGACTTCACAGACCGTATCTTCCGGTTTTATATGTCTTCATTGAGCTATAATGCACATGCCACACAATTCATCATTTTCTTTTTTTTTTCAACGTTTATTTATTTTTGGGACAGAGAGAGACAGAGCATGAACGGGGGAGGGGCAGAGAGAGAGGGAGACACAGAATCGGAAACAGGCTCCAGGCTCTGAGCCATCAGCCCAGAGCCTGACGCGGGGCTGGAACTCACGGACCGCGAGATCGTGACCTGGCTGAAGTCGGACGCTTAACCGACTGCGCCACCCAGGCGCCCCACAATTCATCATTTTCAAGTGTACAATTCAGTTGTTTTTTTTTAACACATTCACAGACATATTCAGTTGTGCAACCATCAACACTCTCTAATTCCCGAGCATTTTCATCAACCCAGAAACAACCCTGTGCCCATTAGGAGTCACCCCCCCATTCCTCCTCCCCCACCGCTACCTCTGGAAACCACTGATCTACTTTCTGTCCCTACGGATTTGCTGATTTTGGACCTTTCATAGAAACGGGATCACACAACATGTGGTCTGTCATCTCTGGCTTTTTCCACCGAGCAACACGTTTTCAAGGCTCCTCTGTGCATTCCTTCCTAGGGTTGAAGAATACTACAGGATGTTATTAAATCCCCCACAAAAGCCCTACGAGGACGGTACCATCATCATCACGCCCACTCTTCAGACAGGGAAGGTGCAGCCCAGAGAGGTCCAGTAAGTTGTACAAGGGCAGCCAGCAGAGGGGACGGTCCATCACTGACCTCAGAAGTCTGGCTCTGAGACTCGCCCACCTGACCACTTTGTTAACCGCCTTTCCGAACGAATGGCGGACCTCAGTCAGGCTCCTCATTAGACGGGGGACACGGAGGCCCTGATGTCATAGAGTCTGAGCAAAGCTGTGACCGAAGCTCAGGTGCCATGACTTCCTGTTCAGCCGGGGCCCACTTCGGCATGTCCTTGTGGCACCGGTGGGACCCTCTCATTCTGGGTGGAGTCAGGTAAGATAGGGAGAGTGGACCTGGCAGAGGGGAGACCCTGGAGGTGGGGATGGGGGGCGGGAGGGGAATACCAACAGGGCTGCCTTCCCCCACGGCCCAAGTCACAAACATCGGTGCCGCTCAACAAGCATTTATTAAGCTCCTACTGTGCGCGAGAATCTGTGTGAACAGAGGTGACAACATGATGTGGTCCCCGCCCTTAAGAAGTTCACACGGCAGTTGGGGAAACCGTTATGCCAGTGCTACCTCAAAGAAGAGGTTGTGTGTTCCTGTCTGGGCCCCCTTTGCATTACTAGGAACCTGGCACGGCGCTGGGCACACAGCTTTCCTCCAACAGACATTTGCTGGCAAGCATCTACGTACTCAAGATGCCACTCCTCCCCCTTGGCTCTCTCTTATTAACCTTGCTCTCCGCCTTTGGCCTTCCCTGTCACCCCATCCTCCTCCCAGTCTCCCCGAGAACACTTCCCGATGAAGCCTTTCACGTGAATCCTGGTCTCAGGTCTGCTTTTGGGAGCCACCCAGGCCAGGAGGTGAGCTGGAAAGTTACGCGACAATCACCATCACCGATGTTAACCGAACACTTACTAGGCACCAAGAAGTCAGTTATTACGAGCACTGCACCTGTATGAACTCGTTTACAGCACGGCTAAGAGGCAGGTGCTATTACGACACCCGCTTTGCAGATGAGGAAAACAAGTCCCAGGGAGTGGTGGCTGCACAGTCAGTGATGGCCGAGCGACGATTTGAACCCCATCTGTTCCAAGCCTGGGCTCTTGACCGCTCTACGATCCGCTGCCCTTTGGGTGGGCTTGGGGAACAAAGCTGCCACATGGGAGGCCAGGCGCCACAGGCAAGGTGGCATCTAGGTATAGAGAGAAAAACAAAACTGGGAAAAGCACTGGGGGAAGAAGGGCAAGAGGAACCTGCCAGAAGGCATCGTGAGTGTTTGGCGGCAATGAAGCCCAGCCACGGTTCTTGCCCCTGAGTTCTAAAAGACTTGCCCGATTCCCTACAACCCCCTTCGTTTTTATCTGAGCTGCCTTGAATGAATTTCTGTTCCTTGGAACTGAGTTAATTCCTATATTCCTATATTAATTCCTGAATTAAGTCCTATATCCAGGCACTGTGGGTAGTAAGACATGGTGTGGTTCCCACCCTTGCAAAGGCCTACGGTCGGCTTCAGTGCGAGGATCTCGGATTGGGTTTGTTTGTTTTATCAATCTTTTTTTTAATGTTTATTTATTTTGAGAGAGAGAGAGAAAGAGAGCACAAGCAGGGGAGGGGCAGAGAGAGAGGGAGAGAGAGAATCCCAAGCAGGCTCTGCACTGTCAGCACAGAGCCTGATGTGGGGCTTGATCTCATGAACCATGAGATCAAGACCTGAGCAGAAAACAATAGTCAGATGCTTAACCGACTGAGCCACCCAGGCATCCCTGGGTGGTTTTTGTTTTCGTTTCTTGAGATAATATTTATAGGTTTATATGGTAGGTTACATCATGCATTCCACGGAGCTCTTTACATGCGTTCTTTTTTTTTAATTTGTTTAATATTTTTTGCATATAATTTATTGTCAAGTTAGCTAACAGACAGTGTATACAGTGTGCTCTTGGCTTCGGAGTAGATTCCAATGATTCACCGCTTACATACAACACCCAGTGCTCATCCCAACAAGTGCCCTCCTCAATACCCATCTCCCCTGTCCCCTGCCCCCCACCATCAACCCTCAGTTTGTTCTCTGTATTTAAGAGTTTCTTATGGTTTGCCTCCCTGTCCGTTTGAAACTATTTTTCCCCTTCCCTTCCCCCATGGTCTTCTGCTTAGTTTCTCAAATTCTCAAAACATGCCTTCTAGGGGGTAGACGCTATAACGAGCTCCATTCTATAGATGAGGAAATGAAGACTCCAATGTTAAGTCCTTTACAAGGTGATGGTGTTAAGGGGCAAAACTAGCCCTTCAGCTTAGGTGTGACAGGCTCTGTGTGCCACAGTCTGAAGTGCTAAGCTTCCCCACGTTGTGTGTTCATGCTCTGCTCGGTGAGGCAAAGTAGGGCTGTGGGGCCTTCACTCGCGCAATTCTACCCTTGTGCTGAGCGGAAATAGTCTCACAAGCCACGCCTAACTTCTCAGAGCCAAAATTGGGGGAAGCTGGCCTTTCTTCTGAAAAACTGGAATTGGGGCATAGCATACAAGAGTAATAACACATACAGCTAAAACATTACACCCGCCTCCTTACCACTTCCATGTTGAATTATCCTTTGACTTCCCACAGATAAGCCTCTCCCTGACTGGCTGGGACCATGCAGACAAGCAGCAGGGATGTTTGATGAATGGAGAACTTTCAGTGAATACAGAGCCTTCAGAGAGAGCTGACTTGTCTCTCTCACACCAGCAGCCGAAAAATTCCTCTCAGAGCAAACCAAAGTCCCTTTGTGCATCAGACAATTCCACAGAGCGAGCATGCTCCCAATGGTTTGACAGTTCGAAATAAAACCCTCCAACAGGTTGGTATCAGTCAGACAACAACCAGGAAAACAGACACCACTCTATTTCAGATGAAATTTAATGCAGGAAATTGGTTATATGGGGGATGGGAAAGGTCAGAAGCTGACAGGGGACGGCAAGACCACCCAGAGATTGGCCATAGCAAAGAGCCACAATTGTCCCTAGGTCTAGATAGACAGAGGGAGGAGGAGGTTATTACTAGAGCTGAGGAACCAGGGTCACAAGGCAAAAGCTGGAACTGTAGGAGATACAGACATTGCAAAAGACAAACAAACAAAAGACTCTCAAAGTAGAGAGAGGTAGGGAAGGAATACCCCAGATTCTCTCTTCCTCCTACCCTCCAATAGCCAGAGTCTCCCACTGGCTGCCCCCAGGCAAAAGTAGGGACCCTAAAAAATGCAGCCCAAAGCACCCCCCGCCCATGTTAACAGAACAGGGAAAGAACAGCAATGAATCTGAGGACACACAGGCCCAGAACCACCACAGTGTGTGGCTTTACAAACGCATTCATTCACTCAGTGAACATTTCTTAAACGCCCACCCTGTCCGAGGCACTAAGTCAGGTGTCCAGAACCTACAACACTAATGATACTCAGCCCCTACCTTGACAGAGAGTTATTTATAATTGTATTAACGGTGAGCTCGTAGCGGAGATGACATACGACTCAACCCGGGAGGAGCCTTGGATCTGGAGTCCCTTCGCCGAGATGACATTTAAGCTTCATCTCGAAGGATCAGAAGGATCTGCCATGTGTGGAGGGCACCTGTTGTTTTCGTCTGCTAGGTAGCCAATATTCTTCGGGGGATGACCTTTAATCTACCCTCAGTGCCCGTGGTTTCCCACGGGATGAGCACATGACCCAAATCTGGCCAATCAGCACATTCCATTTTCCTGGCCACAACAGTGGGATGGGGCATGGACACCTGACCGAACTGACCCAATGAGCGGCAATCCTGGCCTCTCCCAAGATCCTTAAGTGACACGGAGCCCTGTGTCTCCTGGTGTTGTTGCAATGCATGGAGGTGAGCCTGGAGTGTGGGTGGACATCTTGTCACTAGCAAGAATCAACATACCCAAGGACGAAGGATGAAGCCAACACGAAGGAAAGTGATCTGAAAGAGAAAGTCCTGATGGTATCTTTTGAGTCCTGGGATCCAGCCATTCCTGAAGCCAATAATTATGCAGTTATTTGAAGAAAAGCAAGTGGCTTTCTGCCTCAGCCCTTTTATATTGGGTTTCTGTCACTTGTAATTAAAAAGGCCTTGACTGGCAAGATGAGAAAAGGCAGAGGAAGTAGGGCTTGTGAGGAGAAGCAGGAGGGGGTGGCGTATTCAAGGAACCACAGATAGTTGGGTGTGCCCGGAGGCTAGAAATTTCTAAAAACAGGGGCGCCTGGGTGGCTCAGGCGGTTAAGCGTCATGATCTCTGTGTGGGTCACGATCTCGGGGTTGGTGAGTTCAAGCCCCGCATTGGGCTCCGTGCTGGCAGCTCAGACCCTTGAACATGCTTTGGACTCTGTGTCTCCCTCGCTCTCTGCCCCTCCCCCACTCACACTTTGTCCCCAGCTTGTGCTCTCTTTCTCTCTTTCAAAATAAATAAACATTTAAAAAAATGAAAAGAAAAAAAAAAGAATGGGGGCAGAAAGTGTGTCTGAGAAGGTGAATGTGGACCTAAAGAGCCTTGAGGCCTCAGTGGAGGACCCTGAACTTCCTCCCCAGAGCCCAGAGCTTCTACAACTTTCTACTTCTATCTCAAATAATCAGCAGGAGTTCTAAGTACCTCAGGTTATGTCCAGTCTCGTGGTGAGTAAAACACAGAAGGTACCTTCCCTCAGGGGCTTACCATCCAGCTGGGGGATGATGAGGCAAAAGGGAGAAACTATCACTGATGATGTAACTACATGAATATTTATTGGGTATTTACGGTGTGCCAGATACGCACTGTGTCTACGTAGATTTTTTTCATGGAACCCACACACCCCTCCGTGAAGTCGGTGCCATGCCATATTTTATTGATGGTGAAACTAAGGCTCTGAGAGGTTGAGTCACTGGACTGAGGTCACACAGTTTGGGAGCAGAGCCAGAATCTGAACCCAAAGCAGTGTGACTACAGAGCCCACGTTCTAGAACCATTTTGCCGAGCAGGCAACTGACTTGCAGATGGAATGAGAAAAACTGGAAAGGAGGTCAAGATCGAGAGTCTATAACCGAGCTGAAATGGCTCTGCCCCAGGTCTCATCTTGGAAGACAGCCCCAGCAAGGGCACGGCTGTGGGTCACGGGTCTGTGTGGCAAACAGCCTTTGTACCCACCAGTGGGCATCCTCGTGGGCTCGGGGGCCACACGGCCCTGCTGAGGACACAAGTGGAACCCTTGTCGAAGGACACGGAGCTTGAAATGCAAGGAGAAGCAGCAGCAGGCTGCCATTGACCCCACCTATCACGTAATCCCGTCTCCCCTGGATGGTACCTCTTCTTCCATGGCCGTGACTGCCTCCTGGCAGGTACTGCAACCTGACCTCCCACTGCAGACCTCCCACCCCAGAGTAGGCTGCCCAGGGTGTGTTTGCTTTTTATTTTGGAGAAAGTAGACGGGAGTAGACTCTGAAGGCCACTCATTGCTTACCTGCCACAGTCCCTGACACTCAGAATGTGCATGCGTGTGCTGGCTCACATGCACACACACACACACACACTGCCCCCTGTTGATGCGAATTCTGCCCATCCTTCAAAGCCCCCTGAAATCCGGCCTCCTGTGGTAAGCCTTCCTCGAGCACCCAAACTGGAACCCCCTCTCGTCTCAGAACTCCAAGAACCAGACTCACTTGGAGAAAACCAGGTTCAAAGAGACCACATGGCACAGAAGTGTCAAAAGCCACAACCAGATTCCCAAGTGCCTCATGCTTCTCCCCAGACAGGCTGTCTTCCATGAGATCCAGAGCTCTGATCTTCTGTATCCCGTGGCTGGATACTTTTTGGTGCCTTGAAACACCTTTCAACTGGTGGATGGCAGGTGGCATTTATCATGTCGGTGTTGACTGACTGGGAACAGCCGTCCAGAGTGTCGTGTTGAGAAGGATACAGAGGACCATCACTTCGTGACTGGGGCCAAGGCTGATGACTGACGTCTACCATGGACACAAGAACGGACAGTGACATCATACACGCCAGGCATTTGCCACCTTCTTTTCCTGTCAGAAGCCTCTCCCACGTGTTCCAGGCAGAATCAGCTGCTCCGTGACATGGATTCCCATGTATTCGAGTGCCTTTCCCATTGTGATGTAACCGTCTGTTTGCGCGTCTCTCCCGTTAGATAGTGAATTGCATCAGGTCCCCGTCATTTGTGCGTCCGCAGAGCCTCAGTCGGTGCCTTGCCTGAACCAAGCAGATTTGCAATGACTCTGTGAATGTTGCAAATTCAGACCTGTTTATGTAATTATAACTTCCCTAGTTTATATCTTTTTAAAATTTGTTTAATGTTTATTTATTTTTGAGAGAGAGAGAGACAGAGCATCAGTGGGGGAGGGATAAAGAGAGAGGGAGACAGAATCCGAAGCAGGCTCCAGGCTCTGAGCTGTCAGCACGGAGCCCCACGCAGGGCTCGAACTCGCGAACCATGAGATCATGACCTGAGCTGAAGTCGGACGCTCAACTGACTGAGCCACCCAGGTGCCCCAACTAGTTTGTATCTTTAAACAACTTTCATGATATCCAACATCATATTAAGGTGCTGAATTCAAATTTTAATTTAATTTTTAATTTAATGTAATTTAATTTAACTTAATTTAATTTGCTATCACTGGTTGAATGCTTACTACATGCAGGTGCCATGGTATGGGCTTCCCATATATTGCTGTATTTATCCCCCATCTGTACCCTGCAGTACAGCTATTAATCCTATTTCACAGATGATGACACCGAGGTTTAGAGAGGCTATTCAGCTTGCCCAAGGTCACACAGCTAGTAAGCAGCAGAGGTAAGATTTAAATCTGAGTCTCTGCGACAGCAATTTTGGCTGACCGATCACCATGATAATAGAGTAATGGTCAGTGGGGAAGCAGTGAGAATACCTACCTTTAAAATCTGGAAACTGGTGAGGTGGATGCTGGAGGTGTCGTGTTTTAGCTCATTAAATGTGGCACGTCAGCTCAGGCTTCACGGGGTGGCTGCCAAAGTCTGAGCCAGGCCGCCGTGACATGAATGTCCACGCTGCCTGGACATGAGCCTGCTGGGCCAGCCCAACGTGACTCAGCACCTGGAAACATGTGCTTCTTTAAATAGATCCTGCTCTCAGCTGGTTCTCGGGGCTGATCAATGCCTGACCTGTCACTGGAGGGCAGCAGCCTGGGGCTTGTTAAGCTGCTGTGCTGGGGTGAAGCAGAGGGACATAAGGGGCAGTGGAGGAAGGTCGTTGGTGGCTGTGACCCTGCCAGAGAGTTAAGAGAATGACCAGGTGAGACAACATCCAGAAGCGGGGGGGGGGGGGGGGGGTGTCTGCACCCATCCCCCCAAACCAGTCTGTAAGGGTTTAGTGCCACGCCCCTCCTGTCCTCCAAAGCCCCTGCAACTTTTTGGAGGAACCATCAACAAGGTGGACCCGGGTCAGGAGACCTAGGTTCCAATCTCAGCTTTGCTGACCTTGGACACGTCCTTCGCTTTCCTATCTTCTCCTCCTTCAAGCATACTGTCTAATTACGAACGTGAGACAGGAGGCAGAAGAGAACCCAAGTGCTCTCGGCGGAGGATGGCCAAACGACTTACAGTCCGTCCACACCATGGACACGTAACTGACAGGCGCCGAGATGAAACCATGTCTGGGCTGGGTGTGGCAGTGAGCTGCTACCTGAGTATTTTACGTGGTGTCCTATATAGACACGTACACCAGAATATTCATAGACTAACTCTAAAAGAACACACACACACACACACACATTCTGGTGAATGGAGAAGACTTAAGTTTTGTAAAAAAAAAAAAAAAAATTTAAGGAGACAAAAATAAGTCTTTAACTTATCTTTTACTCTATGCTTTAAAAAAAATTTTTTTTCACTATCGCATGTTTCCGAAATAGCTTCCAAGTCGGCAACAAGAATCGCACATCCATGCTCCACAGAGAGCAAGGTAAGCCCTAGATAAACAGGTGCGCCAAAGACACGGACTGTTTCCAGGGGCCACAGCTGGGTGTTGTGCACAAGTCCCCAGCCTCTCTGAGCTTTGGCTCCCGCTGCTGATAAACAGCGGCGTTCGCCCGTGGCTGGGGAGGAAGATCAAATGCAGAAGAGCTTGGAGAGCACAAAGGGGTGCCCACGGTCGTTAAGAACTTCTCTGAAAGAGAAGAACGAGTCTATAAAGGGTCAGCTGGATAAATTTCTGGGACTTTCTCTTTGAAGGCATTTTTCTTTTCAAAGGCATCCCAGCGTTTTGCGTGACCTGAATTTCACGGGTACTGGTTTAGGGCAGAGCAGAATGGGGCTGAAGGCCCAGCTCCATCATCCACAAATGTAAACATCCAAAGTCTCCGTTCCATTGCTGGGAAAACGGCAACCATAATTCTTCACAGGGATCTTGTGGGAATTAAGTATGTGAAACTTTTGAGCACAGAGCATAGCACCTACTATGTGCTCCACGGGTAGTAACATTTTTCTTTTAAACTTTCCTTAATTACACCACAAGCCATTTTGCTTTTAGGACCTAGGTGTTCCATATACCCTTTAGAAAACCCGCAACGTCTGCACGGGGATGAGCATACTTTCTGTCTTATCCAGGGTTCCCTGGAAAGCAGAGCGTGGGGCAGAAGTGTATGCGTTCTGGGGCACGCGATCCCAGGGAAGCAGGAAGGGACACGAGCGAATGGCATGCGTGATGAAGCTGTGGACAGGTTGGCTGCTCAGGATCACAGAAGGTCTTCAGAGAGGCTGCACCTCGGAAGGGGCCAGAAATCATTTATCCACCAGCTCTCATGGGGTGTCAACGCCCCCCACCCCCACCCCCACCCCCCCCGCCACTCTTTGATTTCAGAGGGGGTACCAACTAGACTTCACAATCCTCATGTCTCAGTGGATATAAGGGACCAGAGCAGCTGTCATAGCAAGAATGACAATAGCAAGGATGGTGACAACAGCCATTGTCTCTCAGACCATGAGAACATCGCCAACTGTCATTAAGCCCACTCTGGCCAGAAAAAACAGGCAGGGGCATAGTCCATGGAACGCACCTAGGCTCGGGCTGCTGCGACTTTCATCCAGGTGAGAGCCCAGATGTGCCCCCCTTATAGTCACACAAGGATGTCAACCTGCCACCTGCTGTCTAATGTCTAACGTGTATAGATCCTCTCCCGACTACCCATCTCAGAGAATGAATAAGGTCCTGGGGAGCATCCACTCCCACTGAAGGTCCCACTGAGGACTGACACAGCCCTCTGGATATTCTCAACTCTTTGCTCCAAAAGGCTGCTTACTCGGACCTCCTTACCTCCAGCCTCTTGGAGAGCTGTCCATCGGGAGTGGCATTTAAATGTGAGATCCTGGGCTTCTTATCAAAGGACACGACGAACAACCACAGCCATGCCAAATCTATTCTTGCTTCGGCTGGGTTTTATTTGGGATGGTGAGCCATGGCATTCAGTGCCCCCTATTTAAATGCCTCTTGTTTTATTCATTCATTTATTCAGCAAATAGTACTGAGGGAATCAGTACCAAAAAAAAAGACAATCTAATTGCAAAAATGATTAAAGGGTAATAAATAGGCAGTTCGTAGAAATAAAACACAAATGACTCTTAAGCATTTGGAAAGATGCTCACTTTCACTCAAAAAAACAAAAGAGAAATACAAATGGAAGCCACATGCAGACACCATTTTCCCCATCAGATTGGCAAAAACCCAAAAAGTTAATAACACATTGTGTTGGCAAGGTTGTGGGGAAACAGGTATTCTCAAGCACTTCTGGTAGGAGTGCTCCTATGGTGCATAATTTGACGACATCTATCAGAATTATGAAAGCAGATATTCTTTGACACAGCAATTTCCCTTCTGGGAATGTATCCTACAGAGATGTTAGGACTTATGCAAAATGATGTATATACAAGATTGTTCACTGCAGACTTGTAAGAGCAAAAGACTGGGAACAATCCAGATGCCTTTGAACAGAAGACTATAATAAATCTATTATTAAATTATATTAGATATATATTAAGACTATAATAAATATATATAATATAATATGTATGTAATATAATATATATGTAATATAAGAATGTATCCAAGCAATGACATGCTATGTAGATTTTGTTTTAAAAGAATGAGATTGGGGCGCCTGGGTGGCGCAGTTGGTTAAGCGTCCGACTTCAGCCAGGTCACGATCTCGCGGTCCGTGAGTTCGAGGCCCGCGTCGGGCTCTGGGCTGATGGCTCGGAGCCTGGAGCCTGTTTCCGATTCTGTGTCTCCCTCTCTCTCTGCCCCTCCCCCGTTCATGCTCTGTCTCTCTCTGTCCCAAAAATAAATAAAAACGTTGGAAAAAAAAATTAAAAAAAAAAAAGAATGAGATATGTCTCATGGGGCACCTGGGTGGCTCAGTCGGTTAAGCATCCGACTTCAGCTCAGGTCATGAGTTCATGGTTCTTGGGTTCAAGCCCCGCCCGGGCTCTGTGCTGACAGCTCGGAGCCTGGAGCCTGCTTCGGATTCTGTGTCTGCCTCTCTCTGCCCCTTCCCCACTCTTGCTCCGTCTCTCTCTGTTTCAAAAATAAATAAAACATTTTAAAAAGTGAGATCTCTCTCTATTCACTGATATAGAAAGACCTCCATGACACAGTGGCAGATAATAAGGCACATAGCATGCCCACGCTAACACTGCTTAATAAGCCACGCTAAAACTTAAAAGAGTAATCCATCTCTCTTACGCTCTCAGATCGGGGGTTCTGTTGATCTCGACTGGGCTCAGCAGGGCAGCTCTGCTTCAGGCTTCAAGCTCCAGGTTCTGCTGAGCCTGTTCAATGTTCCTCATTCAAGGGCCAGGCTCAAGGGGACAACAGTTAACCTCCATGGTGGATCACGGAGCACAAGAGAGGAAAAGTAACGACACAAAAACTTTCCGAGACTCTCAGGCCTTATCAGCTAGCATCCCATTGGCCAGAATAAGTCACATGGCCAAGTCTAAAGTCAAGGGGTGAAGAAGAACACTCTCCCCACAATGAGGTCATGGCAGGGGAGTGGGTATATGTCACCACCAGAGGAGAGTGGAGAACGGAACCAACAATTCAACTAACGGTCCATAAATACACACACACACAAACGATATTCAATTTTACTTCCTTTTTAAAATATTTTTTAAGTTTATGTATTTATTTTGAGAGAGAGCAAGTGAGCAGGGGAGGGGCAGAGAGAGGGAGAGAGAGAAGCCCAAGCAGGCTCTGCGCTGATGTGGGGCTCGATCTCATGACCATGAGATCATGACCTGAGCTGAAGTCAGACACTTAACCGACTGAGCCACCCAGGCGCCCCTCATTTTACTTATTTTTGCCGAAAGACATCCTGGCAAAAAAAAAAAGCGTTAACAATGATATCCTGGACTAGGGGGCTGGGGAGAACCGGGTGGACAGAGGATGGGCAAGAAAGAAGATATTCCACTGTATATCTTTTGACTTTTTTTTTTAATCAGGTGAAAGGTTTACCTGTACCAAAAAAAAAAAAAAAAAAAAAAAAAAAAAGAATTAAAAATGCACAGCAAGTGCCAGGCTCTGGGCCAGGTGCTGGGGATAAAGCTGTAAGTCCAGGTGCAGTGGCTTCTATGCTGGCTGCCACCAGAGCCACTCAGGGAGGTTCTAAAAAAATACTGAGGTCCAGCCTCACTCCCAGAGAGTCAGACTGTAATTAGTGCAGTGTGGAAGAAGGCATATGTATTTTTTCAAGGTCCAAGGTGATCTTAGTATGAAGCTAGGGTTAAAAATAAGTCCAGTAAAGGGAAACAAATTAAAATAGATAATCAAATAATTAGTTGGCCTCATTGAACACACCACAGGAAAAATATATAGATTTCTTAGAGTACAAAGAAAAGCTTTGCTTTCCTTGAATAACTAAATTTTCTCCTGTTATGTAAAAGTGTAAGATTTGGTACATCTCCCTTTTCCCTTTGGCAGCCAGGAAGCTCAGCACCAAGTCTGAAGTTCAACTGGAGCAGCTCCCTAAAGCCATAATGTCTACACATGTGTAGTCTTTTGTCTGAATAGAATTTCTGCCCTTCCATATTTATTTCTTTGGGTGGATCTTGTATCTCTATTTCTATTTTGTCGTTGGTTCACGGTTTGTGTTCTTATAAGGTGTCTCAAATTTTTTATAATGTGGAGGAACAAAATTATCAACAACAACAACAATAATATAGTGCCTTGTGTTTACTTGCTTGGCACCTATTGTGCTCCAAGTGCTAAGGTAGGCACTTTAAATGTTTTATCTCCAATCATTCAAAAAAAAAAAAAAAACCCACAGGAGAAGTAGCATTAAGTTCATTTTACAGATGGCAAACTGAGACTCAGAGAGATCAACTGCTTGTCTGGAGTCACACACTTACGTGGCAGGGCTGCTCTGTTAGTTTTCTACTGCTGCTAACAAATGACCACAAACTTAGTAACTTAAGACGACACAGATTTATCTTACAGTTCTGAAGGTCAGGTGTCCAAATGGGTGATCAGGGCTCCATTCATTCTGGAGGCTCGGGGATGATCTTCTCCTGCCTTTCCCAGCTTCTAGAGGCTACATGCCTTCCTGGGCTCAGGACTCCACATCACTCCCGCCTCTGCTCCTTTTGTCACGTCGACTACTCAGTCTGACCTTCCTGCCTCCCTTGTGATGACATCCCTCCTTCACCCCAGAAAACCCAGGATTAATCTTCCCACCTAAAAATCCTTAACTTAATGGCATCTGCAAACTCCCTTTTGCCATGCAAGGGCATATATTCCCAGGCTCCAGAAATGTTTGGGACCATTACTTAGCTAACCATGGCTTGGATTCAAACCCAGACTTCTCTAACCTCTAATTATGTGGTCTTCCACAATACTTTGCGGCATCCACAAAATCCAGGCTTTATTTCTGTGAAATCATGGATCCCAGGGCCCTTCTGGGTCCATGAAGAGAGTGAAATACACTTCTCCACAGACTGGACGAGACACAGGAGAAATACTGGCTCTACCGAAGAGACACTTCCCTGTTCCAGTTGGAGCTGGTCAAGCTGTTCGTAAGGTAGGACACCTAAGGAACAGCCTCCCACTATTCCCTGCTGTTAGGCAGGTGAGGCTTCACGATGTGGCTAAAAGTGGCTTTTCTGCGTTATTCATCTGTTTCTTTTGTTGCCTCCTCCACTAGAATGTCAGCCCCAGGACAGTGGGGTGACATTCACACTCACCATAGTATCCCAGAGCCTAAAGAACTGAGTAGAAAATTAGCATTCCATTGATGAATGCAAACCCCAAAGTCGCCTTGATTCCATGGACAGGATTTCACCTGGGTACAAAACTTGAGGGTAAGAGAGGAGGCTGAGTGGGCTGTGCCCCCAGTCCCCCACCTCTGGGAAGGGTTAATGTGAAAGCTGAGGTCCCTGGTCAGGACCGTAATGGGGGGAAACATGAGCCAGATGGTGTTTGCCTAGCTGTGCCCTTCTGAGAACAGAGATTACATCTCTTGAACATTCTACATGAAGCATTCCGAATCGATCGTGCTCAGACATCAATAAAATCCACCTATGAAAAATTCTCCCACAAGGACACAAAGATAGATGTCCAAGGATATTCACTGCATTGTTTGTAACAGCAAAAAAACTGGACACAACCCAAATGTCCATCAATAGGGGTTGAGGGAAATGAATGATCGTATAGTCTCAATGATAGAATGCTAGGCAGCCATTATAAGAATGACATAGATGGGGGGAAATGTCCAAGATGCAGTGCTCAGTGAAAAAAGCAAGTTGCAGAAAAGTATATAAAGTATGATTCTATGTCCTCTCTCTCTCTCTCTCTCAAAAATAAACATTAGGGGCGCCTGGGTGGCGCAGTCGGTTAAGCGTCCGACTTCAGCCAGGTCACGATCTCGCGGTCAGTGAGTTCGAGCCCCGCGTCAGGCTCTGGGCTGATGGCTTGGAGCCTGGAGCCTGTTTCCGATTCTGTGTCTCCCTCTCTCTCTGCCCCTCCCCCATTCATGCTCTGTCTCTCTCTGTCCCAAAAATAAATAAACGTTGAAAAAAAAAAATTAAAAAAAAAAAAAACATTAAAAAAAGATCTGTACATTTTACTGTATGTAAATTATAACTCAATAAAGAAAAATCAATATATACATACATTCTACTTCTTTGATCTTTGAGAAGCAAACTTTTTCAAGTTATTTTTGAAATTAAGACTTGCCTTCTTATATAAATGTAGCATTTTATGTTTTGCTAAAAGGCTATTAAGTCAAAGGGTAGCTTACCATTGGGGGTGCTTCACAAAAGAAGAAATGCAAGAGATATATTTGCATATCCATAGAAAGTAAACATAAGATTAGCATATGCATAGAAAAGCTAAAAATATACCCATTTTGAATTTAGGAGTGAAATAATGGAGAATGCAAGGTGTAAGAACATTGTACTAGCAACACAAATTACTTTAGCCGTGAGAAACAAACTAAGGTTGAGGAAAACTCTTTCCGTGACCTTTTGTGGGAAATAGTGCAAACCCACGGTGAATTCGGGGGGAAAATGCAGGGCATCAAAGGGGCATCTGACAATGTAACAGATCAAGAGAATTGAACCTCATTTGTGTTTTTAATTTTTTTTAACGTTTATTTATTTTTGAGACAGAGCATGAACGGGGGAGGGGCAGAGAGAGAGGGAGACACAGAATCTGAAACAGGCTCCAGGCTCTGAGCTGTCAGCACAGAGCCTGACGCGGGGCTCGAACTCACGGACTGTGAGATCATGACCTGAGCCGAAGTCGGATGCTTAACGGACTGAGCCACCCAGGCGCCCCTCTAGGTCTTTTTAATACAGCTGAAATAGTTCAATGAAATTTTAAGCACAGTAGAGAGAGTTTCTTTTTTTTTTTTTAATTTTTTTTTCAACGTTTATTTATTATACAATTTAAAAAAAAAATTTTTTTTTCAACGTTTTTTATTTATTTTTGGGACAGAGAGAGACAGAGCATGAACGGGGGAGGGGCAGAGAGGGAGACACAGAACCGGAAACAGGCTCCAGGCTCCGAGCCATCAGCCCAGAGCCTGACGCGGGGCTCAAACTCACAGTCCGCGAGATCGTGACCTGGCTGAAGCCGGACGCTTAACCGACTGCGCCACCCAGGCGCCCCAGTAGAGAGAGTTTCAAGATGCTCCTTCCAAGCTCATCTCAGAAGACACCATTGCAGGAGGGGAAAACACACGACCTAGTCTCTCGTTGACTCTCCCACAGATGTTCTCTGGCTCACCGGCCCAGCAGGCGTAAACCAGCTCTCCTCTTACACGGAAGCAGTAATGAAATGGCATCCCTTCTCGCTGGCCTTCACCGTGCCCTGTGGGAGTCAACGTGGCACTTCCTTCTAAGTGCTCTGCAGAAACTTCTCATGGATTCAGAATGCACTCAGTCTCGGTGCAGAGCGAGGCGTTAGAGATACAATTGAAATCATGGTACAAAGAAGATTCTCATACATATATCTTTAGGCCCTTATCTGATTATCCAGTGAGGATACATTCCCAGAAGTCCTTTATTGCTGAGTCAAGGAGTTTGTACATTCTGAAGGCGTCTGATCCTTGTGACCACATATTTTATCATAACGAGAATAATCATTAGCATTAGCAATTGCTGAACGTGAAGTTCATGCCAGGCCTTGTGTTCCTTTACCTTTTGAACAAACCCATGAGGCTGGTGTTGTTATTATACCTCATTCTACAGATGGGGAGACTGAGGCTCCGAGGGGTTTAGAACCTCTCACTGTCGCACAGCTAAAAACTGGCAAAGCCAGGAATAAAACCCAGGTCTGTCTGCCTTCAAAGGGCAACGTCACACTCATAGCACTGTGCTGCCTGCTAATAACACGGCTTCCAGAACAGTCCTATTATTTCGTTCATCCAACCTACAGTGCCCGGGGATGCTGACGCACCCAAACCGAGTTTCTCATCTGAACCACGTAAGGCGTGTGCAGTTGCAAACACCAGAAAAACTCAGTTCAAACTGACTTAACTAATAAAGTGATTCATCGGCTCAAATACCCAGAGGTCTAAGGGAGGTTAAGTGTCAAGGATGCCTTGACTGAGCAGCACAGTCGTGGCACCGGCGTGGAGGTCTCGCTTTTTTCCCCCTTGTCTTCTATGGGGCCGGCTTCAACCTCCATCTGACTCTCCTCCACGGTCTGAAGATGGTCCCGACAGCTCCCAAGGCCGCGTGCCTTCTTCCCCGAGGCCAGACAGGAGAGAAGGCTGGCGTTGTAAGCCCTCTCAGGAGCGTGGGCGACTTTCCCGGCATCCCTCAGCTCCTCAGTGGCCTGAACTGCCCCGCGTGTTCATCCTGAACCAGTGCTGTGGCCAGGAGGCAGGGTTATGGTGCTGAGTTTAAGCCTGAGCTGCCTATGCCCATTCCCCATCCCAGAGGGAAGGGAAATTTAGCTTCCTCCAAGGGCTATAATAGAAAAGGTGAGGAATGAAATTCAGGACGCTTGTCAAGAGAAGAAAGGACACTGGACATTGGCTATTGGAGCATACACGCTCAGGCCCCACCCTTCTCCTCTTGGGCCTTACCCTTGTAGGGGGACCCTCCGTGCCACTCGACCCTTGCTCCTGGCAGGGAATTAACATCCCCAGGGAGCAACTTTCGACCCATGACGAGAGAGTAGGCGTGTCATCTGTGGCCATACCACCCTGAATGTGCCCGAGCTCATCTCATCTCAGAAGCTGAGCAGGGTCAGGCCTGGTTAGTACTTGGATGGCAGAGACTAGGTACATAAATCCCCAGCTCCCTCAACCCTTAGGTGGGTCACAATAGCTCCCAGAGTTCTCCGGGGGGACTGAGCTCCTGTCGCCCACAGTAATAACTCGTTCACCCTGTTTGGGCTTCCTCCTCTTCTCGCGCGTCAAGTTCCACTCGCCCCCCACCCCCACCCCACCCCCGCCCCCACCAGTGTCTCCTAGGACCACCTCCCGGTAAACCACTTACACTCGACCCCCCGACCTGGGGTGTACATCTAGGGGACACGAACTAAACAGTAACACAGTGCAAAGTCCATCACGTGTTGGTTTTGGCCCCTGTCTAGTTTAGGCACATTCTAAAAAGACAAAGTCGCAGCGTCCTGAGGCTGATGATAGACGTCCATGCGGCGGCTCTCCAGTCTGCCGAAAGGACAACATCTACGCTAAGCGACGTCCTTCACCTTCAGTGTGAAGGAGAAAGGAGGCTGCCTTCCTTCAGAAGCCACTTTGCATGCACAAGTGCCTCAGCAGTGACCAGACGAGAATGCTTTACTAAGCACCCCATCGTGAGACTGTCCCGCGTATACAGACATCTGGACTCCGTGCTGAGATTCCTTTAGGAAAAAGAGAGAGAACTCTAAACACCTGACTCAGCCCTTGGTAAATTGGGGTTTTTAATATTTCTCTTCCTGGGAGCATTTGCTACAAATGCACTATTGGTCTGGTTGAGAGATTAAAAAAAAAAAAGAAAAGAAAAGAAAAAGAAAGAAGACGCCCTTCCTCAAAATATCCCACACATTAATTTTTAAGCTCGCTCCTCAACGATGCCATCTCCCCTTTGGTGCCAGTTAATGGAATTTGTAGGACAATAATTTATTTACTGACTTAATTAATTGCCACACAGCTTTGCATGGCTGGATGCAGCACTGGCCAGGGGCTGATTTCTATCAGGAAAGGGAGCGTGAGCTGCTTTGTCTCAGGGACAAGCCCTAAACTAAGCAGATTTCTAGCTCAGAAATGGTCCTTTTCAGAAGGAAAATCCTCTAAATTCTTTAAAATGGGGCCTGATTCCCTGAGTCCGAGACAAGGAGGGGAACCGAAAGCTCACTGAGTTCGACTGCTCCCTTTTATAAACGAGCAAGCTGGAGCCAGGAAAGAGAAATGGCCTCTCTCTAAGATTACCGAGTGAATTAGTGCAAAGAGCCCAGGCGGACTGCCTCCCAGCTCACTGCTTGTCCCACTAAGCCCTCTGCCCACACCCCAGGGTGCTGATGAAACAGACAAAATGTGTTCCCAGGAGGAGAGAATGTGAGCTGTTGGCTCAAATGAGTTGAAGGCAGAGCCGGGAAAAATGCCTGGCCCAGAATGCTCTTGAGAGCACCTCTCTCTCTCTCTCTCTCTCTCTCTCTCTCTCTCTCTCTCTCTCTAAGGAGACTGAGTCTGGGATAAACAGGAATTCTTGAGCTAAGTTACGGAAGGTTACTTAGACCAAGAGAATCCAATACAAATGCCTTTAAGCTCTATGCACGCAGCAAACGGGTGAAGGAGGGGGTAGGCAAACATAAGGGAGTGGTGGGGACTGGGGCAGACATGGCAATACGTGCCCACCTCAAGGATCTCCCTGCTAACAAATCGCTTCCATTTTTTAAGAGAGGCCAAATGTTATGCGAAATGTTATATGAGAAAAATATTACAAGATATCTTCCAGCTTTTAAGTCTTGGAAAATCGGGGGGGGGGGGGGGTGGCGCCCGGGTGGCTCAGTTCGTTGAGCATCTACCTCTTGATTTCCGCTCAGGTCATGATCTCACAGTTGGTGGGTTCAAGCCCTGTGTGGGGCTCTGCGCTGGCAGCATGCAGCCTGCTTGAGATTCTTTCCCTCTCCCTCTCTCTCTGTCCCTCCCCAGCGCACGTGCTCTCTCTCTCTCTCTCTCCCAAAATAAACTTAAAAAAATAAAAATAAAAATTTAAAAATAAAAATAAATAAATGAATCTTGGCAATTGGCATAATTTTTAAAAGAGCAAGGTTTAAGCCGCCTATACGCCAAACACAATGTGCCATCTCCGAAGATGTGAGTTTATAACTGCTGGTACAGAGTATCGACGACGGACGGCAAATCTGGTCATTCATCTATTCAAACATTCATTCATTCGAGGTTGAGAGCAATGGTCCTGACATCTTTCTACACATTAGAATCACCTAGGAAGCTTAAAAATCTCGATGCCCAGGTCACACGTCATAGCAATTACACCAGAATGTTCGAGGGTGGGAGCCAGCGATCAGGATGTTTTAAATACTCCTGGATGATTCCAACGTGCAGCCAAGTTTGGGAAACTGCTATTCTACAATGAGCCAGGCTGTGGGTTAGTTAGCCCCCAGGGACACAAGAATGACGAGGACAGACATACTCCCCACCCTCCCAGGGCTTAAACCCAAGTGAGGGACTCAGACAGGTAAGTATATGTGGCCAAGGCTGCTGGCTGTCACCAGACCTGATCTCCGCATCTTCCAGGGCACGCGGGGGGCCTAAGTTTCCCAGCCTCTTTTGCAGTTAGATGTAGCCACAGGTCTGAATTTTGGCCAACACGATGTGAGCAGGAGCCACGTCACTTCCAGGGCTGGCCCATGAACCCCCCCCGGGTCTGCACCTCTCTGTCTTTCGTTCCTGCCGCCATAGGTTGAGGTATGGCAGAGTCACTGTCAGCCCAGGTCGATGGGTCCACGGATGACTGAGAACCACTTACTGACCCAGCTGTCACCCCTGAATTATTGTTGAGATAGATCTTAGCTAAGCAATACACTAAGCCATTCTAACAGAAAGACTACAACAGCCACAGTACCAGATGCTGTGGGGACACAGACACAGGTTGGGAACATCACAGAAAGCCTCCTACATATGCACGTACTCATTCATTCAACAAATATTTACTGAGCACCTGCTATGCACCAGGCACTGTTCTAGATGCAGTGAGTGAAATCGGCAAATCATTTATTTGTCATACAGATCCCATTGCACGTTCTGACAGCCACAGCAGTGAAGGAAAGACTCAAAACCCTCTGTCCTCGTGGAGTTAAGGCTCCTCAAAGTCCAAGTCAACACTGAAATGCAGACCTGAAGGCTGACTAAAGCAGGCAGGAATCTGGGGAGGGGGCACAGATACAGTGCTCCTGGAAAGGGGCACGAGCTGTGGGGGTGAAAGAAGGGGGCACTTTGGGGAGCGTCTGGTAATTGGGCCCCGCTAGGAGAGGAAGGCTGAGGCAGAAACAGAGAGAGAGCGAGGACGAGAGACGTCCAGGAGACAGGAAAAGACAGAAACTGGCAGAAACGGAGGCAGAGAGGGAGCAGGGCAGAGCAACTGTCAGAGACTGAAACGGACAAAGAACCAGAGAAACAGCAGAGTGCAAAGATCTGCCGGGGACAATGAGACGGCCACCACAGAGCCACCTCCTCCCGATCCCCAACCTCGTGGCCTTATCGTTACACAGAAGACAGATGTCTGCATTTTACCTAAGTTTACTTCGCTTTGTTGAGAAGGTAAATATTTGATCTCTCACAATGCCCAGCGGTTCCTCCTACACAAGGAGGGCATATTTAATTAGCCTGAGAGCAAGCCCCATGCTTGGCTGGGGCAGAGCCGGCCTTCCAGGTCCGTCATCGCCCCACCTGGGGCTTGGGTCGAGCGACGGAGGGCAGGGAGTGGGCATCGGGAGACGCCAGTTCCAGACCCTCCCTGACTCTGGGTGGCGGTGGGGTCTGTGCCTCAGTTTCTTCACTGGGCAAAATGAGTGGGTACTTTCCCACCCTGACTTTCTGTGGCAGCACTATCAAGGTCTGTGATCAGATATTTAATTCTGAAATTGTTTCATGGATGTCTCCCGTAGGAGAGCTTGAGAACAGGTTGTGTCTGTCTTGTTCACAGACAGGCACCGAGTAGGTGTTTGAGAGCACTGGTTTGTTACAGGGAGGGAGGGGAGACAGGGGAGGGAGGGAGGGAGAGAGAAAGGAAAGGAGGGAGGGAGGGAGAAAGGGAGGGAGGAAGGGGAGGAAAGGAGAGGCAGGGGACGGATGTTAAACATGTCATGAGTTCTACGGCCAGCAAGAAAGGAAGAACAGGCTGTAAGGGAATGGCCCTCCCTGGACTTAAGGAAGAGAAAGCCAGCAGGATGGGTCTGAAATGGCCTCTCTGTGTTTCCCCAGGAAGCTCATAAACATTTGTGCCTCTAGTACGGCCATTCACAGCTCGGCAACCGTGAGCGGACGGAGACTGGCGTAGAGAGGTGGCCACCTCCAGGAAACCACAGTGCTGCGTGCCCACCGCCGTGCCCCGCAGTGCGTGCTGAGGGATAACTGCTAACAGGGCAGCATGAGGATCCTGGCTCCCCGAGACTCTGGAGCCCAAGCTTCCTTGGGGCTTGGCGATGATTCCCGAAAAATCCCTAAGCGTCCATTCCTCTCCCTCCTCCTTCTTAGGGCAAGAGTCTAGAACTGGCTCCTTTCTAGCTAAAACTGAGTATTTTTCCAGACAGTGGAGGCCTCCGAGTTTCAAAGGGTAGAAGAGGTGCTGAATTCACACCGGACCACATGAGGAAGTGACAGGTCGTGTAGCAAAAGACTGGGTGGGGATCCAAATGCACAAAGATGCTGATGATCCATGGGCCCAAGTCAGTCTAAGTAAACATGAGAAAATGAGTAAATGGGAGAAAGAGAAGGTCCTCCTTACAGGAGGACCAACAAAGAAATGTTCTTTAGAAAAAAGAGTTAGGGGGCGCCTGAGTGGCTCGGTCGGTTAGGCATCCGACTTCGGCTCAGGTCATGATCTCGCGGTCCGTGGGTTCTAGCCCCGCATCGGGCTCTGTGCTGACCGCTCGGAGCCTGGAGCCTGCTTCGGATTCTGTGTCTCCCTCTCTCTCTGACCCTCCCCCGTTCATGCTCTGTCTCTCTCTGTCTCAAAAATAAATAAAACATTAAAATTTTAAAAAAATAAATGAAAATAAAAAATAAAAAAAAGATTTAGAAAATCCTGGGTGGCTCAGTCAGTTAAGCGTCTGACTTCAGCTCAGGTCATGATCTCGCGGTCTGTGAGTTCAAGCCCCGCGTCGGGCTCTGTGCTGACAGCTCAGAACTTGAAGTCTGCTTCAGAATCGGTGTCTCCTTCTCTCTCTGCCCCTCCCTGCTCGTGCTCCCTCTGCCTCTCAAAAATATATTTTAAAAGTTGAAAAAAAATCTTCAATAGCTGCTAAAACTAATGGGTGAAATTTTGATGAGCAGCAAGATATTTACATAGTCTCAAAGCCTCTCCTCCAGAGCTTACTTACTATAAAAGGGGAAACAGTAACCTTACAGTGGAGAAACCTGTTGACCATGCTAACCGAACCATCTAAGTGAGCCTCACGACAAACAGGACAAACCAACAGCTGATAGGAGGCACTGAGGAAAAATTTCAGCATCATCTCTGCGCTGTTACTGGCGAAAGTATACAGCCTGAATCTCTAATCATGGTCATCGGGGAGGCTGATTGAGGGGTGTTCGACAAAATAACAACAAAATAACAGGCCTGAACACTTTGAAGATGTATAGGTCGCGGAACAGCGAAGGGCTGAGAAGCCGTTCTAGAATAAAGGAAGCTAACAGAGAGACGGCAACCGAATGTGATGCAGAATCCTGGATTGGATTCTGGAAAGAGAATAAAAGGATATTACTGGGACAGTCGACGAAATTTTAAAACAGACTGTGGATGAGACAATAATGTTATAGAGAGATGTTACATTTCCTGATTTTGAAACTGAACTGCGGTTATGTAAGAGAATGTGCTTTTTTCCCCCGGAATACAGACACTGAGGTATTTAGGGGTTAAGAAAACTAGAAGGATCTGAACATCAAAGCATCAGGGATGGTTTCTGGAGTTCAGGGACCTGAGTTCCAATCTCAGATCTACCATATCCTGGCTGTGTGACCTTGGGCAAGCCACCTGACATTCTGAGCCTCAGTTTCCTCGTCTGTAAAGTGGGGCTACTCATGGGGCCTTTCTTCATGGGATTATTGAGAAGATTTGATGAGGCCTAACAACAGCCTCTGGCGTGTACAGATGCTTGATGAACGTTAGCAGCTGTGAAGCTACAAGTACAGAGATGGGTGAGACCCTCAAAGTCTTCTGGTCCAATTTCCCTTTCAAATATGGGTCTCACCAGGAAATGCCCTCCAAGCAAAGAAGCAGGATTCTAAATACCACTGAGACAGTCAGAGCGGTAAATGCCTCAGTCTAACCGCTGGTTTCACAAAAGGCGAATCTGAAGCCTAGAACCTTCAAGGTCAGGTAGCTTCCCAGGTTCAGTCTGACTCACCAAAATTTTAATTAACACCTACTATGTTCCAGCCCAGTGCTAGATACCGTGGGAGTTTCAAAGATAATCAGGCTCAAAGACTAAAAGTGTAAAAGTGTAGGTGTACAATTATTATAAAGTGCTGACGAAGACAAACTGGAAGGAAATCTTGCCCGCATCTCCCCGTGAAACCTCACCAGTCCCCAAATATGCATCTTTAAAATGCCCATCTCTCGGTCTTTACTCAAAGCCTTGTCATACTGGAATGTCAAACCCTTCCCCATTTCTCTCTCCAAATTTTGTCATGCTCTTACTTTAACACCTTCAGTGGCTCCCTACTGCCATCAGAATAAACCCCAAACTCCTTTTCAGGGTGTACTTCAGCCCAACTACTCAGAACAGCCCTGTGAGTAGGTTGACAGTCAAGCCAGGAAATTTATTGAGCACGTACTGTGTGTGCACGAGTCCCTGTGAGGGTACCAGGAGGAAACAAAGTTTGCCTCGTTGCCTTTACTGTTGGCAACTTGCACCTCACAGGAGAGGCAGACCTGCTTTAAAATACAGTCGGCAACACTGCGGAAACAGTCTGCAGGTTTCCGCAGGTGTGATCCACGGAGAAAGCCCTGCGTCTCACTCATGACACCAATGTCACACGAGGACGCCTGACTCATGGTAGCACATATGTTGTCAATACTCACATCAAACATGCTGTGGTGTGGGCTGCCTGGAGGGAGCCAGCATAAACGGCGGGGGAGGGGGGAGGCTGGTGTTTCATGCTGTGCTGGGCAGAACACCACCCCCCCCCCCCATATGTCCACAGCTTAATCCCCAGAACCCTCCATGGTCAAAGGGACTTTGTGAGATGTGGTCTGCAAGATCTCAAGATGGGGGAGTTCTCTTGGATTACCGGGGGGGGGGGAGCCCTGGATATAACCCAGGGGTGCTTATAAGAGGATGACAGAGGGAGCTTTGACTTCAGAAGAGGAACCAGGAATGAGAAGACAGGAACAGGAGGCTGGAGCGATATGGTGGCTGTGGACTATGAGGCAAGGAACATGGCGAGAAGGTGGAAAAGACAAGGAAATGAAGTCTTGTGGAACTATTGCCAACACCTTGATTTTACCCCATTTTTGGACCTCTGACCTCCATGACTGCGAAATAATAAATCCGTGGGGCTCAGTCAGTTAAGCGTCCAACTTTCGGTTCAGGTCATGATCTCACCGTTTGTGAGTTCAAGCCCCACGTCAGGCTGTGTGCTGACAACTCAGAGCCTAGAGCCTGCTTTGGATTCTTTGTCTCCCTCTCTCTCTCTCCGCCCCTCCCCCGCTCAAACTCTCTCCCTCTCTCTCTCTCTCTCTCAAAAATAAATAAACATTAAAAAACTTTTTAAAAAATGAATAACAAATCTGTGTTGTGTTAAGCCACTAAATTTGCGGCGCTCTGTTACAACAGCTGTAGGAACTAACAGGCGGGCTTTATTCCACAGCTCCTTGGTCCCCATGGGACTGTGAGGTCAGGAGTAGCATTTACCCGGCAAAGAACTTGTCTTTCTTCTTCAGACCTGGAGGGACAATGATCACACCCATAGGAGCCCAGGATAAAGCGCCATTTCCTGTTGGTTCCCCCAAACCTGTTCACGGTTTTGGAAATAGCGCCACATTAAAACAGTCCCTCAACTAACCCAGGCTGAGAATGCCAGCTGTTTCCTGCCAAGACCCTCCCTGACAGACTCTCATTAATCCCACTGCCTGGGGAAATCCAAAGGTTCATCCCTAGACTTCTGCATATTCCGGCACCTTCCAGAACATTCCTGTCCCTTGATTTCTGCACATCCCAGAGGTTGGTTTCCTCAGGGCCCTCTCAGCATCCTCGAGCCGGGTGCCACAGATGCTTCCTCAGATACACGAGCTTTATATACAGGACTGGCAGCCTGGTCACCCCTTCAAAGCCCCGGAAGAATCTACCGATAGCAAGAATTTCTTCACTACGTGATCTCTAACTGAATATTCCACAGGGGGGCACAAAGAAGAGGTGGGTATCACAGCAACATAAACACTGACTAGTGGTCACTGTGGACATCACCAATCCTAAAAGATTTATTAGGCTTTCACTTGGGTCTTCAACTGCCCCGTGCTTCCCTCCAGCTTGCTCAGGCATCTCTTCTCTGTCTCCCGTCTCTTCTTCCCTGCACCGTCCTCAAAGCTTTGGAGAGAGCCCTAGGATGTGCAGGCAGAAAACTCATCCCCTCCCGCAAACACTCATCAAAGCAATCTCTATGCCTATGAGGAATTCCGTGCGGGGAGAAAATGCATCTTACCCCTCAATGCCAATGTAGCATGAGCTTGGAGCTTGGGGGTTGAGAAGCAGACCGAACTGAGAGAAGGTGGGAAGAGAGAGATCAAGGAGCAAGGAACCCTAGCAATATGGCAGCAGGCGGGAGCCCAAGAAGGAAGACAACTGATGAGAACGTCCCTGTCGTGGGGATGGCTAAGGAAACTTACAATGCTGAACATCAAATTTTAACCTGTGTCTTTGTCTGGCTTGAGCTGTGATCCAGCTCGGCCATCCCAAAACTTCCATGAAGGTCTGCTGCACATAACTCACACAAATTGTCTATTTTGATAATTCTTTGAGGCGTCCAGGAGAGGCACTGTGTTCAAAGCAAGGCAGAGAAAAGACAACAGCTTCAGGAAGCAAGACGGCACATGAAGCCGCCTGGAATTCCAAACAAGAAATGACTGAGAGTACAGGAGCCCTCCAAGAATTCTCAGATATATTCAGGAAGGTCGGAATTCCCACTATACGTAGGATGGGAGCTTGGACCATTCTGATTTTATTTTTTTAATTTTTTTAATGTTTATTTACTTTTGAGAGAGAGAGAGAGAGACAGAGCATGAATGGAGGAAGGGCAGAGAGAGAGAGGGAGACACAGAATCCGAAGCAGGTTCCAGCCTCTGAGCTGTCAGCACAGAGCCCGACGTGGGGCTCGAACTCATGGGCCGTGATATCGTGACCTGAGCTGAAGTTGGATGCTTAAACGATTGAGCCACCCAGGCGCCCCCTGATTTTGATTTTAAAGTGAAAGGTGTCCCCATGGACGAACGGGATACATCGAAATAGCCCATGCGAGTAGCACTTTCAGACTTTGAACATGAGTCTAATGGTCAAGGTGTCCCAACCATAATGCAAAACAGAGCTGTCCTTGGATCCCTGCTGAATTGGGGTATTAATTACATGCCTGCAAGACAGTCAGAGAGAAGGCTAAAATTAGCCAACAATCTGATATGTTGACACCTGGCATCAGTAACTGAAGCTTCTATGAAAGACAGATTTATAAGATGAGCTTATGTTTCGTGGGGCTCTCAGGAGCCCCAGGAGATTCTGAAGGTTCAGCATTTTCTCTGCATCCACCTGGCTGTGAGTGGGGAGGAGAGATGTTGGCTTGCCCACTCCTTGAGGTGGAAGAGGGGAAGAAAAGAGATGGGCTGAAGCAGTTGCATTGAGCCCCTGGTCTTAGTCACTGGAATGTGTTTTTCTGGTGATATTCATTCATATGCATGCCCAGAACCAATGCTTTTCAGAAAAGTAAAACAAAATACAGCTCTCTGGCTAACTATGGAATTAATTGCTGAAAAGTCATGCCTTGGGTCTCTGATAGGGAAAACCAGTCTTATTATGTGCCAGAAACTGAGCCAAGGGTTTAACTAAAATGATCTCATTTAATCCTCACAAATAGGTGGTAGCTACCACCATTATCCCCATTGTACAGATAGGGACACCAAGGCTCCAGGAGGTGAAGATGCTCAGCTGGCTGTCTCGGGCAGGATTCTAATCAAAGGGTTAGGAATCATTTCAAGGATTTAGAACAGAGAGAATTTAATGCAGGGGATTGCTTACATGGGAGCAGAGATGCAAAGACCATCCAGAGATTAGCTATAGCAGAAAGATGCTCTACCCCTGGCTGCTGGGATGGAGGGAGGAGGTGTTGTCCCAGAACCCTGGGGCCAGGGTCACCTGTTGGAGGCTGGAAACTTGAAGGAGTTTAGCAAAGCTGCCAGAAGCAGAGAGGGAGGGGGACAAATACCCCGGATGGAAATCTGAGAAATGCATCCTGTTGGGATGAGCCCCCAGGACCAGGACAGCTAACAAGTGGCTTAGCCAGAATTTGAACCCAGGTCTGATCCAGCCCAGTAAACCACAGCTCCCTTCATGGAAGAACACAGCAGCAGCTTCAAATTTCTCCAGGATGGCACCTGTAATCCCTTGTTTCCACAGGGGATGCTCAGATGCTTCCAGGCAATACTCCCTGTAAACACAAGGGGGCGGGGGTCACACAGAGGCATGAGTCTGAACCCTGGCTCATGTGATAGCTCTTTGTACGACGTTGAACCAACAACTTCACTTCTCTGAGCCTCAAGTTAACTCCTCTGGAAAATGGGGGATAGAAACACACACCTCACAAAGTGGATTTAAAATTTACAGAGCACCTGGTTCACAGCAGGTGCTCAAAACAATAGAGCTAATTACTACCACCATCATCAACAACATTATGTAACCTGCTCACAGAATTATCATTTTACTTACAGTTTGGATGCTCTCATGAGAGGAGACAGGGCTGGCAGAGAAGAAAAGTGAATTTCTCAGTCACGTCTACAGAGCTGTCCCAGGCATTCTCTTCAGAGACCCCAGTGCTGTCAACCAAACTTATTCAAGTTCACGAACAGCTCCCGGGAAAGAATACCTAGGGATGCCCCAAATTCTGTTTAATTCTTCTTGTCTTTAATGAGTGTACTTGCCTCACGCTGTGACCCTACTTTGCTTTCCTTAGAAAATTATTCGTTAGGAAAGGAAGAGAAAGCCAAACACCTAAGCAAACAAACCCAACTCGCAGAACCGGCAGACCTGTTAGAGCCTTGGGTTTAGAAGGCCTCCGGGGGGGAAACACAAGGATGATGAAATGCGTGAGGCTGCCGGCACAAATTGAGCGCGAGGCTGGCTGAACTGCTTTGCTGTGGTGGGAAGGGTTTTATTAATTGAGCATGAGACCAGCCATGAGTCACGTACTCTTTCTGATTGGGCTGGAGGTACTGCGGCTCGCCAAATGATGCCCCCACTCGCCTTGTAGGGGGACCCTCGTCGACCCCTCTACACCCATGCAGGTGGAGGAATGATGGAATCATCTAAGACATCCAAGGGCTACTCAAAGTGTGGTCTAAAAAATGCTCTACTCTCGGGGCGCCTGGGTGGCTCTGGCAGTTAAGCATCCGACTCTTGATTTTGGCTCAGGTCGTGATCTCACAGTTCGTGAGTTCAAGTCCCGCGTCGGGCTCTGCGCTGACGGGGCAGAGCCTGCTTGGGATTCTCTCTCTCCTTCTCTCTCTGCCCCTCCTCTGCGTGAGCACATGCTCGATCTTTCTCTCTCAAAATAAATAACTAAACTTTAAAGAAAAACAAAAGTATCAAAAAATAAAAGCAGAAAATGCTTATTCTCTGTACCGGGTTGAACAGTGTCCCTGTCTGCCTAAATGCAGGTCCACCTGGAACTTCAGAATGTGACCTTATTTGAAAACAGAATCTTCACAGGTGTAATTGGTTAAGATGAGGTCACACGGATTAGACCAGGAAGTTTATGGACCAGCCTAGGTGCATGGGCCACACTTTGAGTAGTGCTGGTGTAAGGCACAGTGAATGTGGATTTGGCCCCATCTTTCTCCAGTGGTTGGACTCCCCAAGGGAGTTTGTCATGCTGGCTTCCCTAGGGCCTGGCACTGACATTTGGGAGTTTTGGGGTGACAATACACACGAGGTACAATAGCAGGAGGAGGGGCGGGAGCAAGTTCAACCCTGAGGTCTAAGGAAACTATTCTTCGTATCATTAACGCCATGGTCTAATGTACCTTCTCCCTTCCCCCCACAACTTAGTACTTAATCAAGATTCCTAGGGATACTTAAGGCATAGTGATTCTGTTTTTTAAATTTTTTAACACTTATTTATTTTTGAAGGAGAGAGAGACAGAGTGAGAGCAGGGAAGGGGCAGAGAGAGAGAGGGAGACCCAGAATCTGAAGCAGGCTCCAGGCTCTGAGCTGTCAGCACAGAGCCCAATGTGGGGCTCGAACTCGCTAACTGTGAGATCGTGACCTGGGCTGAAGTTGGACGCTTAACTGACTGAGCCCCCCAGGCAACCCTAGAGCTTTAAATCTTTTAAGTTATTCAATCTGCACAAGTTCATGAGGTGGTCATGTTTACGACCCCACAGGTAACCACCTGTGGTTTTTATAGGGAAACACATTTCCAGACAGCTGCTGTCCCCCAAATCCGTATCACAGCTCTTCATGTGCTCAACAAATATTCACGGAGCACCTACTGTGTGCCAAGCCCAGTACAAGTTGCTGAGGCCACCAAGGTGAATGAGACAGTCAGTCTGGTGAGGGGATAGACAGATCAGCAAATAATTAAGCAGAGTGATACAAGATACCCAGACAAGATGCCAGATAAACAAAGAAGCAGCTGCTAACACTGGCTAAGCAATATTCTCAACCAGGGGTGATTTCGCCCCCAGAGGACACTGGGAAAAGTATGGAGGTATTTTTAATTGTCCCACCAGCAGTGGTGGGTGCTACTGGCATCGGGTGAGTAAAGGGGGCTGCTGTTCAAAGTCCTGCACTGCCCAGGACAGCTCCCACGACAAAGAAACATCCAGTCCAAAAATGTGCCGAGGCTGGGGTGCCTGGCTGGCTCAGTGGGTGGAACATGTGACTCTTGACATTGGGGTTGTGAGTATGAGCCCAGTGTTGGGTGCAGAGATCATTTAAGTTTTTTTTTTTTTTTTTTTAATTAAAAAAGCAACAAAATGCACCAAGGTTGAGAAACCCTAGGCTAAAGGAGTCAAAGTCAAGGTGAATTTGAGAGTCAAAGTCAAGGTGAATTTGAGAATTTGAGATGGGCTTTGATGGAAGTGTAGGAGTTTCTCAGGTAGAGAAGATTGGGAAAAGCAGCCCAAGCAGAGGGAATCGCTTATGCAAAGGCAAGGAAGAAAGTAAAGGAGGAGGCATGTTTAAAAAATAGGAACAGTTAAGTAGGAGACATCAAGTAGGGTAGGGCTGGATCCCAGGGTGCTCACCACATAGTTTGAATTTCATCCTGTAAGCAAGGGGGAGCTATTTTTTTAATGTTTATTTATTTTTGAGAGAGAGAGAGAGAGAGAGAGAGAGAGAGAGAGAGAGAGACATAGAGTGTGAGCAGGGGAGGGGTAGCGAGAGGGAGACACAGAATCCAAAGCAGGCTCCAGGCTCTGAGCTGTCAGCACAGAACCCGACGCGGGGCTCGACCTCACGAGCTGTGAGATCATGACCTGAGCCTTAACCGACTGAGCCCCCCAGGCGCCCCTATGGGGAGCCATTCCAAGTATTTGAGCCAGGTGGACAACAGGCAGGTCAGAAGTGAGAGATAATCTTGCAGGAAGAATTAAGGGAGAAAAGGCAAGACCGGGGACGGGAGGCCATGAAGTCAGGCTAGTTCCCCATACCATCCTGCCCCCAGCCTCTAATTAATCCCAAATTCTGAGCGCCGAATCTCTGGCAGGCCCAAATGCAAAGTGTCTTTCTCCACCCCAGACTCTGCCAGGCACGGATTCAAAAAGCAATTAGCCTCTGCTGACACGGCGGTGACAAAGACCTGCCGTCCCTGTGAAATCCTGATTTTGACAGGAAAGAGAAGCAGATTTCCAAACCCCTGCCTGGGGGCATTTCCAGCCATTTTCATCTAAAACACACTTTTTCCTGCTCAGTTTAACTAAGGAGGTAAGACAGAGTCTAATCTGAGCTCTCATTAGAGGCTCACACATACACATACACACACACATACGTTTCTAAGGGTATGTCCCCAACACCTCTGGCTGCCTTTTCCCCTTCATTACTATTGACTTCGCCTGTAGGTGGTTTGAGGGTCCTAGTGGAACTCCCTAACCTTACAGCCTCCCAGATATCACCGAGACCCTCCCTCTGGTAAATCAGGCCACTGGCCATTTCTGCCATCAGCCCAGATAATCAATACTGCACTCTCAGATCTAGTCTCCTCCTGGGGAGTCTTCCTGAGCCCTCTATGTCTGCTCTGTGACAGACAGGGCTGCAAGTGGCAGAGCCGACTTTCTAATTCGGGAGCCTGGAGTCATTCGCTGTATGACGTGGGCAAACGAACTCCCACTGTGGGCCTCATTTCCCCCGTCTGTATAATGGGAACTATAAGGCCTCTAATTTAAAGACTATTGCCAGGATTCGTGGAGATCGTGCACGCAGGTTGCTTAGTGTGGTGGTCGGCATGCAATAAACACCCGATAAATCAGTATCGTTGTTAACAAAGTCACCTAATGCTGCACGGCTTTTCACATTCTTCTATTCCTTGCTAAAAATTCTGAATGCACAATAGAAAAAGGTGGAAAGGGAGGAAAAATTGCCAAAGTCCTTCTATGCATCTGCCGTAGCTGCTCTGTGTATACGTGTCTTCCTTCCATCCCCTCGTGGCAGCTGTAGAGACCGCTGAGACCTTCAGGAAGGAATTTCCTTCAACTCAGAATCTTCCAGATCTGTGACAGCGTTCAAGCCAAAGCCGCTGTCTTCCCAGGCAGCCCGCAGCCAATGACTGAGCACGGCAGGGGTGCCAGGGCCGGGCCATTCCTGTCCTACCCAGGGTTACTCCAATGGGCAATCCTTCCTCCAGAGCCCCCACTGGGTTGACCAGGGCTTGGTCCTGTCTGCATTATGGCCTGTAGGCTCTCCTTGGCCGGTCCTGCTTCCTCCACCCCCCTTGATTTTTCACAGGTGTTAATTCCCAATAAACCCCTTGCACCCACAATTCTATCAGTGTCTTCTTGGAGGACACAACTGATGCACCTCACACGCTTGATGGTGTGTGTGTGTGTGTGTGTGTGTGTGTGTGTGTGTGTGTGTCCCAAGCTTGTTTCTTTCTGGTAGCATAGAATTATCCTGGGCTACCCATCGTATGAATTAACCTTGTGGATCACAAGATCCTCATGTAAAGTGGGAGATCCAAGAGAAAAAAGGGAAGTGTGCCAGCACCCAAAATGGTGCCCCGTGCATTGCAGGAGCAGCTCGATACGTATTTGTTAAATGAACGTCTAAACTGATGGCTTTAATGCAAGGGCGGTGCTCTGCATCTTACAGAAGTGAAAAGCATTCAGAGAGTCAAATTTCCTTTTTAGCCTAGATCCAGTAACGAGGGCAGCCAGCGTCTGCTGAGGGTTGTGCTGGACGCAGAGATGTGCCACCCAGATCCGCCTTCAAGGAAAGACGTGCCTCCCCAGCTGTAGAGCCATTCGTGCAAGGTCATCAGCATTGATTGATGTGGAGCCCAGGGACCCAGCCATCTTGGCCATCCCCGCTCCAGAGCTCCCTGGGGGCTCGGCTGAAGCAACCATTGGGCCTCCACTGAAGCTTCAACTCCTCCCTCTGCTCTCTCCCCCTCGGGTTCTCTCCCTTCCACTGGTGTTGATCTCAGGAGCCCTCCCTAATAAACATCCTGCCGGCAATCTCCAGCTCAGAGTCTGGACCCTGGACGAGGGTTTCCCGGGGACCCTGGACGAGGGTTATTCGTGCTCATAAATTCCTTGCACTCTCTCCAGCACCCCAGAGCTAGGAGTCACTGACCCCACGTTGCAGAGGAGAAATCCGAGGCTCAGAACGGTCACACGGCTAGCAAGCAGAGGGCAAGTGTGCTCGAGCCTCCCAAGTCGGAGATTTTAAATCTTCGGAAATGAATGTTGCTACCCTTCACCCGCACACCCCGGCTTTCACAAATAGCCTAGCCCAGCCCTTGAACATCACCCTGGGGAGCCCCAGTGGAACCTGCCACAAACCAGAAATGCCAACCAGGTAGTGCTAAAGGTCATTTTGAAAGGCGTCATTGCTGAGTTGATAATGAGTTCGAAAAAATGTTTAATCAAATCTATTTATCTGATTGAAGCCTGAACGTGAGAAATGAGCTTGAGACTTTCCACAGCCTGCTGGAAGCCTGTCAAAATAATCAAGCAAACACACAAGATATGTAGCTTCTTTATGGGTTTTTTTTTTTTTTTTTCACTGTCTCACTGGGCAAGAAAATGGGAGAGAGAAAAAAAAGGACAAGGATTGCACCAATTTGATTGAAATATTTGTTGTCTTTGGGACCAAAAGAAAGCCTCTCTCCATAATTAAATGCCATTTTTCTAGAAGACTTAATTAGAAAGCCTTCAAGGGAGAAATCCCCCCCACAGCTATGCCACGGTAGGACCATCTGAGATTGCTAAATTAGAAGCTAGGGGTAGAAAGCAGGAGGCTGAGGAGAGTCCCCAACAGAGCAGAGGTGGGGAGCAAGGAAGGGGGGCCATCTTTTCCCGACTCACCATTTGTTCCGAGGTCTCTAAGATGCATCCACAGGTGATTAGGCATTTCCTTTATGCTTAGTAGAAATACAGAGCTGGACACTTATTGAAGCTCAGAGGCTGCATAATAGGTCATTTATTTCATGCTTGATGGGCATTTTTTAGCATGCGGTGGGGGGGGGGGGGTGGTGGTCAAATGACCGTTACTATCTGACTCGCTGACTGCCTAGGGCAGGCATTGACTCTGCAAAAAGATAGTGATGGAAACCTACTGTGTGTATTTACTGGCATATTTCTCTCTCCTCGAAATTTCTCCCTCTGTCTCCCTCCCTCTCTCTTGTTTTCTCTCCCTCCTTTGAAATCTCTCTCTCTCTCTCTCTCTCTCTCATATACACACACGTACCACAGAATGAAATGAACTACAGAGATTAGAAGTTCCCTTCCCCCCTCAAATGAAAACCACTCCATTACTGCCCCATCTTCCATATTTAGCACCTCAAACTACAGCCGCTCCAACACGGAGCTCGTACAGCGGGTTACGGACAGGCCAGGATCGCTCTGGAACCCTGCTCGACTCCTCCCTTGTAGGAAATTGCAGAGGCTTCCATAGTGATGCAGAACCGGCCCTGCCTGTTCATCTCTGTCACCGCTCCCCCCTGCCCCCGCCACCGCCGCCACCGGAGGCCCCATAAACCAGCCCTTAAACGAACGGCCACTGCATGCCCCGTCATGTTCTTCCCTCACGTGGGAAGCCCTTTCGTGGTTCTCACCTCCTTCTTCAGTGGCACGGGGAAAGGAACGGTCAGAAACTCAACTTCTACAAACACTGGCTAACCCTGAGCTCCACGTGCCAAGGGCCATGCCAGGCGTTTCCAGGGTCGCGGATGAGAAAACTGAAACCCATGTCACAAATTGGGGTCTCCAAGAGCAGGCACCAAAATGGAGTTTGGGGGTACAAGATGTTCACCAGGGATCAACGCTTGTCAAAGGAAGAGGGAGGACGCAGGAAGGGGCAGAGAGCGATAGTCGGCAGCCTGCGATGCTGACCCAGCAAAGCGTCAGCCACCTACCCAGGAGCTCTGGAGCCAATACCGTCCATGGGGGTCGTCCCACGTGAGGCTGAAATGGCCAGGCTCTGAGCTTCCAGGAAAGGTAAGACCTCAGACAAGGTGGCTCTCTGCAGCTGAGGCTGACCCTTGACGGGTTGAAGGCCAGAAGCCCGCTCCCCGCAGCCGGGTGGGAAGCCCAGCCATGCACCCCGCGTCTGCCTCGCCCATCCAGCACATTAGCCTCCTGGGGCTGCCGTACCCAGCACCACAAAAGAGGGGCTTAACCCACAACAATGCACTATCCCATCGTTCAGGAGGCTGGGCACCCAAGATCAAGGTGTCAGCTAGGGCCGTGAGAGTCTGTTCCAGGCCTCTCTCCTAGCTTCTGCTGGTTTGCTGGGATCTTTGACGTTCCTTGGCTTCTGCTGCCTTCTCCTCATCTCTGTGTGTGTCTGTGTCCAAACTTCTGCCTTCTTTTCTACAAGGACACCAGACCTACTGGGTAAGGGGCCTACCTACTCCACTAGGACCTCATCTCAACTAATTATGTCTGCAATGACCTTATTTCCAAAGAAGGGCACATTCTGAGGTACCGAGGGCTAAGGTTTCAATCTGGGGGGGGGCGGTAAATACACACAAAAAGGGTAAATAGCATGCCTGCACTCACACAGATGTGAGCAGCAGAACCGCCATTCAAAGATCGTTCGACTTCTGATGGTGCCATGGTCAAGATCATATTAGATGACACAGCCCGCTGGATTCCACGCTGTATCAGGAGCTGAGCAGCTTGATATCCTTCACTCTAGTAATGCAACCAGTCAGCACCCAGGAGTCAGTGGGTTCCTCGGCGCCACCCAAGGTGGGTGGTGAATTCTTTCAAGGTTAAATACTGGGAACAGTCAATAATTAACAACCACCTAGAAGACACTGGGTCTTGAGTTTTATGGCTTTCAGGACATTTTGGTTCCCTAGTAAAAGCTATGACTGCTGGGAAAATACATATATAAATTTATATGAATTCTATGTGCAATATATGAATATGCACAAAAATTTTTTTGCATAGAAGTTCAGGGCATTCAGAATGTCCATCTATGATCACCAGCTTGAGGGGAAAAAATAGAAGCTGAAAAGAGTGTGCAAGAAGCTATGAAAATATGAAAGAGAAGTTAAAAGCTGGGATCTTCCCACTTTGTCCCACAGATCTGGGGACAGTGTCTTTCATGAGTCTAGTGACCTGGGAACAGGTGAAAGTCCTACTTTCATGATTTGTCACTTCGAGCCTGATGTCACCAGCAGGGAAGGAAAACTCTACTTCTATAAGAGAAGGAAATCCACACACAGGATCCCAACCTTGAGGGGCTCTTAACTTGCATTTGAAAATAAAGCCACGTCAAGGTTTCCCTCTTACAGGATGAGCTGGCAGGAGAAAAATGAATACTTTGGTTTTCCTCTTCCTCAATTTTTATTTATTGAACTGTTGCGCTAAGGTCTGGCTTCAAGATAAACTAGGTTAAGAGAAGAAATCATCATCCCAAGGGTTAGTATCCAAAATAAGTAAAGGACTTATAAAAGTCAACACCTGCAAAACAAATCATCCGATTAGAAATGGGCAGAAGACAAGAACAGACATTTCTCCAAAGAAGACATCCAGATGGCTAACAGACACATGAAAAGACGTTCATCATCACTCTCATCAGGGAAATCCAAATCAAAACTACAATGAAATATCACCTCGCACCTGTCAGGATGGCTAAAATCAACAACACAAGGAACACCAGGTGTCAGCAAGGATGTGGAGAAAAAGGAACCCTCGCGCACCATTGGTGGGAACGCAAACTGGTGCGGCCACTGTGGAAAACCATATGGAGCTTCCTCCAAAAGTTAAAAATAGAGGACTACCCTGTGATCCAGTAATCACACTCCTGGATATTTACCCAAAGAATACAAAAACATTAAATCGAAGGGATACATGCACTCCTATGTTTATAGCCACATTATTTACAATAGCCAAGATATGGGAGCAGCCTAAGTGTCTGTCGATTGAGCTGAAAAAGAAGAGGTAAGGTAGTATATGTATACAATGGAATATTATTCAGCCATAAAAAGAACAAAATCTGGCCATTTGCAATGACATGGATAGAGCCAAAGAGTATAATGCTAAGAGAAATAAGCCAGTCAGAGAAAAGACAAGTACCATATGATTTCATTCCTATGTGGAATTTAGGAAACCAAAAAAAAAAAAAAAAAAAAAAAAAATGAGCAGAGAGAGAGAGAAATCAAGAAACAGACTCTTAATTATAGAGAACAAACTGATGGTTACCAGAAGTGGGGGGGGGGAGGGAATGGGTGAACTTGGTGATGGGGAGTAACAGGTGCACTTGTGGGGATGAGCACAGGGTGATGTATGGAATTGCCGAATCACTATGTTGTACACCCGAAACTAATATAACAGTGTATGTTAACTAACTGGATTTAAAATTAAAACTTTTAAAAAGATTTTAAAAAATTATGCAGCATATATGAAACCAGAAAAAAAAAGAGTATTAAATACTTTATGAGTCCAATCATATAAAGTTCTAGAAAATGTAGTGTACTATAAAGGAAAGTAAATCCAAGTTTGCCCAGAAATCCAGAGAGGGTAGGAAGAGAGATAATAAAAGTATGAGGTAAAAGAAGGAGAAGGAGAAGATGAGGAAGAGGAAGAGGGAGAAAAGAAATCATCATCTCAGGAGAAAAGTTAGTGAAGACTTTTTGTTGCTGCAAAATCCCCGACTCTGACTGGCTCAAGAAAAACAGAATTTGTTGTTTCATTTACTGTACTGATGTGGTCTTCAGGTAAGGTTTGATCTAGGAACTAAAATCACATCATCAGTACTGTCTTCTTTCTAACCTTTAGACTCCAACTTTGCTACTTGATTTTATTCTTTGACTCCATGCAATGCTTCCAAAGTTTTTAGGGTCCCAACCCTCCAAGTTCAAGTCCATGGGAAAAGAACCCCGATATAAGTTTTCTCATTTGGTTCAAAAAAAACTCTCATTGCAATAGTCATGTAAGAAAATGCTTTTATATTTTAGAGAAGCAAACAAAAATACTTAGGGGTAAAATGACCAACATTTGGAATTACCCTTAAGAAACCACAGCAAAAATACAAAAGTAAGGGAAAGATAAAGCAACGGTGGCCAAACTTGTATAATTCCTGACTCTGGGTGATGAGTATGAACGGGTTCCCTATACTATTATTTCTACTTTGTGCTGACTTCCAAGTTTTCATAATAAAGATGTATTCCAAGAGTCCTGCACCTCAGAAGCTCTGATATTGTCACATGCCCCTCCTGTAGCCAATCGGGGTGGCCCGTGGAACGCATGCCTTTGATTGGTCACACCTGAGCTGATTTCCTGCCCCTGAGCCAAGGATGGAGCCAGTATCACCTGAAGCATCTTCAGGAAGTAAATCCAGGGCTTTTTACTAGAGAAAGGGATGCAAAACCACAGGTGTCTTACCTCCTCCCACCACCTCCACCAGCATGGGCTGTGGCCCTGAGAAAGTGATGGAGGTCCCTTTTTACCACCCAGCATCATAAAGCTCCTTTCTTTTCTCCCATCTCCCCATCACCTTCCTAAGAAGTCGGGAAAGCGGTACAATGAGGTCATGGAGAGCAGCCCTTGAAAGCTGAAGATGCAGTGAGTCGCCAAAACATATTTATTGCTTCTCTACTGTGAGGCAGGCACTGTGCCGGGCAGGGGGGGGGGGGGGGCACAGCAGTGAACAGTAACACAGTTGGTACTTTAAACAAGTACTTAATATCTCCAAGCCTTGGTTTCCTCATCTGTAAAATGGGAATAGCAACATAATAATAGATTTAGATTTATTGATATGTATATCTATTGATAGATGAAATACAGATATAGATATAGATATAGATATAGATATAGATATAGATATAGATATAGATATAGATATAGATACAGATACAGATATAGATATATAGATATAGATATAGACATTAGGGTTACCAGACAAGAGACAGTAGATATGAAAGATTTCAATAAATAGTAAAGTTATCATTATTTCTCCTTCTCTGTCTCCCCTTCCTCCTCATTGAGTTACTAGGAGTCCCTCTCCTAGTATCTAAGTGCTCCCCCTTGACACTTCTTTATTATTTAAATAACTTCTATTTTTTTATTTGATTGTTATATATTTTTATTTTAGATTTACTTACTATTATTTAACTGATAAGTTTGCATCAGTTAAGTTTAGATTTAGCTGAATGTTAATAGAAACCAAATAATAATAATAATAATAATTAAGGCTCAAACAAGATGGAGGTTATTCATCTTCTGTGTAAAATGATTCCAGAGATCGAGAGTCCAGGGCTATTGTGACAGCCCTTACAAAGTCACTAACAACGCAGGCTCCTTCCATCTTTCTTCTCTGCCACCTTTAGCATGTGGCTTTCACCTTTAAGGTTGCTTCATGGTCACAAAATGTCTGCTGGAGCCCCAGCCATAACATCCACATTCTAGGCAGGAAGAACTGAAGAAAAGGAAATGGCCAAAGGGCTCCTATCTCTCAAAATGGCTCAGACTCAAAAAAAAGAAAAGAAAAGAAAAGAAAAAAGAAAAGAAAAGAAAAGAAAAGAAAAGAAAAAAAAGAAAAGTCTCAGCCTCCTTTAAAGAATTTTCCCAGAAGTGCCACCCAACACTTCCACTTATATTTCACTGGCTGTTGCTGTCCACAAGTGAAGGCGGGGAATGTAATTTTTCAAATTATGCTGATGTATAATAATACTGATGTCCAAACACTGTCAGGGTCTATTGCTGATTACGAAGTGGAAGATGGGTATGGAATTTAGATAATTTACAATAGAGTATTTCTTAGCATTCCTTAGAAAGTACAAATGCCAGAAACCATATTTCCACTTTATTAAACCACTTCCTTGCAAAGCTTTTTCATAGCCTGCATTATTTACTCCTAACTGAGAATTTCTTTTGGGTCTGGGCACATTTAGTCCCAGATCTGCCTACAGAACCCAATGAGGATGCTGTCTCTGACGAGCCACTCATTCTTTTCCAAAGGAGATGATTTCAATGACCGATTTCACATCTCTCAGACCCAAGGAGAGCTTGCCAGCAAGATCCAGGCCTAAGGAGCAAAAGTTCTCCCAACCAGCCTCAACTCCACGTCCAGGGCGAGGAGTCTTCTCATCTGTAAGTGAGGGACAAGGCAATGGCAGATTCCTCTGGCCCCTTCCAGCTCGGTCATTCTATAGCACTTTTATATAGTCAGTCATCAGATCACCACAGGTGCATCCAGAATTGATCTCAAAACCGCTTGGAGAAAGAAAAGATTCTCTATTTTTAAAAAAATCCGTTTCAACTCGACTTAGTAAGAGCTTTTTTTTTTTTCTTTTGTTAATGGAACTTGGAAATGCATGAAAATTGGAGACCTAAACTCTTGGATTAAAACACACACACACACACACACACACACACACACACACACACACACACGTGAAAAGTTCCATTTCCCAGCTGCCTTATCATCATTTCACTGGGTCATATGTAGCTTGGGATTACAATATCTAATGTGGCCATATCTTGAATGCAATTACCGTTGCTATGGTGGGTTCCATAAGTATGCATTACTGAGACTCACAGTTCTTGCCAGTGAGTTTGAATATCTAAATAGAGTAGACGACCACTAGAAAAAAAAAATCATTACCTAATCTTATTATTCATTTATACTGCAAAGAGCCATTTAAGTACAGCAGCCTACCTTCATTTTTCTAATAAAAGGATCTTATTTTGCTTACAATTGTTAGCCCAACAAATCTAAAATATTTGACTTGAACAAATACATTAATGTTTTCTAATATATTCCTTGGAGTCACAATCTGGCCCCTCCATCTGTTGGCTTCCCTGAAATATTGCTACCCTGAGCTGTTGTTTGTTTTCTTGCTGATCAATTTAAAGCTTAACACGCTTCCTATTCCAAGGGTCAGATCTGTTAAGAGCATCCGTTGTGACCCAGGTGAGGCACATCTGGAGATTCATCGACCCCTTCGGGCCACTGAAGTGCCAGGAAAAGCAACAAAGGAGTAATTTTCATGGTGGCTAACGTCGGGAGTAGATGTCTAGTGCCTATCCACACCCCTGGAGGGAATTTATTCTTCTATTTAGAGCTTTTGTTTTCACCTACCATTTATTGGGCACTTGCCAATAAGCCAGACCTCTGATAAGTGGCTTATGTGTATCAGTTCACTTAATCCTCATAGCACCAAGGTATGGATACCTTATTATACTCATTTGTCAGATGGATGAGAAACCAGAGCTCAAAGGGGCTAAGTTATTATTCAAGTCTTAGCGGTCAGTGGTGGAGCTGGGGTTTAAATCCATGTGTGCCTGACTCTGTAACTCCAGCCCTACATACTGTGATAGAGGGGACTGTTGTCATAACTCCTCACCCTTTCCTAGATGCGTGCCCTTGGACAGGTAACTCTGCAGTTCCTCCCACAGAAAAGAGTTTCCCTTGACTTTGAGCTTGGCCATGTTGCTTGATCTGGCCAATGTGATATGTGCGGATATTACACAAGCATAGATTTGAAATGTGTTGCACGGCTGGGCTTGCCCTCTTGAGATTCTGCCAATACTGAGAAAAGAATATGTCTTGGCTCGCCCACTGATCCCAAAAGGAGAATAAGAGACACATAGAACAGCCAACCTGCAAACTTGTGAGCCAAAATTAAATGTTTGCTGTATGCCAGTAAGATTTTGGGCTTGTTTGTTATACAGCAATAGCTAACTGATACAAAACCATAGTTTACTGTGTCTTGAGTATCATAGATCTTCATCACAACAGGGAGGAAAATTCTATTCTCTTAATTCAGTGATGGTCACTGATATTATAGGACAAAGAAATTATATAGCCACCAACATATGGAAGATAGCACCTGCCCACCACAATCTGATAGCCTAAGATGTGTTGGGCCCATGTCATTCATCATTATGTTCAGATGCCTGGGCATGATTAGCTCACATGAAACCTTCGAGTCTGACATTGAACTTTGCAGGATTTAATCAATTCTTCCAGAAATCTCCAAAGACACACACACACACACACACACACACACACACACACACACACACACGGGTCTCCCTATCAATCAGGGAGACAGTTGCCAGTCTTAAACCTCAGTCTGCTTCTCTGTCACTGCAAAGAGATTCAAGAAACTACTTGAGGGCAGAATAAGCCTGAAATATACTGTGAAGACAGTAATTCTGACATCTCTTTTCTTCAGAAAGTCTTTTGGTGCAGTGAGAAGGAAGAAAGGGGAAACGCTGCAGGCTCAAAGAGAAAGGGGCAGGAAGCAGGCGATACATGAGGAAGAAACTAAGAAATAAAAACAAAAGAGTGGTCAGATTCAGCCAACAGGATGCTAAAACGTCCCCTATTCCACTGGCTCGATTCAAGTTCCACAGAAGTCAAGGCTGCAGTTTCCATGGAGTGCTGGAGTAGCATCTACTGTGGTTCCTATCAGTATGAAAAGACGGGCAATCCCTCGATCAAACACAAGAACTCAGACCTTGTTTGAGGTCTCTCATCTTCTCTGTTTTAACATCCTATCCAGTAGTCATAAAGTATTGGTCAACTGCCCTAATTTATTGCACTCCACTCTTGCATGCAGACCAGCTGATCCCAAGGCGGCTGCTAGCCATCCATTCGTTCCACAAATCTTTATTGAATGTCTGCTCCATGCTGGAGCTGCGATGGTAAACAAGGCAGATGTGAACAAGACAGAGATGGCCCTGCCCTTACACAGTTTTCAATCTAGTGGAAGAGAAATTAGACAGGCTATTATAACATGTGATGTGTGCTCTTATCGGGGAACAAATGGAACTCAAGAGGCAGGAGGTATCTTAGGCTGGGTTCGTCCAGAAGCAGACCCTGAGATATTTCTTTAAGAGGCAATCCCAGGAAACCCTGGTGGAGAAATGGGGAACTGAGACACGAAAAGGAGGACACTCCATAAAGGGCCCATTGCCAACTCATCCACCAGAGCTTATTTCTGCCAGGAAGACCTAGGACTCAGTGTAGAACACATGCCCCGATTATCTTCTCTGTGGGGTGAGGGAGCTGGGGTATGTATACACCAACTCCCACACAATCATTGCTTGAAGGCTGCTTCCAGGTGGCATTAATTCCCTCGCACCAGCTGCTGTGGGAAAGTGAGCACAGGTGGCCTTGAACGGGCAGTTGGAAGCTGGGCCAGTGTGCACTGAACTGAGAAGGGGTAGGGGGTTCTAGGCAAGGCACAAGCACCTCCAGTTTTATATGAAAAAAAAAGTGAGGTACAGAGAGGTTAGGTATCTTGCCCAAACTACACAGCAGAAGAGTGGCAGAGCTGGGACTCAAGTCTGGGCTCCTAACCACTTCCCTACCACCTCTCATAGTATCAAAAATTTGAGCTTTATTCTAAAGGCAACGGGAAGCCACGTAAAGGTTTCAAGTGGGGCTGGATGGTGGAGAAGGTCATGTGCTCATGTGGTGGCCACGTGGAGAACAGACCAGAGAAGGGCAGAGTGGAGGCAGGTTTGAGGAAATCAAGGTAGCTAGACGAGTGGTGGTGGAAAAGGTGCTGGGAAAACCACCCCTAGGTTATTTGCTTCACAGCCAAGTACAACCGGAGATTTGAACCTGAGGACTGTTAAATCGCAATGTCTTCTCTGGAAGTGCTCAGTGTATGCAGAGCCCTGTTTTTGTCCTTCTCTTTACTCTGTGCCTACAGAGAAGAACGGATTTTAAGCGGCTGGGGATGCCAAGGATAGCATATCCCCTCACCTTCGTCTGACCACTCTTTTCTTAGAAAAGTCCTTTATCCCACACAGTCATTCCATGGCCCCCATATAATGTTACTGAACCCGTGTCATGAGTCTAAGGGAATGGCTTACTTTATTACAATCCAAAGACCCCCACCAGGCTGCTCCCAGCCCTCTAAGCAGGAAATCCCCCACCCTAGAAACAAGGACTGGATATAAGAAGGAACATGAAGCAAGGTTTCTTAATGTTGACACTCTCGACATTTGGGGATAATAATTCTTTGTTGTGGGGGGGATGCCTCGTGCGTCGTAGGATGCTGAGTAACATCCCTTCACCCACCAGCTGCCAGTAGCACCTTCCCAGCTATGACAACCAAAAAGGACATTGCTAAATGACCTCTGGGGGACAAGACTGCCTCCAGGCGAGAACCACCAGGACAGAGAGTTATAAATGCGTCTCTATCCCGGGAAACCATCACCAAGATGAAACCCTACCAACATCAAGCACAGCCATAAATTCTGTAAAAATGAAATCAAACACCTCTGGAAGGTTATTTCAAGGAGAGAAAATCCATGGTGCAGACCTGAAAATCACCTGGCTTATGCCCACGGCAGACATCACCGATCAACCACTGCTCTCCTTCCTTCTAAGCCTGAAGAGACCTCTAGCTTTCCCTGGGCAGCTCTGAAGGCAGCCAGTGCCAATTGACTGAAGTCGGTGTAGGAGAATCACATGTACTTTTGTCCTATTGCTTCCCTTGCCACCCCTGCATTGAATTACACTCTTAGAGAGGGGTCTCCACCTTCTATCTCCCCCAACACAGCCAATAGATGCAACTCCCTCCTCAGCAATGCAATGGCAATAATTCTCGTCTGAAGGAGGAAATGCACACTCCCCTATGGAAAAGTCCACGTTCTGGGAAAGGATGGGGTGTGTGCATGTAATGAACCCCACCCCCACTCTCATCCCGATGGCCTTGGCACCCTGTCTCCCAGTGGGGAGTCACTGCTATAGACTATAGACGTGATTCCTCGGGGAGAAAAAATTTCTTCCCTTCTCTACGTTTGTCCTCTACGAGACCACGAGAATGTTACATATGCACGGAGCCCTTGATATAGTCAATTTTCTTTAATAATCCAAATATGGATTCAAACATGTTTTTAACTTAATGCAATGTGAGTTATGACTTCTTAGTTTGAATAGGTCAACGTATACGGTTGGCTAATTGAAAGCAGATCTTTCTCAAGCTCTGGGCTACAATAAATTTCTCTCTCGTGGCACTCCTTCCTGGGAAAAACTAAGAGCTATATTTGCCAAGTACAGTTAAAAGGGGAAAAAAAATCGCCCTCCCCTGTGACCTGTGTAGATGACACGGGAGGACAGGCTCAACTGTTAATGAGAACCTAAGCTGTTGCAAAATTACAGAGAATGACTTTCGTCTGAAGGAGAGAATTCGAGTTTCCAAGCGGAGCCAAAATGCCTTCTAAATATATAGCACATCTACACACTATTAGAGTGTGTAAAACGGCAACAAAATGACAATCCCAAGGGCTAGCGAGACTCCAGAGCAAACCGGAACTCTCACACGTGGCTGGGAGAAATACGAGAAACGCGAGAAATACCGCCACCCTGGAAAACCGTTTCCCAATTTCTTACAAAGTTAAGCATAGAGTCCTGTTCAAACCAGAGAGCCCACTCCTAGGTACGTATCCGAATGAGATGAAAACCACATGCTCGCACAAAAACCCACGTACAAACGTTTATGAGGGCTTTAAAAACTGGAAATAGGGGCACCTGGGTGGCTCAGTCGGTTAAGCGGCAGACTTTGGCTCAGGTCATGATCTCGCAGTCCGTGAGTTCGAGCCCCGCGTCAGGCTCTGTGCTGACAGCTCAGAGCCTGGAGCCTGTTTCCGATTCTGTGTCTCCCTCTCTCTGCCCCTCCCCCGTTCATGCTCTGTCTCTCTCTGTCTCAAAAATAAATAAACATTAAAAAAAATTAAAAAAAAAAAACAACAACAACAACTGTAAACAGCCAGAACATCCCTCAGCTGGAGAATGGACAAAGAACCTGTGGGCCATCCATCCACAGCATGGAATACTACCGGGCAACAGAAAGGAATGAACCATGGATTCGCACAGCAACACGGCTGAATCTCAAATGCGTTATGCTAAGGAAAGGTGTCAGATTAAATATAGTGCATCATGCCACTTATATGACATTCAGGAAAAGCAGAAGTGCAGGAATAAAGTGCAGATCACTGGTTTTAAGAAGTGGAGGGTGGGGGGAGGATTTTAACCGCAAAGCAGCAATACGAAGGAGTTTGGGGAAGGGTAGTGGCTCCTGTATCTTGACTAAGGTAGTGGTCACATGACCGTGTATTTGGCAAAACTCATAGAACTGTGTACCTTAAAAGGGAATTTCACTGGACATAAATTTAAAAATGAATGAAATCAGACTGCACCATCTACAAATCCAGAATGTTTTAGGACGTTTCTCTGAGCCTCATCTGGAAAACAGGGTTACTTCGTAGGCTCTTAAGAGGAATAAGTGGGACCAAGAATTCAATATGCATCAATAATTGGTGTTTATTAGGGGCGCCTGGGTGGCTCAGTCGGTTGAGCTTCCGACTTCAGCTCAGGTCATGATCTCACGGTTTGTGGGTTCGAGCCCTGTGTCGGGCTCTGTGCTGACAGCTCAGAGCCCGGAGCCTGCTTCGGATTCTGTGTCTCCCTCTCTCTCTGTCCCTCCCCCACTCACATTCTCTCTCTCCCTCTCTCTCGAAAATAAATATTAATTTTTTTTAAGTTGGTGTTTATTATTATTCATTTAACCAACCCTTAACCTGGGCAAGGCTCCAGTTTCTAAGTTTACTTGTCTGTGTCGTTCACTGGGTTATATAGACTTCTACTGGTCAGGGAATGTGCCAGACATATACCTGTGCACACCACGGTGCCCATTCTCATACTTCACACGGGCAAAACGATCCATAAGTTTTTGCCAAATGGAAATGTTGTGGGAAGAGACTGATAATTGTCCCCCAGCATCCATTCTCCTCGATTTCATCATAGAGTTTTAGCTGGAAACATGGCTGCCTAGTTAAAGACTACATTTCCCAGACTCACCGCAGCTAGGTTCGGGCATGTGACATGGTGTAGCCAATGGGGTGTGAATGAAAGTGAGATGCACCCTTCCAATTTGTGCCCTTAAAGGGACGAGGGTGATGCTGGCTGGAGAGGCAGGACCAGAGCCATTGCCTTGGTCCCAGAGACAGAAGCGACAAATGAGCATGGCAGAAGTGTCCATCCCCTATATCAACAGACTGTGGCGAGAGGGAGAAATGTATTGTTCTTTTCCTAAAGCCACTGTTAAGACAGGCAAATGAGTACCCTAACTCACACAAATGGATGTCCACTGTGCATACTGTTCCTTCATCCAGTTGTTCAAGGATGTTTCATTGTTGGCGGCTGCTCTGGGGGGGGGGGGTGGTGAAAAGAGGTCTACACCTGGTCTTTGACCATTGTGACCTCATAGTATAGTTGGGAAGGGGAAAACCCTCCAGCCAAAAAAAGTGGTTTTTTTTTTGTTTTAATTTTTTAACATTTATTTATTTTTGAGAGACAGAGAGTGAGCACGGGAGGGGCAGAGAGAGAGAGAGAGAGAGAGAGAGAGAGAGAGAGAGAGAGACAGAATTGGAAGGGAGCTCCAGGCTCTAAGCTGTCAGCACAGAGCCTGATGCGGGGCTCGAACCCACGAACCGTGAGATCATGACCTGAGCCGAAGTCGGACACTCAAATGACTGAGCCACCCAGGTGCCCCCCAAAAAGGTTTTAAAACAATACACAAATTAAGTCTTGAAATAATGCAAGTGACCTTCATTCGCTATTATCCGAATGCCTTCTAAGTGCTGGGCACTGTTTTAGATACTAAGAACATCATAAGGGAAATAAAGTCAGAGTCTGCTCTTTTAGTGCTGACATTCAAGTGAGGAGAGAGGAGGAGACAAGACAATAAGCAAGTACATCAACGAGAAAATGTTCGAGTAGCAGTAAGTGCCTGGATACGAATAAAACAATATATGCCGACAGACAGGGACTTGAGGGTTAATATATACAGAGTGGTCAGGGAAGGTTGCCCCAGGAGGTGGCATTTAAGTTGAGACCCTAATGATGAGAAGGAGCTAGCCATGTGAAATTCTGGGAACGGGTGTTATAGGTAGAGGGCACAGCCGACTCAAGGGTCCTGGGGCAGAAACAAACCTGATATGCTTGAGATCTATAAAGAAAGCATGCCCTCCTCAATTGGCCATTTCCTTGTCCACAGCAGACATGGCTAATCAACCACAGCACTTACAGAACCCTCACCCATCACTCCATCCGTTCCAATCAATCCAAGTGGCATATGAGGCAAGAACTGAGTCAGCCTCGAATGGATTTAAAGGCTCCCCTCACTGACCAAGAAAGGCAGAAGGAGAAAGTCCCACCCTTGAAAATAACATAATTGGACTTTCATACTTTCTTGCAAACAGCTCCGTCCAGAGCCTCTCATTCAGCAACACGCAAATGGAGCGTTCCCCTGAGTCCTGCACAGCACAGAGACCCAGACCTGAAACTAAAATAAATAAGGCTTTGTCCCTCCTGCTCTCGCACTGGCAGATTGATGATGATCGTGCAGGCTGAATCTGTCTGCCTGGAGTGAAGCTGCGGTCCTTCCCCGTAGCCCTTGTGGCGGCTCCTCACCTCTTATAGGAGTCTGCTCTTTGCCTCATGGATCATGTTCTAAATGATACCCTCTAACACGTGAGGTCTTGCCTCGAGATGCACCATCGTGACTACATGATCCAATCCCAGGCATAGGCGCCCTTCTGGGGTCTGAAGCCCCTAGGAGATTGCTTGTGCGCCATCCATCATGCGGGGTTCAACCCTCGGGGATGGGCACGCTGGGCCAGATCCTTCATGCTAATGACCTTGGTCGGGCATTTTCTGGAGGCCAGAATCTATGCCAAACACTTCCCATGCCAGCCTCCCCTAATCCTCATATTAACCCCATGAGATGCTCTTATCATCCCCATTTTACAGATAAGGAAACTGTAAATAAGATAAGGCACACAGGGTCCCCAGGGTGGCTCAGTCAGTTAAGCGTCCGACTCTTGACTTCAGCTGAGGTCATTATCTCACGGTCCATGGGTTCGAGCCCTGCATCAGGCTCTGCGCTCACAGTACAGAACCTGCTTGGGATTCTCTCTCTCCCTCTCTCTCTCTGCCCGCTCTCTCTCTCTCTCTCTCTCAAAATAAATAGAAACAAACAAAAAAAGATAAGGCACACAGGGAGGTTAGGCAGCTTGCCCACTGTCACCTGAGAAAATGCCAGGAATTGAACCCAGAACTCAGCACCTGAATACAGCTGCCCCCCCTTCACGGATTCAATTCTCTTATTTCAATTCCCCAATGTATTCAGTTTCTCTTAGTTCTCCTCCACACTTCCTACCCCATCCTGTAACACAACTTCACTCAAAACAAAGAGAAAAACTAATTTCAACTCAGAGCTACCTTCTGCCATTACTTGAGTCCTTTCAAATCAGGTGCCTCTCCCCTTCAATTTATTCATGCAACAAATATTTATTAAACATCGACCATATGCTAGGCACGGCCAGCTGGTGGGACTCTTGTGACTTTGTAGCAGATAATTCTTTCACTCTTGTAAAAGTATGATTGTCAAAAATGGCAACATGGCTCCAATATTTATCGTTAGGCTACACTGTTCTCTGCACCTCTTACGGAATCCTTAGGCTACACTGTTCTCTGCACCTCTTACGGAATCCTCCTCAACACAAATATTTTCCAAAAACTTGGGCTGAAACAAGCTTGGGTTGATGTCTGGGGAAAAGACAGTAAAAACAAAATATGCTTCCTTTTCCATGCATTGTTGGTTTTACTGCAAATCCTCTCAGCTACTTGATTTTTGAAAACAACATTAAACTAGAGCCACACAGACCAACACAAATGGAGCTCAGCCATGACGTTGAGTAAGTAAAGCTGGTTACATAGGAGGATCTGTGTACTTTGTTGTCATTTCAAACAGGCAATGTGCAAAATAATACAATGTGTTTTGTTGTGGCATGCACACATAAGAACAAAGCATAAACACGTGTATGAGAATTAAAAGCACCAAATTCAAGATGTGGGTTACCTCTGGTGGGGACACGAGGGAAGAAAGACTGGGGTGGGGACTCCAATTGTTTTGGTAGTGTATTATTCCTTAAACTGAATGCTGCATTCAGTAGCCCGAATATATATATATATGCCGGGGTGGCTCAGTTGGGTAAGTGTCCGACTTCAGCTCAGATCATGAACCCGCGGTTTGTGGGTTCAAGCCCCCGCATCGGGCTCTGTGCTGACAGCTGAGAGTCTGGAGCCTGCTTCGGATTCTGTGTGTGTGTGTGTGTGTGTGTGTGTGTGTGTGTGTGTCTCTGTCCCTCCCCCACTCATGCTCTGTCTCTCTCAAAAGTAAATAAACATTTAATAAATAAATAAATAAATAAATAAATAAATAAATGAAATGACAGCTTCAAAATAGACACCTAGATAAGTTACACGGTTTCTACTGGGTAGACCCATAAGAAAGAGATTGCTGCTGGAAGACCATTTTAACCTACCAACGGGCAATTTCATATGTTCATCACACAACGCAGATCTGCAATGCACCAGTTCATCCAAGCTCAGCCTTTCCAATAAATCTCCGTTAAGAATAATTAAGAATAGAAAATAGCGGTCTGGGTGGTGGTGGTGGTGGTGGTGGTGTGTGTGTGTGTGTGTGTGTGTGTGTGCGCGCGCGCGCACACACACACACTCCTGAACTCCAGTTAATGCCAGTTTTCAGGGGACAGAACTGAAATTAATCTCAGAGCTAAAATGTGCAAGAGAATAGGAAAAAGATCTTAGCAAAGAGCAGACCAATGGAGCACTTGCACCAGCAATCAGCGTGGATACTCCGTCATTCCTCTCGCTTGCACTGGTCAACAGAACCCACCGAGCGAACGGCCCTGAACCACCGTGCTTTGTCATTTCTCAGCATCCTGAAGTCCAGGGAGGCAAACCCTTGGCCATTAAAACCATGAGGAAGGCTTTATTAGAATTCTAAAATAGGCCACTCGTTTCTAAGGTGCTTGAGTAGACTGTCATTATCTTATCCCCCTCCCCAAATCTATTTATGTCAAGTAATGGAACTTATTCCAAGAACGGAGGAATAATGAGAAATCTGTATTGCATGGCTATCATTTCATCCACTTCTCAGTTCTCTCCAATTGAGAGCTGTCCCCAAAGTGATGTGCTTTTTTTTTCCTCAAAGCTTTAAAAAAAAAAAAAAGAAGGAGAAGAAAGAAAACAAGTTTTAACAGAGAGCGGGAGGGAGACCCAAGATTGCAGTACAAATGATCAAAGTGAAACAAACCATGCTTATATAGGGCAATTGGGGTTTTAAAACTGGAGTGCACACAAGAAACACTCCGGAAGCTTATTAGAAATGCAAATTCGTGCCCCTGCCCAGGTTCTGATTCAATAGGCCCAGCCAGGAGCCCAAGAACTGTGCAGTGTAAGAAGCATCCAGGGTGATTCAGAGGCGGGATGTTTATAGAGACCTCGCCAGAAGAGAAACGTGGTAGGAGGGTCTGGCCACCCTAAAACTGACCTGTGTTCCCCCAAACATCCTTCTTGATCAAGGAAAGGGTAGAGCTGCCATCTGCTTGGAGCTCCCTCTGAGCTTGAGAAAGCATTCTGAACTAACGCATTCCAGCTGCAGAGTTATGCAATCGCTTGTTCATTCACTTATTTCCTTCAATTACCTGCTCCACAAATATTTTTGAGCACCTACTATGTGCCAGGTGCTATGTTACAGCAAGAGACCCATGTTCATGATGAAGGGGGGGGGGCGTGAAGCATAAAAAAAAAAAGAAAGAAAAAGAAAAAAGAAACTACAGATCAGTGAAAAAGGGAAGGATTTTTTTTTAACTTTTTTAAATCACCAGGCAGCCTACTGTGGAGACACAGTACATAATTTATAATGACTACTTTACATATCTTTCTGCTGAATGTACCTAGGTCCTTTTTATTTTCTCTTCCGGACGATAAGCTCCAGGCAAAACCATCTCATTTGTTACTGGGGAAATTGTTGCTTCTAGCTTTGGGGGCCTTGAGGCTATGTCACAGCGCGGCAAACATGATTGGTCCCGAAAGGGAATTGCAGAGGCCAGGCACTGAGGTCTTGGAACATGTAATGACCGCCTGGGGACTTCACGGGGCATAGGAAACAGCCTGATTCGCCTTCGCCTGTGAGCTTAGAACTGCCCCCTCGCGGGCCTCTTCGCTTGATCTCAGCTAAACATTCAGTCCTAGGATGACCGACCGTCCCTGTTTATCCAGGAATGGTGGGGCTCGGGGGACATGGAACGTTGACGGAAGTCCCAGGAAAACCGGAACAAGTCGGCCACCCCACCTAACCCCCGCTCCCAAGGTGCCAATTAAAGGATGAGAAAGACAGCCAGCCATGAGCACAGGGACATTGCAGGTGCTTAATAAATATCCGTGGAATGAATGAGCAATGCATAGCCCAGCATCTGACACAGAGCACAGCTAGCAACCTTCTTATTACATTACTATTATTATTGAAACTAATGATTAAGCACCTACCCAGCACTCTTCTTAAATACCTAGTGTGGCAGACATTCTCCGAAGTCTGTTTTTAAAATTTTTATTTTATTTTTGTTTATGTTTATTTATTTCTGAGAGAGAGACAGAGTGCAAGTGTGGGAGGGACAGAGAGAGAGGGAGACACAGACTCCGAGGCAGGCTCCAGGCTCCAGGCTCCGAGCTGTCAGCACAGAGCCCGACGCAGGGCTCGAACTCACGAACTGAGAGATCACGACCTGAGCTGAAGTCGGACGCTTAACCGACTGAGCCACACAGGCGCCCCTGTTTTTAAAATTTTAAATGAAACCTCTGATGTCATGTTGGCCACACACGCCCATCCAAGTGGGCTGCAGCTTAAGAGATTAAGGGTTCAGTTGCCTTTTGTTGTTTGGGTTTGTCTGGGGGTGGTGGGGTGCCATAAAATTAAAGGAAGCTGTTTGACAAAAACCTCACCTAATTGCTGTTTACTTGAATTCTCTGCATTATGTATAACTCGACTCCAGTAAATGACAGTGAACACCATAGCTGTAATAGAGCTTTTGTTTATCTTCATATCTATATAGTTCTTTATAGGACTAGGTCTGGGAGGGAAAGAAAACAAGAAACAAAGGGGAACAAACGTGTCTGTGAGGTTTCCTGACTGTCCCTTCCACCGGGGGGGGGGGGGGGGGGTTAGGTAATTCTGTTTCCACATGAGGGTCTTGCCCCCCTGGACTGTTTGATAATTCCTTGAGGTCATGAAGATTAGATACTTAGAAGCTCGCCTACCAATAAAGTCTATTTTTTTAAATGTCTACTTATTTTTGAGCGAGAGAGACAGAGCACAAGCAGGGGAGGGGCAGAGAGAGAGGGAGACACAGAATCTGAAGCAGGCTCCAGGCTCTGAGCTGCCAGCAGAGATCATGACCTGAGCCAAAGTCCAAGGTTTAAACAGCTAAGCCACCCAGGCGCCCCCCCTCCACCACAACAAAGGGTTTTAGGCACAAGGCAGCCCCCTAGAGCCGAGGGGTCCCACCCTGCCGGTCACTACAGAAGGCCATCACATGACGTCCCTTTGTCAAGCAAATGGACCCACAACTACACTGTTTTGCCTCCCTGTGCGTCCTTCCCTCCCACTGGGCCTAACACTGTACTGAGCACCGTGTGGGCTCTCCACAAATGCTTAGTGACTGGACAGATCCCCTCGACGCCCCCTTCTGAATCTCATTCATGACCAACCAGCCACCTTTGAAGCCAGTTCCAGGGCTGGCCCTCCTTTCCTTCTCAAGAGCCCTACAGATGCAGCTGTCCACCGGACAACTCCATGCCGCTTTTTTCCTCCTGGCCCCAGAAGACTGTCCTGTGAACACCACGACTGCTCCTGGGAGAGAAAAGTCAGTGAAATTAAGATCAGCTGCACTTCTTGGGTACATAAAACCTCTCTCTGCTATGTGAATGTCCCCCAAAGACCTAGCCGTATCTTGGGGTTGCAAATACCCTGCGATGTGACCAAGGTGAGTATCGTAATTGCTACAATATATATGCCAGGAACAGAGCTAAGCAATATACATATATCCTCATTTATCCTGACAAGCACTCTGTTAGTGGTTACAAACACAAGCTTTGAAGTCAGATCTGGGCCTATTTAGATCCCAGTTCTGCGGCCTATTGGGTGTCCTTGGATACAATCCTCCTAGACTCCAATTTTCTCACCTGTAAAGTGGGGGTTAAAAATACCTAAGAGGCTTGGTGTGAGGAGTCAATGACAAACTGTATCTAAATCCATGATCGCAGTCAATGTTTAGGCAATGGTGTTCATGACGGTGATTAAAAACAAAGAAGTGGAGGAAGATAAATCAATTCAGAGAGGCTACTTAACTTACCTAAGGCCACACAGCTAACCCGTGACAAATACGGGACTCAGAGCCAGGTTTAGTTCATTTCCAAACAACTTTTAGCACCAGAAGATTCTCTTCGAACATCTCACAACTCTGAGCATTTGCATCCCACCTCCTATACAGTCCTACTCTGAAGGAAGCCCAAATGAACACTTTGGGTGCCAAGGACCACTGTTTGAAAATGGCCGCTGCTTTTAATAATTAATAACCACTCTAATTTCAGATCACTTCCTAGCTATCACAAGAGATACGACGCCATCTATTGCCATAAAAATGCTTGCGACAACCACCACCAACATTGGCTGCTCACGCATCTGGAGTCCGCCAAGGGTTGACCAATCCGAGGTAGGTTCAACACCACCTGTCTCTCATCTTTCTCGAACCAACAACCAACCCAAGAAGGGCGACGGCAGAGGCACAAGAGAACACGAGGGAACACACCCAGAGAAACAGACTCCGAACAGGCACATTGTTGCCTCTGCCTTGCTCTATTGGCTGAAGTGGGTCACATGGCCAGGTGCAGAGTCAGAGTACAAGACCGTAAAAGCAGACGGGCAAGGGAGTGGTAGCTTAGGACTCACCAGGTCCTTGGATGTGCTGAGAAGCATGTTCAGATCTCCAGGGGCTGACGTGTGCCACACTGGATTGTCAGAATGTTTTTTTCAGCCTCCTCGCAGAAAGTTTGGCAAAGGCTCCCGTGAGAAGTGTACGTCCATCTCTGGCTTAGCTTTCTCCCTGCTTTTCAACCCGGCCAGTTAACGGTCAGCCCTTTAATAGGGCCAAGGGCAAGGGAAACAGTGTGAAGGCTGGAGAGCTGCTCCCTGCCAGCTGTGTGATCTTGGTCAGGACCTTCCATTTCTCTGAGCTTCAACGTCTCCGTTATAAAACGGACAATTACCCCTGCCATCATCTCTCTGGCTGTGGCCCCATTAGACCATCTAAACATGTTTGTGAGGCCATAATAATTCCTGACCTCCTGGGCAAATCTTTCGAGGTGCTCCTCTTAGCCCAGCTCCTAATACCACACTCTGCCAAGAGTTAACTCAAAGAGAACTTGTGCAAGTCTGACAGTCTGGCCATTTTCTTTGACCTTGACAAAGGGTGGGAAGGGGACGCTGTTTCTCTCGTCGTTTGCCCGAAGACGTGGGGAGTGGGGACACGGGGGACGGTCCCTGGAATATCCTGAAACCTAAGACAGTCTTGGCGTGGCTGCTGTCTGTAAAATGGAAAGGGAAGCAAACACAAGAAACGCTGAAACTAAGCCAGCTCGTCTGCATCCAACGACAACTTTTGTCCTCCAAACTTTTCCAGACGCACAGGCAGCTTAGTTGGTATTCAGGTGGTGGCGGTGCTTGCTGAAGCCATCCAGCCTTTATCCCAAGTGGAGTTCCCTAACCCCCTCCTGCTTTGTTCTTAATCCCCAAAAACTAGGGGAGTGGAGGGAGGGGAGCTCGTTTCTGGTGAACAGCATATAGTACTCTCTGCGGCTAACGTACTCAGAGCCCAGATTAGGTGACATTGTAATTACAGCAACGTGGGCCCCGATGTGGGTGTCTGGGTGGACACTGAAGGCAGAGGAAATGTAAGGATGGACCATTGCATCCAGGTTCCCTCTGCTCCTAACACCACATCGCCTCTTTGCTGTGTTTCATTATCGTGTCCTTGTCCTGTGCCCTGCAGCCCCTGGTCAGTCAGTCCTGGGGACTGGAACGGGCATTAGGACTCATTCAGCTAAACGGGGACATTATGCCCACTCTATCACTCCCCAGCCCAAAGCTGACATAAACCCACCACACTCCGGGCAGGTATCCTCCCACGCTCTGCTGAAATACCTCCGGTGACAGGGAACTCGCTAAATCTCGAGGCAGAAGGGTCTGTTGTAGGGGATCTTTAGACCACACCTTCCTTGGCTTCGACCAAAGATCCCTATACCCTGATTCTGGTCACAGAAGCCCCACAAACTTCATTCCATCTCTCCCCTATGACTCTCCTGGGGACATATAAAGGCAACTATCACCTCCTTGCTGAGAAATTACAGGCCATCAAGCTTGATCTTTTTCGGCTTCTCACCCTCTACCCGGTCCCCATCGCCATCCACCATCAGGCCCATGCCCTTTCCTTACGTCTAAGGAGTACGACTGCCTCTCGTTCTGTTCAAAGCAACCTTTCCACCTGTTCTCACCTCCATCTCCTCCTGCCCTCTCTGTCACCTTAGTGATTGAACTGGACTAGGGAATCGATTTAAAAAGAGGAAAGGTTCACACCCAAAGTTTATAGCTTGGGGGACTGATTCAATGGTGAAGCCATCAGTGACAACAGAGAAGAGAGGAGCAGGCTGGGAGGGAGACGATAAGGTCGGGGTGGGGTCAGACTAAGTTTGAGGCACCTGGGGACATCCAAGTGGAGACGTGTAGCAGGTGGCTGGACATTAAGATGCGGAAGCCTTGAGAGAGAGGTCTGGGCATGGGGATTAGGGAATCATCGGTGCAGAGAGGTTCTTGGAACATGAGGTGGGATAAGAATGCCCAAAGTAGATGTAAAGAGTGAGAACATCAGAGACCCAAGGATGGCATTTGGGGGAACCTCAACGTCTAAGAAATAAGCACAGGATGATACAGAGATGGGAAAGGTACAAAGGCAACCAAAAGGATTTAGTAAAATGAAAGCCAGAGGCGGAGAGAGTAGGGGAGGAGTGTGACCAACCTCGTGTCAGATGTGATGTGAGGTCCATCCAAAGAGCACATGCAAAATGTCCAACCTACTTGACTGTTGGAAGATTGGGGTGAGTTTGGAGAATGTGACTACAACAGAGGGATGGGACAGGAACCAAACTGCAGGGGGTGAGAACAGGAGGAAGGGCAAAATAGCTTCCCCTTTTGAGCATATATGAGCATAGGAAGAGTTCCAAACAGGAGTTTCTGATCCAGGGGCTGCGTCTGTTTCCTTGGGTTGCCATAGAAATAACCACAAACTCAGTGGCTTAAAACAAGAGAAATGCACCAAGGTGTGGACAAGGTTGGTTCCTTCCACAGGCTCTGAGGGAGAATCCATCCCACGCTTTTCTCCTAGCTTTTGCTGGCTGTTGGCAATTCTTGGCATCCCTTGGCTTGTAGACCTATCAGTTCAATCTCTGCTTCTGTCTTCACATGGCCAGCCCCTTGTGTCTCTGTGTGTATGATTTGAATCTCCTAGTCTTCTGAGAGAACACCAGCCATTCTCTGCTTCTGTCTTCACATGGCCAGCCCCTTGTGTCTCTGTGTGTATGATTTGAATCTCCCAGTCTTCTGAGAGAACACCAGTCATTGGGTTTAGGGCCCACCTCAAATCCAGAATGATCTCATCTCAATATTCTTCTTTTTTTTAAATAATTCAATATTCTTAATTACATCTGCAAAGATCCTATTTCCAAATAAGTTCACATTCACACATATGAGGGGTAAATTCTTCAACATGTCTGTTGGGACCCCTATTCAACCCAGTACAAGGGTCCAAGTGTGGCTGTGCAGATAGAAAAGAAGCTTTGATAACAAGCGCCTCCTCCCTCACCAATCTATAATGCCTAGAACACAAATCACCATATTAGTAACTCAGTAAAGATTTATTTGTTTGTGGGGGGCACCTGACGGCCTCAACTGATTGAGCATCCAACTCTTGATTTCGGCTTAGGTCATGATCTCATGGTTCGTGAGATTGAGCCCCTCATCGGGCTCTGAGCCTGCTTGGGATTCTCTCTCTCTCTGCCTGCCCCCCACTCATGTGCGTGCTTGCTCTCTCTCTCTCTCTCTCTCTCTCTCTCTCAAAATAAATAAATAAACTTTTTTTTTTAAAAAAAGATGTATTCCAGAGGCGCCTGGGTGGCTCAGTTGGTTAAGCGTCTGACTTCAGCTCAGGTCATGATCTCATGGTTTGTGGGTTCAAACCCTGCGTCGGGCTCTGTGCTGACAGCTCAGAGCCTGGAGCCTGCTTCAGATTCTGTGTCTCCCTTTCTCTCTGCCCCTACCCTGCTTGTGCTCTGCCTCTGTCTCTCTCTCTCAAAAAGAAATAAACATTTAAAAAAAAATTTTAAAGATGTATTCCTTTGAGTAAACGGTAATATGAAAAGCCTCAACGGGGGTAATATTCGTTCCACACTCATCGAACTCTTCCTACGTGCCACGCATGTTCCTCTAATCCTCTGACCCAGTCCCACCATTCTTCTCCCCAGAGGTAGGCGCTGTAATTATTTGGATACTGAATGAGATAAAGACAGAGATGGAGAGAGATTGGGGATGGGGAGTGAGCAAAAGGAGATCATGTCTATCGGAAAGAAGACCTTAATCTGCCAATTCAAAAAGGAAAAAGAGCCTCAGTTATCTAGAGCCGCGACTCTTTTCCAGGGGAAATCTCCTCTTCTCCTGGAGTTTTACCTGAGCCCGGCACATTCCAACGCGGCTGTCTTCCAAGGAACACTGCTCTTGGAATCGGTAGTCGGCACGACCTTGCAACTAAGACCCTGAGCATCAGAGTCAGCCACCCGAACTGCATCTTTGTGGTGATGCTTACTGACACGTGGCCGCTCTGGGCCTCTGCTTGTGCATCTGGAAAAAGGGCATGAGAACAGTACGCGTCCCATAGCACATGCAGGACTTTACCTGCTCAAAGCAAATCCACCCCGGATGTGGGCACTCACTGGATGTCTTTGGGCCAGTTCCTTAACCTCTAGGACCCCATAAAATGGGGAGACCCCCACCTGTCTCCCAAGATTATGCAGAAATGAAACAAGAGTATAAATATCAAAGACAGAGACAAACAATAAAGTCTGATCAGTGGCTAGCAATAGGAATCAGAACTTGGTTTACATTCTACGTTGGTTCCTTTCGCTCAAAATTCATTTTCCTATGAGCTCTAGCACCTGCCTCTTTCGTGATCAACTCTGGAGACTGGTCAGATAGGCAATAGCCTCGATTTATTTTATTTTATTTTTTTAGCCCCAATTTTTTAAGTAAGGATGAATTTATTTACTCTGGAATGAATAAACTCTGTTTTTTCCCTTCCAAAACAGTCACCCTCTTCTAAAGAAAATGAATCCCCAAATGAGGTTCCAAATGGAGTCCCCAAGCGGCAGAGTGTTGGGTAAGCCACACGGCCTCATGGATTTGGTTTAGGACCTATACCAGAAGGAACACTACTTACCCAGGAACCCATAGCCCCAAACCTTGTCTGTGGGTTAGGGTTGCTAAAGTTAGTAAATACAAACAAAGGATGCCCGGCTACATTTGAATTTCAGATAAACAATGAATAGGTTTTCTTGTCTAACCATAACCCATGCGATATTCGGGACATACTTACATTGGACTAAAAAATTACTCATTGGGTGTCTGAAATTCAAATGCAACACGGGAATTCTGTATTTTATGTAACAACTCCACTATGGATTTCATTCCCAGATTGCACCTAAAACTTCCAACAAATTGCTAGGATGTGAGACTTCAGAGAGAAGGGAACAACGTGGATGAAGTGACTTCTGAATTTCCTGGATGGTCCTAGGTACTTTGGATACTTTTCCTCATGGCATCTTCACACACCTTTAACAAAAGCCATATGGGTCAGCATTATCTCCCGTTTTACAAATGAGGTGATGGGAGGGTGAGATAGATACAGTAGTTCGTCTTAAAAATCTAAATTATCTGGGGTGCCTGGGTGGCTCGGTCAGTTAAGCGTCCAACTCGGATTTTCACGGTTTGTGAGATCGAGCCCCACATCCTGCTTGGGGTTCTCTCTCTCCCCCTCTCTCTGTCCTTCCCCCATCCACACACGTGCTCTATCTCTCAAAATAAATAAACTTTTTTTTTAATTAAGAAATAAATCTGAAGTAATTATCTAGGAGAGTTTCATGGAAGGTGAGGCTATTTCGAGCAAAAAAGAATGAGAAAAAAGGGAGGGGATCCAGGAGTGAGAAGGCCTTGTCCTGGGGATATTGAGTGTAGGGAAGAGGACATTTCTCCCGGCCCCTTGTGGGAGAAGCTACTGACCTGAGGACTTGTCAGAGCCTAGGATGCCGCCTCGGCCACTTTCACCAGTGAATTGTAACACTGTGTTTCCTGGGTCTCTCTCACTCTCTCTCCCCTCTCTCTTCCTTTTCCCTCTTGCTGCTGCTGCTGCATGATCGGGTCGGCTTGGTGGGCAGCTGGTGCTAAAACTGTCAGCTGGAGGAAAGAACAGGTCCTACTTGGGCCTTGAAACTAAGTCGTTTGCCTCAAAGACGCACATCATGGGGACAGGGCACTTGTTGGCTAATAACCAAATGAAACTTTGATCTATTTGTCACTGGCCCTTGTGTGTGTAAAACCACAGTTAGGGGATGGAGTGGCTAGGCCGAGCAGGATCTGGGCACTCCCTGGGTCCTCCCACCAAATTCCACTAGACCAGCATGAGTCTGGTCTAGTCGGGGAGTAGGGGGAGGAAGGAGCCAGGTGAAAAAGAGGCACGTTCGGTATCTGAACAAGGCAGCAGCCTTCCTAAGAGCGGCTGATGTGCTAACAAGCTTGTTGACTTAATGATGAAATGCCTTCAGCTTTAAAAGGAGTTCTGTAAGGGTGTGCAGGTTGGATGGGATACCAGTTACGAGGCCCCTGAAGGACTCCCGGCCTTCAAACAGCAAATATGAACTGGGCGTCTTCTAACTGTTGAGTGCAAGGTACTATTCTAGATGCTGGGGATACAGCAGAGAATGAGAAAGACCTGGTCCCTGCTGTCCTGGGGGACACAGACGATTAGCCGATAAACAAAAAATAAGCACAATTTTTTTTTCAGTTGGCAGTAAGTGCTTTGAAAAAATAAAAGTGAATGATGGGACGATGCGGGGGGAGGGGAGCGAGGGAGCATCTCTGGCTTTAACAGACACCTGAAAGGTCAGAAGGGGCCGGCCATGCAAAGATCTGGGGATAGAACATTCCAGGCAGAGGAAAGAGTTAAAAAAAAAAAAAAAAAAAAAAAAAGGCAGGGGGCGCCTGGGTGGCTCAGTCGGTTGAGCGTCCGACTTCAGCTCAGGTCACGATCTCACGGACCGTGAGTTCGAGCCCCGCGTCGGGCTCTGGGCTGATGGCTCAGAGCCTGGAGCCTGCTTCCAGTTCTGTGTCTCCCTCTCTCTCTGCCCTTCCCCCGTTCATGCTCTGTCTCTCTCTGTCTCAAAAATAAATAAACGTTAAAAAAAAAAAAAAATCCGTAAAAAAAAAAAAAAAAAAAAAAAAGGCAGGGGGTGGGGGGGGACCTGAAAAGAGAACACACAGACCATGTGGCTGAAGCAGAGCAATGAAGAGGACAGAGGAAGGGGTCAAGGTCAGATTGGTGGGAAAAGGCCTATTCATGCCAGGCCTTGCAGGCCAAGGTGAGAAATGCAAACTTACCCCAAGTATAAGGGTGAGTCTTTGGCTGAACAGCAGTGGGGAGCACAGGTTCTAAAAGTCACTGAGAAAGTGGAGCACAAGGGCCTTAAGACACAAGGTAGGGAAGAACCCAAGAAGAAAGCTGTTCCAGTTGGGTTTGCTTCCAGGATGCTGATTATGCCATGTTTACCAGCGGGTAGGGGAGCTATGTCAGAAGAGGTGTGTTCCTGTGTCTTCCTCTTCCACCGGTCCCATGTGGTCAGAGAGGTGTGGGATTCCAGGACGCATACCGAGTTTGGGAAAAGACGGAAAAGCCCTGGTAATAAGCCAGGGATCCAGCCAAGCTTCCCAAAGAGCCCATCCAATCAGCCAAACCCAAGCCGATCATAAAATGGCATCTCATCCTGTGTCCCCTACGGTTTCACATTTACCTCCATCAGGGACCTTGGGTGAAAAGGGCTGACTGGTCCAAGGCTGAATTCAGGTATTGAATTCAGATACCATCTAAAGCTTCCCAAAGCTCACAATGGCCCCTAATGCGCATAGAAGAAATTCTGAAGGATACACTTCAAACTGGTTTAAAAAAAAAAAAAAAAAAAAGCAAAAAAACAATTGTCTCCTTGGAGGTGAGATTACAGATGGTTTATACTTCCTTTCTAGGCTAACCATATTTTGCAACTCTGCTAATATCTGTTACCTGAATGGCAAAAATAAATATATCAGAAAGACGACAGCTTACACAATTAGATGGGACAATCCCCCTGTGTTGTAAGTGCTCCCCATAGTTTGCGAAGAAAACTAAAATATTCTTAAGGAAAATGTTCCCTCTCTATGTTTCAAAAAGGTACGAGCTCCTCTTTTACGAAATGCATGGTACCCAACAAGTTAAGATCCGCATTTCTCTAGGATGTAATATTCACAGAACATAACCTTATCCCCCAAAAAACTGACCTTTGAGCTTTGTGTTTTATTACCTTATTTGCTTTTACAGCTCTGTTGTAAAGATGTTTATTTTCAGCAACACGGGTGATTGATTCTCCCTCATCTTTCCCTGTCCGCCTCCTCCCAGTCCCGAAGTGCCTTTGAAAGGCCCAGGACAGGGGCGCCTGGGTGGCTCGGTCAGTTGGGCGTCCGACTTCGGCTCAGGTCATAATCTCACCGTCCGTGAGTTCGAGCCCCGCGTCGGGCTCTGTGCTGACAGCTCAGAGCCTGGAGCCTGTTTCGGATTCTGTGTCTCCCTCTCTCTCTGCCCCTCCCCTGTTCATGCTCTGTCTCTCTCTGTCTCAAAAATAAATAAACGTTAAAAAAAAAAAATTAAAAAAAAAAAAAAAAAAAAGGCAGGCCCAGGACAAAAACCAGCTGTCAGTAATGGTAGATGTGCTTCCCTGTTATGGCAGTGTCTGTGCTTGTGTTCAAAGGACTATTTCCTAAATTTTCTTTAATGTTTGTTTTTGAGAAAGAGAGAGCGTGAGTGAAGGAGGGGCAGAGAGAAAGGAGGCACAGAATCTGAAGCAGGCTCCAGGCTCCGAGCGGTCAGCACAGAGCCCGATGCAGGGCCCGAACTCACAAACTGTGAGATCCTGACCTGAGCCGAAGCCAGATGCTTAACTGACTGAGCCTCCCAGGTGCCCCCAAAGAACTATTTTCTTTTCTCATCTTTCTCCTGACCAATTTCAAATGGTGGTTAAAAAAAAAAAAAAAATGAACTTGACAATTGTCTGACTGAAATTAATGCAGGTTTCCATCTTGTAATTGGAAATCGTCATATATCAAATTTCTCACTGAGAAGCCAAAACTCAGAGCTTACAAACCAGCAGTCTCAGTCGTTAAATTTGGCTGCCACGTGTGTTTTATTTAGCGCCTAATATATATAGCCTGAATAGTGCTTTCAGTTGGAATTTGTTATCAATATTTACAAATTGGGAGATTTTACTCCCCAGTCTGGATTCCCAGTTTCTCTTGAAAAATGTGAGGATGTAACAATCCTGTGGGTTCATACAGCCACTTGGCAAGCCCAGCTTAGAGCTAAATAACAAGGCATGGGCTCTCCTGTTTACCAAAACCCCCACCACTCCCTATTGTATGCCAATTCCAGGACCAAGTTTCAATTGTCATTTATCTTCTTAAATCTGGATCATTTACTTTACTTGTCCAGGTTAGCTGCCAGGCCTCTGTAGATATCTGAGTTTGCAATTTGTCATCTGAGTCAAATAGAACCAAATCAGAGATGTTGTTTCATTGTTTCCTTCGTATTTCAAGATTGTATCTGTGCTTGAAATTGCATAAGAACAAAAACATTGTGTAGAGGGGATGATAGAGAATGAGAAAAATATGAAAAGACTAGCGGGAAGCCCCTGAATAGACACATCGTCTCTCTATATGACTCAGCTTCTCTGCTTGCAAATTTTCATTTCACAAATGCTTAGTGAGCATTCCCTATTTTCAAGGCGCTGTGCTGAGGAGGGAGGGGAGGACGGCTTATGCATTAGATCAACTTTAAAGCATGCCTGCAATTCTTTGATATGCCTCCCAGTGCTGGCGTTGGTGAGGATTAGACATAATGTATATAAAGGGTATACATACGCAGAGTAGCTACTCATTAAATGGCCAGGACTATTATTACCTCCCAGGACTCTGGACATGATCAAGTTGATGCTACGTGGGAACAGGTTTTGGAAAATTTTAAATCCGTTGTAAATTCAAGGCTTTATTATTAATAACCTCAAAGGAAATGAAAACTATGTTGCCACTACTCTGTCTACTTACTACGTGGGATCCTGTTGTTTTGTTGAAAGCCGTGGTTGAGGCTCTGAGTTGTATGAGAGGAAGAGTAGGCAGAACCCCAGTGGGCAAGGCAGGTCTAAAGAATGTGAAGCCTGTGTGGCTCTAACACGGTCTTGAGTCCCTGCGTTAGGGCACAAGACAGAAGGGAGCATGGTTTCCCTAGTTTTATCAGAACTCTGCTCCCTGGCAGGTAGGGGCAAAAAGAAGTAACCAGGACTTGGATGGAAAATCCAGGAGCCAGGGAAGAACATAAACACCCAGTGGCACACAGGACTGCCACACAGGCTTGTATAGGTTGCCCACGGCACAAGAGCACTCAGCTAACACAGCAAGTAGGGGGGTGAGATCCAGGGCATACTGCCCTTGCAAAGGCTCCATCCACCCAGGGAAGGGGCACCTGTTTCCAATTCCCGCGACCAAGCCATATGAGCTAGTGATGCCCTTGGCGGCACTAACCAGAGAGCTGTATAGTAAGGGATTGGCACGGACCATAAATCCATCTCGGCTTTGGCGAGAGTGGGGGAGGGATCATATGCAAATGCCCAACTATCGGGTAGAACCGGGCTTATGTGAGCATAATGACCTAGACGATTACCATGAACAAGCTCACATACTGGCTAAGAGGGAAGACTCTGGTCTCAGACTAGCAACTGCATTCCACCTGGTCACTTACCAGTGACTGTGACCAACTTGCTGGGCCTCATGTTTCTCCATTGATCAAATGGGAATAAGAAAACCTACCTCGCTGCAGCACTGATCCAATGAGTAGATGCGAACAAAACCCACTGTACAGGGCTGAGCTAGTAGGTGCTGAGTTAAAGTTTGTTGCTGCTGGTTTTTATCAGTATTCGTACTTTCAAATAGAGGATGAAACCTAAGCGCTTTAACAGGCTTGTGTGTTCAGCGGCCTCATTAACCAGAGATAGACACTAAAGAGCAAGAACATGGTGGGCTATCCTTTGAAGAATGGGCAACCACTGAAAACCACAGTCCCTAAGGTCCCCATCAATGACAGATTCCAACCACTTCTGATTATCCCAGCCTCCAGGAGTTCCTCTAAGTCAGTGATTCCGACCTCTTTTGGATCACAGCATCTAAAAGCTTGGGACTTCTCCCCAAAATAATACACACCTGCCCCCCCCCCACCATTTTGACTTAATTCTGGGGGTACTGGGCGATCTTCTACTTCTGAAACCCCGCGGACTGACAGTTCATGTATCTCAAGTCAGGACCCCCCCCAATCTGTAAGTGTAAGGGTCTGTCCTTCAATTCTAGATGTCGTGTCCTTTCTTTTTTTTAGGTTTGTTTATTTATTTTTAAGAGAGAGAGAGAGAGAGAGTGCATGGGAGGGGAGGGGCAGAGAGAGAGGGAGAGAGAGAATCCCCAGCAGGCTCCACACTGTCAGTGCAGAGCCCGACGCGGAGCTCAGTCTCATGAACCATGAGGTCACGGTCTGAGCCAAAACCCAGAGCAGACGCTCAACCAACTGAGCCACCCAGGTGCCCCAGATGTTGTGTCCTTTCAGCGATACCCGAGGTTCCCAACATTTTCCATGCAAATGATTTGAGGGTATAACTATGCATTTATATCCCACTACATGATTTTGTATCAAAGTGTTCATAAATAACACTGAATGAGACTTTGAGAAATATTAAACTATTCTGCGACTCTCCCCTTGCACCCTGGGGCTAGACCACAGTGTGATTGTTTAGGCTGGAATGTTCAGGAGTTGAATTCCCACTAGCAATTATCTCGGCAAAAAGTTTTGGATAAGCAAGGAAATGAGGTGGGCCTTGGGACTAGGGAAGGAAAGAATCTCTTTCTATATCTGGTCTAAAGGACACTGGCCCAGATGCCAATACGTGAAAGAAGAGCCAGGCATCACCTAGTGTCCATCAGAGGTGAGCAGGTGGGGCTGGGGCAAATAGCAACCCCACACGTTTGCTTCTGAAGCAGTAGCAGCCCATCGGGGCAGCAAGAGCGGTGAAAGGAAGCAGGCCATCGGTCTGGGGTCGGGGATGGAAAATGAAGTATGCACATGTATTCCCTTCTCTCCTTCGACGATAGCGTGAGAGGCAGATAATATTCACTGGTGGCCCAGTAGCCATTCCAAATCTTCTTCTCCCTCACCACCTGTGCCAGGACCTCCCTCTCCCAGCCTCTGCAGCCCAAATGCCCATGTGATTCTGTCCTGGCCAATGAGGGCCTTTGGGAAAATCTCTGACTTCCCAATAAAAGGGACTCACATGGCCACGAGGGCCCTTTTCTTCCTTCCTGCTTTGAATGTGAACATGGGGCCCAGAGGTGAGGAGTTCATCTTGGGAACACGAAGTGACTAGGGTAAAGATGAAAAACAGACATGCTAAGGAGGCCAGAAAAGAGAGATAGAAAGTGCCTGGGTCCTTGATATTCCCACTGAAAAGCCAAACCAACACCAGCAACTGCCCGTCTCCTGACGTCATTTTGTGTGAGAAAAACTAAACCCTATTTATCGCAGCCTCTGTCAGGTTTTCTGTTACTTGCAGCCAAATGCATTCTTTTAGGATTCGATGAAGGGGTTGAAACTGAAGAGATATTCACGGCCTGCCAGTTATCTATTGCCGCAGAGGAAATCACTCCCAAAACTTAGTGGCTTAAAGCAACAACCATTAGTTTAGCTCACAATTCTGCAGGATCAGGCTTCAATTATTTCAGCCAGGCTCTCTCACACATCTGAAGGCTGGAAGGTTGGCTGGGGGCTGGTTGGTCCTGGATGGCCTCACTCACATGTCAGGAAGGTAAGTGAATGTCAGCTGGGGGGATGCCTAGGCCATGTTCCTCTCATCACCCCCCCAGGCTAGCCCAGGCTTACTCACATGGCAGCAACATTCCAAGAGCAGAGAGAGAGGTCAAGCCCCAATGCATACCCACTTTTTTTTTAACGTTCATTTATTATTGAAAGACAGAGAGACACAGAGCATGAGCAGGGGAGGGGCACAGAGAGGGGGAGACAGAGAATCCGAAGCAGGCTCCGGGCTCTGAGCTGTCAGCACAGAGCCCGATGTGGGGCTCGAACCCACAAACTGCGAGATCATGACCTGAGCCGAAGTCGGTCGCTCAACCAACGGAGCCACCCAGGCGCCCCGCATACGCACTTTTCAAGCCTCTGCTTATATCATGGTTGCTAAGTCCCCATCAGCCAAAGCAAATCACATGGACCACTCTGATTCAAAGGGTGAATAAACAGACTTCAGATCTTAGGGGGCCGTGTAAGGTTCTGCAAAGGCATGGATACCGAGAGGGGATCATTTGGGCTGTAGTTTATGATCTACCACACATGTGATACAGAGAAGGAAGGGACCATCGTCTGAACAAATTTCAACCAAATTCTGGAAGATGGAAAGTAGAAGAAACTGATATCACAGTCAGAAGAAGCCAATTTGTAGTAGTCATAGAGGGAGAGAACTAAGGAATTAAGAGCAGGTTGGCGACCCGCAAAACCCCAGAGAGGCTTGGAACTATGAAAAGCAAGACATCATTGGATGTCTGATTCCCCTGCCCACAGTCTCTCCCCCCACCTAGACTCACAGAGCTCAGACAGCAGATTCTAGGTTTCTTCTCTGGAGAAAAGAGTGGCCTCTGGGAAAATCTTCTATGCTCTGCATTTGGGGACAGCAGACTCCCCATCCAAACACCCCAAACAAAATCTGCCAGTTGGCCACAACTCACAACTCAGATATCTACCCCACCCCTCTCTCTCTCAAGTGTGGGGAGGTAGCCACAAATCACCAGCCATCTGGGAAACCCCTCCAATGTAAAAGGGATTGGTTCAAGATAAGCCACAGCAATTTGTGTCATGGACAACTGTGCCCCAGAGAAGGGCCATTCCATGAGGGTCAGCAGCCAGCCCAAAGCCTAGGAAGATCTGGTAGATATGTTCTAGACCTGCTCTGGGTAACACCAGACCAGGCTAGAGGATCCTTCTAAAGACACTGATTCCTGGCAACTAATCAGATAGTAATTCATTCAATAATAATGTGCACAGAAAAGGTGTGATCTCATTGTCATCACAGATCTGTGAGGCTGGGGGTGGCAGGTCAGACTTCATAACATACTTTTAAAAGTAACAAAATAGGGGTGCCTGGGTGGCTCAGTTGGTTAAGCGTCCAACTTCGGCTCAGGTCATGATCTCACGGTTTGTGGGTTCGAGCCCCGCATCGGACTCTGTAATGACAGCTCAGAGCCTGAAGCCTGTTTCAGATTCTGTGTCTCCCTTTCTCTGTCCCTCCCCTGCTTGCTCTCTATCGCTCTCAAAACTAAATAAACATTTAAAAAGTTTAAGTAACAAAATAATGATAATTTGTTTCCAGGAGGAAACAACGAGAATGTCCATAAGCAGAGGTAGAATCTTTGTCCGTAACGTTCTAATTGTCTATTCATAGTGTTATCATCTATCACAATGGAGTATCAACAAACCATTTATGTTGTGTTTCCAGACTTGGAAGCCACCCTGTACAGCCAAGCAGACCCTCAACAAACAGAAGTGTCAGTCTGGAGAAGCAAAACGAAGAAAACCAAGTCTAAGATCACAGGACAGAAAGGAGGGACAACAGGATTCAGAATAGAGGGGAGGACGCTGCTCACTGGATTGGGCGATAATAGACAGATGCTTGTTATAGGCTACATGCCCCTCAGCCGAGGACATACAAGAATTTCTAAAGGGATTCCCTGTCTAATACCCTTTTTCCTTAGTTACAGAATTCTGATTTGCTTCCAGAAGTCAGTGTGCCTGACTAAAATGTTTCCCAGCCTCCCTTGCAGCTGGGAACGGGAAAGACTTCCCGAAAACTCTCCTAAAGAGGGGAAGTAGAACCTTTTTCCACTCCACTCCTTTCCTGCTTCTCCCTCCCTGATATACTAACCAGATGCTGGAGCTCGAACTGCCATCTTGGATGAGGAGGCAAATTTGAGCCCCCCCACCGTCACCACTCAAAGACACCTGTTGTGAGTGTTAGAGAAGAAAACCAGGAGGAGTCTGGGGTACCAAATTTGTGCTGCCGACTTAGCTCTTCTGCTGTTTTTGCTGCTGTCTGGGAGAAACAGAATAAACTTCTTGTATCAGACAGAAGAAGCTGGTTTACGATGAAACAAAGAGCCCCCCAAATCTCAGTGGCTTAAAATAAGTGGCCACTGCCAGTCACCACGTGGGAGGGAAGGAGAGAACGTGGCAGATCACGCACTGGTTCTTAGAGCATTTGCATACAGCCCTTCTACTAACGTTCCATTGGCTGAAGAGAGTCACATGGCCATACTCTACTGCCAAGTGGGTAGGGAGGACTGACTCCACCATGGGTGTTGAAGGCAGAGAGCCAAGGTGAACAGCGCAAGTAACTGGCACCCCTCTTTCCAGTGTAAGCTACCAGTTTGGGTTTTCTAGTTACATGCAGGTCAACGTGATGCTAACTGGTACCGGGGACCAAGCTGTCCTCAAAAGTTCCATCCCCATGTGGACCAATGAGCTGCACACCATCCCCCTGAGAGAAGCGGGAAGTAGGAACCCTGTCACCTCCCTTTCTTCCCAGCAGTGGGAAAACAGGACAAGAGCAACAGTGACCGGGACTTACTAAGCCCAATAGCCACCCCCACTGGTGCTTCCGGAGGTCTACAGGCACAAGGGCACACAGCTAGTCAGAGGCTGAGTGAAAATGGAACCCACGCTGACTGACCTTGGGACCAACCAGACCCCAAGGCCTGACCTTGACTGCCCAGCTGCTTATACTCACTAACCTCTGTCTTACCTTTGGCCTTAAGCTCTTCTTTCCAGCTCACCTTTTAACTCAGGCAAATGAAACCCAAAACTGCTCCTCAGGTGATGGCGACTGCCCTTACAAGACCCCCCGCCAGCCCAAAACACCCAGATTCTGTGAGCTCACCTTATTTGCTGCAAATAAAGTTTACTTTCTGCGACAGCTCTCCTTAGTGCATCTGTGACTCCCCAAGGAGCGAACTCACATTGGTTCAGTTACAACTTGACTTAACCTCAGTGCCTCAGAGCTAGCTACCGGCTAGATTCCCCAGATGCCCAGATCCCGGCCCAGACGGAGCCTGCTGTCCTTCCCCTACCAGCCAGAGCGTCCTTCCTGTCCTAGTGCAGACAGGTCGCCCTGATGGCCCTTTCCCGCTTCGCCTTCTGACCCAAGATGCTGCACCAGAAAATCTAAAGGGTCCTCTTTGTAAGTTTTGTCCTTACAAATAAATCTTCCCTTCACTTTCACTTCCAGCCAGAGGTCACCTCCTGGCTTCCTCCCCCTATTTCTCTCATCTGCCCCGGCAATATGGCATTTGTTAGTGATAGTAGCTAAGTGGGGTTCAAATGAGGGCTCTTCTGAGTACTTTTCCAGCGAAAACAGTGCTGGAACAGCGCTGGCTTTAAGCCAGGAGTCATAAAGAAAAATATTTCTAGATTTGAACACAAGTTTCTTTCTGTACAAGTTGGACATCAAAAAACAAAGTAAAAGACAAACACCAAATCAGAAGAAGATAGGTGTGATGTATAGGATAGCAAATGGTTTGGGGTGCCTGGGTGGCTCCGTTGGTTGAGCATCCATCTTCAGCTCAGGTCACAATACCATGGTTTGTGGGTTCAAGCCCCACATCGGGCTCTGCGTTGACAGCTCAAAGCCTGGAGCTGGCTTCACACTGTGTGTCTCCCTCTCTCTCTCTGCCCCTCCACCTCTTGTTCGTTCTCTCTCTCTCTCTCTCTCTCTCTCTCCTCTCTCTCTCTCAAAAATAAACATTAAAAAAGAAAGTGGATTAACATCCATAATACATAAAGAACTGAAAATCAACAACAAAAACAACAAGAAAATGGAAAAAGGAGCACCAACTTAGGAATAGATACTCAGCTTCCCTAAAAACCAAATAAATACAAATTTTTTCATCAGATTAGCAAGAGAATGATCTTCTGCAGAATTGGTGACGGTCATTAGAAATGGACACGCTCCTGTATTGTTGGTGGAAGTCTAATTAGAACAATGTTTTGGGAAAACAATACAGAATGTCTACCAAAGTTTTAACATCAAGTTGTATAGATTGAGTATCCACAGCTTTTTGCATGCGAATCACTTGTCAATAAAGGGGCTACATTTTAAAACAAATAAATAATGTGCCTACTTCCTAGGGTGGCTGGGACACAGTAAGTGCTCAAGGAATATCCAGGAAGCAGATCATGGGGCTGCCGCCGGGGCTCTGTTAATAGCAGAGGAACATTTTTTCCCCCAATGGCCTAAACTCTGCAGGAGGAATTTTTCCACCCACAGTGATCTTTCTGAAACTAAGCCCCCCCCCTCCAGCCTCACTTCCCACTGCTCTCCCCCTCATTCACATCACTGCAGCCCAGAAGCACTTTTTCCCCATTCTTTGATGTCCTGCCTCAGGTCTCTGCCCCTTCCGTGCCCTCCACCCGGAACACCCTTCCCCTGTCCTTCCGGCATCTGGTTTCCCCTGTCCCGCACATCTCGGCTGTACCGTCCCATCCCAGGCTTCCCTACGACCCACTCCAAAGCTGGCTGCCCCCTGTCTTCTGTATCAGACACTCTGCTTCCTTCTCCACACTTGGTACACTCGGCATTCCACACGTGTTCGTGACACGGCTTCTGTCCATCTCCCCACCCTCACTGGACTGTGGGCCTCAGGGGCGCACAAACATGTCTGATTGGCCTCCACCCTTGAATGCCAGGCATCTGGCACAGCAGGACCTCACTGAGCGTTTGATACGGGAAGGAGTGTCTGACTCACTCCAGGATCTCGCCGACTTAGAGTGGCTTCCCACCGAGAGAGAGAGTGGGACCCGTCACACCCGGACGAGTGTGCTCCAGCCCGCAGGAGAGGCAGCCTTCTCCGTGGAAATTAAGTGGGCATTCCGACATTTGCAAGAAAGAGAAAAATTCAGGAAGCAGGGTGGCTCGCAGCCCCAGAGCGGAGTCGCAGAGCCCCAGGATGCGGACCCTTTACCACGGGCTGCAGGGCCCTGTCGCATCTGGCACGCGGAACCGCGGCCCTCTGGTTTCTGGTCTGCTTCCCCGACCAGACTGTCAGCGATGAAGGCGGAGACGTGAAGACGCTGTGACAATGCTGGTTCCCTCCATTTCCTCGGTCTGAACACACGCCTGACGTGGAGTCGGCACCCAATCATCACTTGTTGAAAGGCTGTGAAATCCTGCCTCTTGCTCCCTCCCCGCTTCCAGCCTGTTCTGCAAAACAGGTGAAAACCTACTAGCGATGTCCAGACCCTTAAAGATTTTAACAGGAGATCAGTCCAAACGGGGAAGGAATAAAGGTGTTTTTCCTGATAGAAAACCCTCTGTAGCATTGATTTTGTTGTCGCAGACCGCATTTATTTTGTTATCTCTGCATTAAAGGCAGAGTGAGATCTTAGATAACCAAGGCAGATCAAGCTCCAAATATCCTTTTTCCCCTTGCCCTCGCGGCCACACTTGCATTTCGAATTTCTGGTTCTGGGTTCTGAATTGTAGGAAAAACCAAAGAATAGGCTTGATCGCCTGGACAGAAAAATTTATTCTTGGGTTTCTTTAATTAATGACAATAATAATGGTTGCCTGGATGGCTAAGTGGTGGTGTGCCAGGCCCTGTGCTGTGTGCCTTGCAAGCCCCACATCCCACTGAAGCCAGGGCTCCATGAACCAGGGGTTGTTTTATTCCCATTTTACAGAAGAGGAAACTGAGGCTTGGAGGGATGAACAGGCTGAGCAAGGTCCCTCAGGGAGAAAATGGCAGACTCATGCCTATGTGATGCCAACTCCCAAGTTCAACACCAGGCCCCATGACGCTTGCTTTGTTTTTGTTTTGTTACCCTTGACAAGAGCTGGGTCAGATCCCTCCTTCACCTGCAAACAAGACCTGACCTCACAAAAGGGCTCTCACAGGTCAGTCTCTGGAAACCACAGGGTTACTTTGCTAGACGGAGTTCTTTTTCCAGTTGCCTGATTTTGCGGGGTCTTCACCAGACTGGAACCTTCTTTTTCTGAGGCCATAAAGAAGTTCCATCACAGAAAACCAAACCCCACCACAACCAGCAGTAACTGCTGAACTAGAGAACCCCATGTGAGAAGAATCCAAAAATCCCAGGCTGGCTGGGACGTATTCTGCTTTTAACAGGGCAGAGAAGTTATTGCTACCTTCTCCTCTTGTTCCCCCTCTCCCTCCCTCCCTAATACTGTCATTTCGTCTTTTCCATCTGCCCCCTTTCTGTCCACCCCAGCCTCTTAGAACAGCTCACCACAACATCAGGATGTCTCTCCCAACATTTGCACAGAGCGGTTCATTTTTCCGAGCTGTTATTAACACTCCAGCGGAATGCTCTAAGAAAGAGACAGGCCTGGTCTTCTCCAAGCCATTAGAGCACCTGAATAATTTACTACTCCCAGAAAAAGGGCCCTTCCCCAGCACAATTTCCTCCCACACCTTCAGATTTCCTCTAAAGAGCTCCTGTCACAGACAGGAAGGAATGGAGCGGTCTTTGAAAGGAAGGCTCAGGCTGGTTCTTATTGGCATCTAAGGTTATTATCTGGGGGCCAGAATCCAATTTGGAGATCAAATAAATTCACAGCAAAGTTACGGCTCAATTTGTGAATTTAAGCCTGCTGGAAAGAGAAGCAAGAGAGCAAGTTGGCGAGAAAGCCTAGGGCGGCTCTAACGAACGGACGCAGCTGAACACTCCTGCACCAAGTGTTGATGGCTCTTTGGGAAAAGCCAGAAGTGAACACGCAGCCTGGATGATGTTGTGAGACCAGTCGGTGGGAAAGCGAGCTCGATTTATAAACATTCAGCTGGCATCTGTGCCAGCCTTGGACCCATTTGCCCTCAGAGCTATCCTTCCCCCACTCTGCTCTGTGTCACATGGACTACATTTCCCAGACTCCCTTGCTGTCTCCAGGTTGGCTTAGCCAATGAGAGCCCCTGGAGGAGATGAGAGGACGGGAGGAAAGGAAAAGTCAGGGCATTTCTCCCTTCCTCTCTGCTTCAAGCGGCTTCTCTGGAAGGAATTGCATCTCCTCCACAACTTCAGCACGGGCTAGGTAGGCCTGCCCTGGCTCCAGCTCCCACCACAGGCTCTCGGCTCCTAGACTCTATTGACACCCACTCTGTCCCTCTAGTTGTAGCGATGGCAGCAGCTTCCTGTAGGCTTAATCTGATTCCCTCACCACCACCTGTTTAACCAATACCTGAACTTAATTCTCTTTTAAATACTCAGAATAATTTCTGTTTTTCTTTTTTTTTTTAATTTTTTTTAACATTTTATTTATTTTTGAGAGAGAGAGAGACAGAGTGTGAGCGGGGGAGGGGCAGAGAGAGAGGGAGACACAGAATCGGAAGCAGGCTTCAGGATCTGAGCTGTCAGCACAGAGCCCGATGCAGGGCTCGAACTCACGAATCGTGAGATCATGACCTGAGCTGAACTCGGACGCCCAACCGACGGAGCCACCCAGGCACCCCTAATTTCTATTTTTCTATTAGGACCATAACTGATAAAACCACTGATACTAATACAATAATATAAGATTTAGGAATGCAATTTTGCACAGAAAACAAAGAATACCTGTGCCAATAATTTAACTCTACAGGTATACACAGAGCTGAAAAACAAGACCTCCCAAGGCCAAGTATTCTCTTTCTCTCTCTCTCTTGCTCTATCTCTCCCTTACACACACACACACACACACACACACACTTTCCAACCAAACTTTTCCCTTCTTTGGTGTAATACAGTGAAAATAAAAAGAATGGATTTTTGAATCAAGCCAACTTGGGTTTGAACCCTCAGCTCTGCATTTACTAGCTGAAGGACCTTAAACAGGTCATTTAAGCCTCCTGAGCCTGTTTTCTCACCTGTAAGAGGGGGAAAATAATATCTGTGTTTTATAAAGTTGTTTTAAAAATTTAGAGAGCACAGTTCCTGACGTGGAGTTAATTGTTAGGCATATGTTGGTTCTTTTGACCTGAGAAAAGTTTACAGTCATAACAAACACATTCTGGGGGTAGCAAGCTACCTCTGACACTCTTTCTAACATTTCTGGTCCTCTGAGGACCTTCAAGAAACATGAACGGGTGCCCTCAGCCCCTTGGAAAAGCCACGGTGCCTCCTGAAAAAATTCTGGAGATAAGCCTAGAGACAGGCTTATCTCTAACTCTAAATAACTCTAAAAGTTATTTCTTTTAACAGGTAAGTAGCAAGTTCTGCCAAATCATAAAACTTTTGACACGTAAAACCTGCCCAGTGTGGTTTTAACTTTGACAGAGATGAAAGAAAGAGACTCAGCTAAGATGCTTCTGCAAAATGCCGTCCCCTTAGAGCTGGGGAGAGATCACCACTGTTTTACAGGTTTGGAAGCTGCCCCGTGGGACCTTACTGCTCAGAATTCTTTAGTCTCTGGTTGTTGTGACAGAACTGAAAAGCCGGCCCTGACTTTCTCTTATGATGTTTAAAATAAACCAAGGAAGGAAAGCCCCCGAGTGAGAATGTTGATTGGGTCTTGATTTTTTTCCAAATAAACCCCGCTTAAAACTTTCTACTGCCCATCAGATAAGGGATTATACCGCTGCTTCTGTAACTCTTTTACAGGAGCTTCCTACATAAACACTCTGATAGCTGGATCCTCAGGATGAAACTCTGATTCTGATATCTTGATGGATTCCTGGACAGGGTCAGAGATAACAATTCTACACATTCTCTACCTCCAGATGGTCATAGGAAGGTAGCCTGGGAGGGCTGGTATAACTCAGGAGACTTGAAACAGAGAGAGAGAAAGAGAGAGAGAGATTGATTCTTACTGGTTCTATTTTTCTGGAGAACTCTAATACAAAGCCCCCGTCTGTTGGCCTCCAAAGACTGGGCTCTTGTATTCTGCCACTCTTTGAAGTGCCTCTAATTCCCACACTACAGATATGGTCTTTAGTTTATCAACTGATACTTCTTCATAAACCTCCAGCTTGCCTGGGGAAAACGCACAAGGGAACACAGATCTTGTTCTTCAATATCCATCCTTCCCTTCTTCCTTTAGTAAGAGAGTCCTTCAATTTTAACTAGGCACATAGCCACCGACACTAAAGACTACCCTTCCCTTACAGCTAGCTGTGGCCATGAGAAGTTGGAGCTAATGAGATGTGAGCAGAAGTGGTATGTGCGACTTTAGAGCAGTTCCTTTAAAGGGAAGCGGCATGCCCCCACCTCCTCTTTCCTCCTTACCACTGGAATGTAGATGTAATGGCAGGAACTGGAGCAGCCATTTTAAGCCATGTAATGATAACCGTGAATTTGAGGACAGGAGAGCAAACAAAATTTTTAAATGCCTGCTTAGGACTCTACTACTGGGAAACAATCACATCAATCCTGACTGTATTCCCGGACTTTCCCTGAATAAAGAAATAAACATTTATCTCATTTTTACATCTCTTTTTCACAGCAGCCGAAGCTGCATCTTAACTAATATAAAGAGTCCAAGTAAGAATTGGCCTCTGCCAATTGCTTCTACGTCCACTTTTCAAAGTCAAACACAACCGCCCACTACCTTTTTAATCTGTTAATCATAAAAATAAATGACTCATGGTTGGTGGCTCAGAAGTCAGAACAATGTCTTAATGCCAAGATTTTTTTTAAGTTTATTTATTTATCTTGTGGCCAGGAGAGGCAGAGAGAAAGGGAGGGAGAGAGAATCCCAAGCAGGCTCCGCACTGCCAGTGCAGAGCCTGACACAAAGCTCGAACTCACAAACTGCGCGAGCATGACCTGGCCCGAAACCAAGAGTCGGACGCTCAACCAACTGAGCCACCAAGGCGCCCCAATGCCGGGATTTTTTTCACAACCAAACTCATACATCTCCCCTAACGGTTGATTAATTGCATTCATGGTCTCAGTTAATGACTTCCCAGTATCCCTCAAGAGGTGGTCTGCTTTCCCAGCCCTTAAATCTAGGCTGGCTTTGTCTTGGCCATTTAGCACGTAGCAGAAGTGATAGCATGCCAATTCCAAGCCAATGTTTCAGAAGACTTTGGGTTCTTCTGTGCTGTCAGCCTGAGAACAAGGCTGGAATAGAGGGTCAGACATTAGGTAAAGCAGATATTCATTCCACCCAAGACATTCCTCTTCATCTCCCCTCCAGCCAATCACAAGTATTTTAAAAATCTGGAAGCAGACCAAGCAAGCATTTAATAGTGACTGGCTTTGTGCAGTTTAAGGGGATTGAGGGTGGGGTGTCACTTTTTATTCTATTTCTTTGTGATTTGGATCTATTTATTTTAAAAATGGGTATTATCTTTGTAATTGAAAAAAATAATCACTGGTAAAACTTTTAAGCATCAATGGTCACAAGGAGCTGGTGGCAATGGACTTCTAAGGCTTTTCACCATCATTTTTTTTTTTTTTTTACCACAAGCCAGCTTTGTTTTTAATTATTATTTTCAGAGTCACTGCTAGTTCATCTAGCCTGTCCAAATTAAAGCAGAGTATGGGCTGGACTTCAACCCCCATTCACAACCTCTCATTTTGAATAGTAAGCATCCCGCAAAACCATACCCACTAACTCTGGTTAGCAGTGATGCATTGCTGCCTTTGGGGATTTGGATGAAGTAGGGAATTTGAAATAGAGAGTGGAAGAAAAATTCTTACTCATTTTTCATTGCTCATGAGCCTACTGAGAAGACAAATGTCTGCGTACGAATCCATGTTGGTATTTTGCTCCAAACCCAAGAGAATAAAAGGCATATGGATTTCTGAGAGGGCGAAGCAAGGTGATTCCTTCCTCCACCAAGCTCCCTGACAGGCATCTCTTTGCCATGCTAGCCACTGCTTTCTCACTCAGTTCACTTAGACCAGAAAGAATCTTGAATTTGGTGGAGGAGGGGGCGTGGAGCCCTTCTGCCTCTGATTCTCCCAAATCTCAACTATGAAGAGGGAAACTATCACAGCCTGATTTTGACACCCTCAACTGCCTGGCTAGACTGTAGCAGTGAAACATGAGAGGTTTGGGGGTAAGGCCCGTACCAACTATAGGTGTCAGACCTGGGAGGCATGAGCTGGTTCCAAAGTCAGGGAAAGTTGATGGCAATGAGGGCCAAAGACTGTCCAGGGAAGGAAATTCAGAATATGGTCACCAATCTAGTGGAATGAACAGACCCTTAAGAGGCAAGGCTTTCAGACATACCCTCCACTGTCCCTGAATCATTAAAATGCCCTGGCACCACACAGCAGAGAAAAAAAGACATAAGCTATTAGGTTCCGTTTCTTTCTGAAACAGCAGCAAGATCATTTCCTGTCAGTGACCTACATTGTGCCTGCAGCCATGGCTGAGTCTGCAGAACCTGACTCCCAGCTCAGGTAAATGCAAGACATCAGAATCCTCTGATGAACCAGTGCTTGTTCCAACTGAGTTGAAAGGGGGCTGCTCTGCTAGCCTTGAACCTGATGCTTTGGACTCTAGATTCACTTAGAGTCACCTGACCAGAACATGCTTTGTGCCTTTACTGTGACCACACAAAGGTCACATATAGCCCAAGAAGGCTTTATGATAGCATAGTAGCTTTCCGGGAATCTCCATTTTGTTTTAAATCTGTGTTTACAAAAACAGTTAAGGGTGATCGTTTGCATTACAAGATGATGATGCTTCTTTCTCAAATGAATTCACAACTGGGTTCCGATAAATAAGTGTAATCTCCTTACACAATTAAGCTTTTGTTTATAGACCATAAACTCAGAGGATAAAAGAAATCTGAAAAAAGACCGCTAATAGCCCAAATCAAGCAAACATTTAAATGCAGGCAAACAGTAATACTACTACTAATAATAATAAAATCTTGTAGAATACCTAACCTTATCCAGGCACTGTTCCAAGCCCTTTATTTGTATTTATTCATTTAGTCTTTACAACATTTAACCTCTGAGATAGGGACATGTATTATCCCCATTCTACAGATGAGAAAGGTGAGGCACCGGCTGTTAAGTGATATGTCCACTTCTTCTTTTTTTTTTTTTTAACGTTTATTTATCTTTGAGACAGAGACAGAGCATGAACGAGGGAGGTTCAGAGAGAGAGGGAGACACAGAATCGGAAGCAGGCTCCAGGCTCTGAGCCATCGGCCCAGAGCCTGACGCGGGGCTCGAACTCACGGACCGTGAGATCGTGACCTGAGCCAAAGTCGGACGCTCAACCGACTGAGCCACCCAGGCGCCCCTCCACTTCTAATAAATACAGCAGATAGGATTTAAACCTGGATGTATTGAATCCTGTAAGTCAGTGGGAAAATATGGCCCCCTGACACAGAAGATTCAAGAGTTCAGACAGCATCAAATAGTTTCTAACACCACTTTCCTTGCTGATATTCCCTGTGGGTACAAGTCATAAGGAGCCATATCCCTGTTTCACACAAGCATTTGTTCTTGGATTTTCTTTTTTTTTTTATTTTTGTAATGTTTATTTACTTTGAAAGAGAGAGACAGAGACAGAGCATGAGCGGGGAAGGGGCAGAGAGAGAGGGAGATGCAGAATCTGAAGCAGGCTCCAGGCTCTGAGCTGTCAACACAGAGCCCAACGTGGGGCTCGAACTCACCAACCATGAGATCATGATCTGAGCCAAAGACGGATGCTCAACCAACTGAGCCCCCCAGACACCCCTGTTCCTGGATCTTTAAGGACGGCCATCTTACTTTTCAGACTCCTTCAAAAGCAAAACCTGAGATGGGGACTTGGATGCAGAGTTTATTTGGGTGGTGATCGCAGGAAGAAGGACGAGGGAGTAAGACAGTGATATAATGAAGAAAGAAAAGCCATTAAAGGTGTGCTAGGGAACTGGTTATCTCTGTGTGTAAGTAGGGTTCAGTTTTGCTGGGGAGCCTCCAAGGAACTATGTAGAATGCAGAACTGATCCATTGGCTCTTGTCTCCCACTGACTGAAGACTACTCCTGGGAATATTAATGCCCCAGCCCCACCAGCCCGTGCATGGGTTTAGTGGCCTTCTACACTATGGAAAAGAGCTTTGAAGCACAAAAGCGTAGAGATCATGCAGTTATGTGCTTGGGGTGTGGAGCTGTCCGTCACTGAGGTGCTGAAATCAGGTACACAGAGTGGGTGTAGCGTTGAGCACAAAACTCCTCTCTACAGTGACTGGTGGGCTACATGTCTTGCTGCCATTGATCCAGAACTGAAAGTTGTCTTCCTCTCTAGGTTCCCTTCTGAACAAAACGAGTTTTTAGGTATGGACATGTGACCCAAGCTTAGTAATCAGAGGCCTTCCTTGGGCTTTTCTTCCATGTGATGAAGACAAGAACAATTCACTAGAACTCAAACCCTCAGTGAGTCAATCCAGCCGCAATACCTGTGTGGCTCCTCCAGACCTCTAATAAGTTATACAAAGAAGTGGTGTTTTTTCCAACTATCACACCTGGGATCCACTTCCACATACCTGGGTAACTATAAATAAGCCTTACTGGCTTCCCTGTATCTAGTCTGTCCCATTTTTCAACCTACCACTAAAGGCTGTTTTCTGGAGAGATAATCTGATCAGCCATGTTGTTTGGAAATCCCCCAAATAGATCCCCACTGCCTTAGGTGACATAGTCTGACTTACATTGTCCTTCCTTCTTCCTTCCTGATCTGACCTCTGTCCTCTCTTATCTCCAACTTCATTTCCTCACATCTCTCCATATGTACTTTATCCTTTTACCTGTAAACCACTTGAAATCCCAGCATTTCCCTTATACTTCTGTCTTTACACTTGCTGTTCCTTATGCCTGAAGTATTTTGACCTTTCCATGTATGTCCTTCAAGATCCAACCCAAGAATTATCCCATTTGGAAACTGCTGGCTTTGGCTTCTCAGAACATGCCCACAAACTTCTTTCCCCATCCCTAGCCTATCAGTCAACCAGAGTCTTCCGTCCTTCTGAACAAAATGGAATCTAGGAATGGACAAGTTACCCAACATTCACAATCCGAGGTCTTCCTTGGGATTTTCTGTTAAAACTAGTGAGGAAGACAACCTCTTTTTCTGAGTTACGATGTTAGAGAGATGTGACTCTACAGCTGTCTGAAGCGATGCTTCTAACCACATGGGAACACTGAGCCTGTATTCTGAAACTAGGCCAATACACTGGGGCTATTAGTCTGGACACTTGGTTTCAAGTGACAGAAACCCAATTCAAACATATTTAAGCAAGTAAAAAGGAAGTTTATGGGCTCACATTATTGGGGAATCTAGAAGTATATATTCAACTCAGCTCAGGCGTGGTGGAATTCAGGAGCTTAACTAATAATCTCTCTCTCTCTCTCTCTCTCTCTCACACACACACACACACACACACACACACACACACACACACCCCTCCTACCAACTGCTTGGCCATTTCTTGCCTCTGCTTGACTTCACTCTACATGATATGGCCACCTCCACCCCACACACTCATTCTACTAGCTTACCAACAATGAAAAGCATACTTCCTCTCTCTTTTGTCATCATTTTAGCAATCCTAGCGAAGACTCTGATTGGCCCATCTTGGTCATGTGCCCACCTCTATAGCTTGGGGTTCAGGAAGAATGGGTCACCATGATTCATAACCCTCAGGACCATAGAGCAGGAGTTGGAAGACTATGGCCCAGGGGTCAAATCTGGTCTGTCTCCTGCTTTTTTAAACAAAGGTTTATTGGAATACACTCATTCATTTGCATATTGTCTACAGTTGCTTTCATGCTATGATAACAGGGGTCAGTAGTTATAAAAAGAACTGTGTGGCCTTCAAAACCTAAAATAACTACTCTCTGGTCCTTCACAGAAAATGTTTGCTGACCCCTGTCATAGATGATGGGAGGTTTGAGTTCCCCTTCTTGCTTAAAGCAAACTCCAGCCCTTCTTACTGGCTGTGTAACCTTAGGCATATCACAGCCTCTGAGCTGAGGGGCCCTTACCAATATGTTGGAAACAGCAATACCTTCTCCACAGGATGGAGAGGTAGATGGATGGCTGGATGTGTGCATGCATGCAAGCAAAGGACCTCCTACTAAAACTTATTTGTCCAACATTGCATTCCTTTGGAGCTAGGTTTAATTGGGGAAATGGTTAATCTGGAATGAGTGGAATGGGAGACATGCCAGGAAAATGCTCCTCTACAAAAAATAAAGAGCTTAATACAGGGTCACGACACAGTAAGCACTCAATACATGGTAGACAAGAAAAGAAAAAAGTTAATGGAAATCCAAAGAAAGCAAAGCTGCCCCACTGAATGAAAACAAAATAAATAGCTTTGTAAAGGTACAGACTGACTTTCAGCATTTTGTCCTGCCTCCTCCCTGCTGAGATCCTGAAGCAATTATGTCTCAATCAGAAGAATGCAATTTTTCCCCATTGTGAAGACAGGAAAGGAAGGTCCTGCTTTGATGTTCAAACACCTCATGATTTTTGGCTACAGCTGCAGGTAGCTACTAACCCAGAATGCAGTGGGTTGCTTATTTTGATGAGGGAGGGGGGTTTGTTCAAAGCTACTGGGGAAACAGAGCGTTTTCATTTTAATCAGAAGTGCTTCCAGAATAACTCTTCCTTAATTGCTCACAGAAGGTAGCACATCCACTTTTAATGGAACATTCTGAAGACTGAACAAGAGACAAAACTTTAAATGCCACATCTGCTTCCTATCAAGAGCCTCTTACTCTTTCTGGGACTCAGTTGCCTCGCTTGTAAAATGGGAAGACAACTCTTCGCTTCTGTGACGATCTCTCTCCCACAGGCAGAGGCCGAATGGTGTCTCTAATTAATACTCCCACCACTTGAAAGAAACACAATGTTTTCTGGGACCTAAACAATCCCAGAAGCACATTTACCCCTGACTTACCACGGACTAGGTTCTCTGCTAGGTGCTCTACATACATTGTCCAGCAAAATCCACATGTCCACCTGAGAAAGCAGGTGCTGTCACCATTCCCTTTTTCAGATGCAGAAACTAAGGCTTAGAGACCTGCTCTGCCTTGCCCAAGGCCATCCACCAAGTCAGTGGTAGATCCAAGATTGGAACTTGGGTCTATCTGACTTGAAGTCTCTCATTCCTAACCATTTTATACTAGAGGAAACTGAGGCACCAAAAGGCTAGGTGAAGCAACTTGCAGTCAGATGATTCCATGGGAAAAACATTTTTTGGTACCATACTCCCAATTTCTCTGTAAGTGTGTGATTATTTCAAAAAAATTTTTTCTATTTAGGTAACAAAGAACATTTATCTACTGTATAAGATGTGAGTGCTAAGAACAGCGCCTGACGTACAGTAAATTCTAAGACTAGCTGTTCTCCTTATCAGTATCTTCTTCCTCCTCTGAATCTGAGTAGAGAGACCATGAGGCACCCGCAGGTAAAAGTCAATTAATCTGGCCGTCCAGGCACCGGCCCAGCAGCAACATTATCTATTAACAAATTGATCTTGCCCCAATATACCAAATACTTAGCAGCCACTCCTACAGAAGCAGCAAAACATGTTTCCTTTAGAGCATTTTACTGGCAAACAAGTCACACAATCCATCAGCAAATTCTGTCGGCTCAGCCGCTAGCACATATCCAGAACCCAAACGCTTCTCATCCCTCCGTGGCTAACACCCTGGATCCCGTCCCCGCCACCTAACTGATCCCCCTGACTTTACCCTGATATGCCTTGCAGTCTACTCTCAACACAGCAGGTGGTATAAATCCTGCTTTTAAAAGGAAAAAGAAAATCAGATCCCATTATTCCTTGGGTCAAAATTTTCCGGAGATGCCCTACTTCAGCTCAGACAGGAAGTCACTGACTTTGCTGTGGTCCGCAAGGCCCTACGCAGTCCGCCCCCAGGATCTCACCAGCTTCACCTCCTCCCATCCTTCCTCCTGTTCACTTTACCCCAGCCACGCTATTCCCAGAGCATGCCAGGGAGGCTCCTACCTCAGGGCCTCTGTACTGGCTGTTCCCTCTGTCTGAAATGCCATTCCCCTTAATCCACACAGCCAACTCCCTCCCCTTCTTCAGGTCTTTGCTCAAAAGTCACCTTCTAGGCATCTGACCCCCCCCACCCCCAGTTTAAAACCACACCTTTGTCCCTTTCGCCCATGTCATTTTTCCCTGACCATCTTCACCTTCTAAAATCTCTGTATGATTTACACATTTTATTGGTTGCACTGTTTACAATTATCATAACATTAGCTCTTTGAGGGCAGAAGTATTGGCTGTTTATTTTCACCAAATATCCCAGCACCGAACACAATGCCTGAAATATGGCAAAAGTAATCAATATACATGTGTGAAGAATGAATGAATGAATGAATGAATGAATGAATGAATGCCTTTGGATGAGGCAGAGGAAAGAAAGAACAAATGGGCATGGAAGCCACCGCAGGTCAGGGGTGCCCTCCAAGGCCAGAGCTTCATGTTCTCTCTCGGGTCCCTCATCAGCCCGCCAACCCACCCACCCACTGGGACCTTGTGGTTATGGACACAAACACAGGGAGCGACTGGTGTTTCAAATGAAGGTTCCAGTCTGGTTGTTCCTCAAAAAGAATTGCCATACGATCCAGTGACCCACTAATTCCACTTCTCACTATATACCCAAAAAAATTGGAAGCAGGAACTCAAATATTTGCACACCCATGTTAATGGCAGAGCTATGCACAACAGCCAAATGGTGGAAACAACCCAAGTCCATTGACGGATGGATGGATGGACAATGCGTGCTTCACACATACAATGGAATGTTATCTCAGCCTTTCAAGAGGAATAAAATTCTTTTTTAAATTGCTTTTATTTTTTATATTTCAGAGAGAGAGAGAACAAGTGGGGAAGAGGGGCAGAGAAGAAGAAAGAGAGAGAGAGAAAGAGAATCTTAAGCAGGCTCCATGCTGAGCACAGAGCCCGACAGAGGTCCCAAGCCCATGACCCTGGGATTGTGACTTGAGCCAAAATCAAGAGTCTAATGCTTAATTGACTGAGCCTCACAGGCGCCCCTGAAGAGGAATTAAATTCTAATATATGCTACCACGTGGGTGAACCTCAAAAACATCATGCTAAGTAAAATAAGCCAGACACAAAAGGACAAACATTGTATGATTTCACTTAATTGAAGTACCTAGAATAGGCACGTTCATAGAAGCAGAGAGTGGAACAGTGGTTCCCAGAAGCTGGGGGAAGAGGAGAATGAGGAGTTATGGTCTGTTTGGGAGAGAGTTTCTGTTTGGGATGACGAGAAAGTTCTGGAATTGCATAGTGGTGATGGTTGCACAACATTGTGAAGATACTTAATGCCACTCAATTGTACACTTAAAAGTATTTAGAATGGGGGGCTCCTGGGGGGGCTCAGCAGGTTGAGTGTCCCACTTCAGGTCAGGTCATGATCTCGCGGTCTGTGAGTTTAAGCCCCATGACAGACTCTGCTGTCGGCACAGAGCCCACTTTGGATCATCTGTCTCCCTCTCTCTCTGCCCCTCCCTTGCTCACGCTCGTTCTCACTCACTCACTCTCAAAAATAAATACACATTAAAATTTTTTTAAATTTAAAAAATGTTTAAAATCGTAAATTTTGGGGGTGCCTGGGAGGCTCAGTCGGTTAAGCATCCAACTTCAGCTCAGGTCATGATCTCACAGTTCGTGGGTTCGAGCCCCGCGTCAGGCTCTGTGCTGACAGCTCGGAGCCTGGAGCCTGCTTCGGATTCTCTCTCTCTCTCTCTCTCTCTCTCTCTCTCTCTTTCTGCCCCTCCCCTGCTCACTCTCTGTCTCTCAAAATAAATAAACATTTAAGAAAAAATTTTTTTAATTTTAATGGTAAATTTTTATGTTACGAATATTTTACTACAACGAAGAAATGAAGGTTCATGTGCCCGATTGCCTGTAGTCAGCATCTCTGGTATTAAGGGACAGGTGGTTCTACAGCACTAACATGCAGAAATACCAAGATATGATGAAGTTTTTTTAAAAAATTCAAGCGGTATTTATACTATGAACCCATTTGTATTTGTTTTTAATTTTAATGTTTATTTTTGAGAGAGAGAGAGAGAGAGACATAGCATGAGAGGGAGAGAGGCAGAGAGAGAGGGAAACACAGAATCTGAAGCAGGATCCAAGCTCTGAGCTGTCGGCACAGAGCCCGTCACGGGGCTCGAACTCACAAACCTCGAGATCATGACCTGAGCTGAGGTCAGACGCTTAACCCACTGAGCCACCCAGGTGCCTTGAACTCATTTGTATTTTTAAAAATTAAAGATGAACATATATTCTTTAAGTCATTCAGTATATTTATGGAATGCTTTTAATATTTATTCGAGAGAGAGAGAGAGAGTGCCTTCAGATGGTTAAGCCTTCTGTGTGCCAGGCACGGTACTAGGCACTAACATACAGCACTGAGAAACCGTCAAAACTCCCAGCTCCCATGTAGTTGGCATTCTTGTCAACAGTGTTACCTCTGGGGGTGAGAAAAGAGAGGTCTTTTTCCCCCTTTTTGCCTTTCTGTACATTTGAATTCTTGTACCATGAACATATGTTACCGCTCTAATTTAAAGGCGATATTTTGTAAAAAAGACATACAAAAGGGGTGGGAATCTACCCCCAAAACCAAGAGCACACTGTATACACTCTACGTCAGCCAACTTGACAATAAATTATGTTTTAAATAAATAAATAAATAAATAAATAAATAAATAAATAAATAAATAAAATGTAAAAAAAAAAAAAAGGACGTATAAAGGGGGATGAGAAGACTCCACTTTTGGACCCCCCAAATCATTCCTCACTGTGCAAATATTTCTCCTTGGCTTCCTCTTCCCCAGTCTGGTAAGAAAATCTTAGTTCCACAAAGAAGAGATTTCTAGAAAATTCTAAACCTTCGTGAACTTTCATTCATGGAATGCAGACAAGATATCTGACCTTATGGAGCTTATAATCCGATGCAATATCCATCAAACAGCAGGTGTGCGGTTGCTAGAAGCACCTGTGTCCGTGAATGCAAATAAAGCACATGCTCTGAACACAGCCGTCCTGCACTCTTTATGACACATGGGGAAACTGAGGCCCCCAGAGAGGGTGGGGCCACCTCAGGTCACAGTGATTTTACCCCATCACTCCTGCAACCTGCTTCACCTTCTAGCCAGTATTACCAAGAGTCAGAAAGCCTTACCGAGGCAGCGGATGGAGACAGTTTCTTTAATAATTTAAAATGAAAAGTGCCATGGGGCGCCTGGGTGGCTCAGTCGGTTAAGTGGCTGACTTTAGCTCAGGTCATGATCTCGTGGTCCATGAGTTCGAGCCCCACGTCAAGCTCTGGGCAGACAGCTCAGAGCCTTGAGCCTGCTTAGAGTTCTGTGTCCCCCTCTTTCTCTGAACCTCCCCTACTTGCTCTCTCTCTCTCTCCCCCAAAAATCAATAAACATTAAAGAAAAAAATTTTTAATTGTTTTTAATGAAAAGTGCCAGGAGCGCCAAATAGGAAATCTCATTACTCTCAGAGATGAGTGGACATGAACTTTCCCGACTCTAAAATGGAATAAAATGGAAGGTAGCCCTACCTGAGGGCCACCAAGAGAGCTGATATACTCCTCATCAAAGAGCCACGCAAATAAACATCGCTGGTTTTAAATTTCTATGAGTGAACAACCAACCACCTTGAATTTTGAATCAGTAATTTCGCATTTGAGAATGTCAACTAAGAAAGCAACACTAAGAACAAGGAGGGGGAAAAACACTGGGCACATGATACATATAGAGAAAAATGAAGACCTAAATGTCTGTGAACGGAGGAATGGGTTCGCGTGTCGCACTCAGCAGAGCATTCTTCAGCCCTAACAAGTCGTGTCTGCGATACATTTATATTATGGGAAATAGTTATGTCATCGGGTGAAGTAAAAAAAAAAAAAAATAGCAAATAGAATTGCACCCATACACTGTAGTGAGTGCCGTTGTAATGGATTAAAAACTAAGCGCATAAAAATACCAGCAGGAAACACACTAAACATTAACGGTGGTTGTCTCCATCTGTCTCCATCTGGATGTTCCAAATTGCCTACAACGATCATAGACCTATTCCTTTCAACATAAGAGAAAAGTGAATTTCTTTTTTAATATGTTGAATAATATCGTGAAGATGCATAGTCCAGGTTTCCCTCCCCTCACCAAATGAGTCTTGTATCCTGAAGACTGATAGCAATAATCATCGCGATGATCAGGCACATTTATGAAGCACTGGCAATTGAATCAGGCTACTCCTCTAAGCACCTGACTTTTATTAACCCACTGAAACCTTTGCTCACTCACTCTGTTCCACCTGCACTACCCTCCTTGCTGTTCTTCAAACTCTTTGCTGCCTCAGGGCCTTTGCACTTACAGTTCCTTTTGCCTGGAATGCTCTGACCCGAGACGTACATCCACACGGCTCACTTTCTCCAGGTCTGCTCAAATGTCGCCTACCAGCTGGCACAGTATACACTCTTCCTCTCTAGCCCCATTACTCTGGTTTTTTCTACGTGGTACTTATTCTGCCTGTCATATAATGTAGTTTGCTAACTGCCCGTCTGTCATCCCCTGCCCATTAGCACATCTGTCTGTTTTACTCACTGCTATCTCCAGCACTGAGAATAACACACCTATCACATAGATGTACAGTAAAAAGTGAATAAAAACAGCAGTCCTATGAGGTAGGAACCTTTATTATTCCCATTTTACAGATTACAAAACTAAGACACAAGTTCTAAGCTACTTGTTCAAGGTCATAGGGCCAGTAAGTGGCAGAGCTGTGGTCCAGATGCAGACAGTCTGGTGCCAGAACCTACATTCTTTTGTTTTTTAATTTGGGAGAGAGAGAAAGAGACAGCAGGGGAGTGGGGCAGAGGGAGGGAGAGAGAGAGAGAGAGAGAGAGAGAGAGAGAGAGAGAAAATCCCAAGCAGCCTCCATGCTTAGTGCAGAACCCCACACGAGGCTCAATCCCAAGACCCTGGGATCACAACCTGAGCCAAAATCAAGAGTTGGACCCTCCACCGACGGAGCCGCCCAGGCGCCCCGCCCCCCAGAACCTACATTCTTAACCATGAAATGGCTTGGAGTGGGGTGGAGTTACGACACTTAAAGTATTGATGAAATGGAACAGATTTTACAGAGATATCATCAGGAAAGACAGGCCAAGGGAAGCATAACTTCCATTCGTTAAGCATAAAATTTGGGTCTTTGAGACAGAAAAAACCAAAACTGGTTTGTGCAAGGGCATTGCACACGGACTCCTTGACTCTCGGCATATTCTGGGCTCAGGAAGAATCAAGGCTCATCTCTGGCTAAACCCGCACTTCAGAGCACGCCGGGGCCTGAAACAATTAGCAGTTCCCCAAATTAGGGGATGTGTACCCCGCAGTGTCAGCAAAGCGCCCATTCACAAAGTGACGTCTGCATTTACCTTCAGGACCCACCTGCAAGCTGGGGACTGTGGCCAGCCGCCAGCAACAGGAGGACAGTGTGCCTTGTTCGCTGCTGAGTCCCAGGCCCCTCAAGGGGCATCTGGCAGGCAATCAGCCAACAACGAATATCAAAAGTGGAACGAATACTAGAGATGAGACAACGGGGGCTCGGAAAGGACGCCACTTTTCCAAAGTCACTCGTCACTCACGGGCAGCCAGTTCCTTTGATTCCGGCTCCCCGAGGAGTGTTGTTTCTCCTGCAGGACAAGGGCAATGCAAACTGCCAGACAGACCTCACAGCACACTTGATGATTTTAGGGTGGAGAGGAAGGAAATTCCGCAAACCTTTGGGGGCACCGCCCTGAGGGCCGTGACGGGCACAGTTCAGATCTCCCGGCTGCCAGGACTGGGACTGGCTGACAGCCTCCAGCTACTACACCTTCCAGAGACCTCCCAACACCCACTTTCCCGGGGCTGCTCCCACCCAATGACTGAGCACGGCATGAGTGACACCACTGGCCACTCATAGTGGACACAGGATTCCTTGAAGGGCAGTCCTCACTCTGGGGCTCTCGATCAGCCTGACCGAGACCTTCCCACCCAGCCCTCCTTCCTGCCCCTTCCTTTCCACAGCTCTCAACCCCCCATCACACTCTGTTCCTGTTCCCCCTCCTCCTCATCCTTCACAGACGCTCACCCCCATAATTCTCTCCTGACATCTGAACTGGCACAGACGGATTCTCAGATACAAACCCGATTCATCCAATAGGCTTTCAAAGGATTCTGGGTGATCGCAGAAGGGTGAACAGCGTCTCCCTACAAAGACGACTATGCCCTAATCCATGGAACCTACGGATATGTCACCTTATATGGTGAAAGGACTTTGGAGATGTGACTAAGTCAGGGATCTTGAGCAAGGGAGGAAAATCAACCTGGATTTTCTAGGTGAACCCAGTGTAATTACAAAGGCCCTTGTAAGAAGGAGGTGGGTCAGAGAGAGAGAGAGAGAAGTTACACTGCTGGCTTCAGAGATGGAGGAAGGGGCCATGAGCGCCCTCTAGCGCCTGGCAGAGGCAAATGATGGATTCTTCCACGGAGCCTGTAGAAGAAAACTGCAGGCGTTTTTAATTTTCTTAATGTTTATTTACTTTTGAGAGAGAGAGAGAGAGAGCCAGGGAGGGGCAGAGAGAAAGTGAGACACGGCTCCAGGCTCTGAGCTGTCACCACAGAGCCCGATGCAGGGCTCGAACTCACGAACCGCAAGATCATGACCTGAGCTGAAGTCAGACGCTTAATGGACTGAGCCACCCAGGCGCCCCTGCTGGAGCAGCCTTTGTAAACGAATACAGTAATGAAGTAAAAGGGGGAAGTAGCTGGATCATCACACGGAGAAAATTTTACACTCAAGACACTCCAGCTTTATCCTAAAGACATCATATTTCAGGGACGCTGCTGCGGGAACAGCAAACAGAAATCCATCTCGGACATTCACACATGCCCTTGGCTGGGCGGAGGACACTGCTCAAACTGACTTGTTCTTGGGTGCTTTGAGGCAGTTGGGCCCCCAGAGAGACCCATGTGCTCACACTGCCACTGTCAAGGTCGGAGGCCAGTCTGGATTTCAAACCCCAGCTCTGCCACCGTTTATCAGCTGTGGGACCTTGAGTGAGTCACCCAGCAGCCTGAGCCACCATTCCTTTCCCAGACTCCAGAATCACGGGGCTGGTCAGGCCTGCTTCTAGGGGTTCTCTAGACGTGTGAGGTCATGGAGGGGCTAACAGAGCGACCGGCCCGAGAAGGGCTAAGGAAATGGTGACGATTCATGACAGGACTAACCAGCACTCCTCCAAGAAGAAAACAGGCTTCTGGAACCTGCATTTGTTTTTTAATTTTAATTCACCCATTGCACAAATATTTATGTGGACAGTCACCGAGGTGTTGTCCTAGAGCAGGGGACAGCAAACTTTTGGAAAGGGCCAGATGGTAACTATTTTAGGCTTTGCAGCACGTATGGTCTCTGTCACCACTCAAATCTGCCATCATAGAGAGAAAACAGCTACGCACATAAATGAATGAGCATGGCTGTGTTCTAATAAAACTTTATTTACAGGGGCACCTGGGTGGCTCAGTTGGTTGAGCGTCTGACTCTTGATTTCGGCTCAGGTCATGATCCCAGGGTCGTGGGATTGAGCCCGAGTCAGCCCCTCTCTCCCCCTCCCACGCTCACCTGCTCTCTCAAAAAAAAAAACAAAAAACAAAAAACTTTATTTACAAAGTCAAGCCGCTGGTCCACAGGTCATAGTCTGTTGACTTCTGTCCTAGATACTAAATATGCATCAGAGAATAAGATAGACATGGTTCTTGCACTCATGAAATTTCCCATCTGCCTTCAATATTTTTCTTAAAAAAAAAAAAAAGCAGCTGGCTTCTTTTCCTTCTCTGTAAAACTTCGGTGGTGCAGCATAGAGCACAAGCTTTGGAACCAGGCCTCCAAGGCTCCGGTCCTGCTCCATCACTGGGCTAGCTGTGTGACTTTCAGCTAGTTACTTCACCTCTCTGTGCGCTGGAGTTTCTTCATGGGTCAGAGGAGATGAGAATAGCACCTGCTCCCAGGATGCCGTGGGAACTCGGTGAGGCAGTTGTCGGCACCCACAGAGACAACCAATGGCTTTATTATTAAAAGCTGCTAATGATGACAGAGCACTGAGTACCCACCGGTGCCATGAGAACCACCATCACACCTAGTCTCTAAGGTCGGATAATTGCGCCCATTTTGAAGATGAGGAAACAAAGGCTCAGGGAGGTGACATGACTGGCGGAACCACACTGCCACCCGATTTTACCCCACTTGTGTCCGGCTCCGGAGGTGGGTGCCCTCGGTCACTATACTCAGGAGCCCCACGTGCTTAACTCACGCCCTCTTCTCTGATTTTTCAGGGAAGATAGTAACTATTCGTGCTTTGGATCCTTCCAACTCCAAAGCACCAAGTAAAAAATAAATTTAATTTTGAAACCCTGCTGAGGTCCCCGGGGGTGCCGGCTCCCTGCACCTGTTGATAAATTTCAGGAGTCTGCTTGGGGAGGAGGAGGGAAGATTCATATCCCCCTCAGACCCTCCCTCCTCGCTCCCCCCAAGGCGTTTTGACCAGGCACAGAGCACGTGAGATCCAGCCCCTGAGTCTTGACTGTCCCCAGCTTCACACCCTCCCCGCCAATTCGGCGACAGCAGGCTCTTTTTACTCTTCTCAGCTAGACTTCTCAGCGAGGCTTCTGAGAGAGCTGAGCTCCCAGCCCTCCCTCTCCTGCTCAAGCGTTCATTCATCCCTTCAGCAGGCATTTGCTGAGCGCCTACTGTGTGCCTGACTTCATGCTAAGTGACGGGGACACGTAGTGCCCAAGACAGAGCCCCGTCCGCTGTCCAGAGGGGAAGCCTGGTGTGAATGACGACATCAGTGGGGAAGCCTCAACAGGAAATGCCAGGTATGGGAGCAGAGCTTCAGTCCCGCTGGGAATGTACTTGACCCGACTGAACCGCACACTGAAAAATGGTTCAAGGGGTACATTTCATGTGCATTTTATCACAATTTTTTTTAAATGCCCTTCAGGGGTGCCTGGGTGGGTGGCTCAGTCGGTTGAGCGTCTGACTTTGGCACAGGTCATGGTCTCGCTTCTGTGGGCTCGAGCCCCACATCGGGCTCTGTGCTGACAGCTCAGAGCCTGGACCGCGCTTTGGATTCTGTGTCTGCCTCTCTCTCCCCCACTCATGCTCTCTCTCCTTCAAAAACAGATACAATAAAAACATTTAAAAATGCCCTTCAGCAATTGGTGAGCCTTTCTCCTTCCCATCTCCTTTCAAGGTGCGTCCCTGGACAGTGAACTATACGACGTTTACCCGCTCTCATTCAGGAATTAAGTGTTCCAAATCTGTGAATTTGCCAGACACTTGAAGCTTATTCCCACAGTGGAAAGGAATCTAGCACGTGCTGGGAGCCTGCTGGGAGCCCCTGAGGAGAAGCTCTCACATTTAACACTCATGACCGCTCGGCCACGTAGGTATTTTTTCTTCCCATTTTATGGATGACACAACTGAGGCTCAAGAAGCCTGAGGACATCACTTGACAATTCCTAGCTAAGAAATGGTAAAGCAGGACTTGGACCCACATGTGTCCGGTCACGGTGCCTGGGATTATTTCTCTATTCACACTGTCTTTACAACACCGAACTTTCAAAATAAAATTCTTTCTTTTTTTTTTTTTAATTTTTTTTTTTAATGTTTATTTATTTTTGAGACAGAGAGAGACAGAGTATGAATGGGGGAGGGCCAGAGAGAGAGGGAGACACAGAATCGGAAGCAGGCTCCAGGCTCTGAGCTGTCAGCACAGAGCCGATGCGGGGCTCAAACCCACAGACTGTGAGATCATGACCTGAGCCGAAGTCGGACGCTTAACCGAGAAGCCACCCAGGCGCCCCAAAATTCTTTCTTTCTTAAACAGAACACATATACCCCAGTGAATGTAAATTAGCCTCAGGACGCCAGCATTTACCAAAGCATGTGTCATGCTTTAATTTCCAGAATGTTAAAAAGATACGACATGAGAGGAAAAAAAAATGCCACATGCACAAATGTTTGGGAAACACTGGGTAATTGTACTTTCTTCCTGGCAGGACTTCTCAGAACCTTGATTAGGCAAGTTTGCATTGTGAATCCATAAGAGGAATCCTAAACAATGCAGTTTCCAAGACCTGACCTCAGAACCCTTTTCGACACAGCACCTTGAGGTACATGTTGAGAAACTGGTCAGTCGTTCTCAAACTTCCGTGGGCATGAGAACCCCGGGGATGCTTGTGAAAGGGCAGATTGCTAAGCCTCACGGCCGAGGGCTGTTCTGGAAAGTCAGACAATCTGGGGAGCATCTGGAGTCTGAGCCGCATCTAACGCCGCGGGTCTGCAGACAGTCCTGTGAGGGTCACTCACTAGAGGCCGGTGTTCCGCTTAGTTCTGGAGCTGCTCTAGCAGTGGACTTGCTCAGAGCAAGTGAAGACACAGGATTAAGAAGAAATCAGAAGGCTAGTTGAGGCAAGCCTCAAACATGAGTGAATGAGTGAATGAATGAAATGAGTTAGCTCTCAAAAAAGGCGGGGGGCACCTGGGTGGCTCAGTCAGTTGAGCGTCCGACTCTTGACTTTGGCCCAGGTCACGATCTCATGGATCATGAGTTCGAGCCCCACTGGCAGTGCAAAGCCCACTCAGGATGCTCTCTCCCCCTTTCTCTCTGCCCCTCCCCCTGCTTGCTCTTGCTCTCTCTCTCTCAAAAATAAATAAATAAGCATTTTTTTAAAACGAGTTAGCTGTCAATGGAACAAAGATCCAGGATGGTCCAGAAATTCCATGTTTTAACAAGCAAGAATTGATCAAAAGGAAAACATATCCATTAGCCAGAACTCTCAGCAACCGAGAGAAATCGAAAGCATTTTCACATTTCAGTGCTCTTGGTACACTGATAAATAATGCAGAAAGGCCAAAAGAGAGGAACAGAAACTGTGGGATAGTTTGCATGTGGACACTTAATAAAGTGGTGATTTCCACTTTATTGGAAGTATAACATTAGGTTATACATGCAGTCACATGTATAACCTAATGTGGAGAGAGCATCAGAAGTCTCCATTTGAATCCTTTCCTAAAAGCTAGGCCAGACCTGCCTCCCTTTGTTGCAAGCCCTGGTCTGTTGGACACACAGACGAGAACCTATCTACCCACCAGTGCTAGAAGTGCAATTTACTAAGCTCCAGTCCGTTGTTACAATGAGCACCGTTCTCTTTAACTCTGTAGCAAATGCAAGTGGTCCTTCCCAATATTGTCTTCCTTCCTCCTCTCTGCTAAAACTGCACTTTTGCCCAGGGGTCTGCTCACCTTAGTTATGGTTATCTTCTGCTGTATAAGAAACCACTCCACAACTTTGTGGGGTTTCTTTTCTCAAAGTTTATTTATTTTGAGAGAGAGAGAACAAGCATGAGCAGGGGAGGGACAGAGAAAGAGGGGGAGAGAGAGAGAGAGAGAGAGAAAGAGAGAGAGAGAGAGAGAGAGAGAGAGAGAGAGAGAGAATCCTAAGCAGGCTCTGTGCTGTGAGCACAGAGCTCGACGCAGGGCTCAAACTCACAAACCATGAGATCGTGACCTGAGCCAAAATCAAGAGTTGGATGCCTAACTGACTAAGCCACCCAGGCACCCCAAACTTAGTGGTTTAAAATGACAACAACTGGGGCAACTGGGTGGCTCAGTCGGTTAAGGTCTGACTCTTGATTTCAGCTCAGGTCCTGATCTCATGGTTTATGGGATCATGCCCCACATCGGGCTCCATGATGACAGCGTGGGGCCTGCTTGGGATTCTCTCTCTCCCTCTCCCTCTCTCCCTCTCTCTCTCTCTCTCTCTCTCTGCCCTTCTCCCTGCTTGCTCTCTTTCAAAATAAATACACTTTAAAAAATAAAATGTTAACCACCATTTATTTTGCTCAGAAATCTATAGCTTGGACAGATCTCAGTGAGGATAGCTCATCCTTGCTCCATACAATGTGGGGGGCCTGACCAGAGGTGGGGGACTCACTTTCAAGATGGCTCACTCACACGGCTGGCCAGAGGGTACTGGCTGTTGGGTAGAGCTCGGCCATGACTGTGGGCTGGGAGCCTTGGCTGCTCCAAAATGGAACTCTCCATAAGCTGTTTGGGCTTCTCACAGCATGGCAGCTGGGTTCCAAGAAAACAAGATTGAAGCTATGCTGGGTTTATATACTCTCGTCTCAGAAGCCACATGGTTTCACATCACCATGGTCACAAGCTTGCTCAGACTCAAGGGGAGAGGGCACTGACACTGCCACTTAATGGAAAGAGTACCAAGATCACATTAGAAGGGAGCGTGCAATCCACCACAAGGTTCCAGGGTGGCCCATTCCCGTGGCCCATCCCCCGTGGTCATCCCTGTGGCCCATCCCCCGTGGTCATCCCCGTGGCCCATTCCTGTGGTCATCCCCGTGGCCCATCCCCCGTGGTCATCCCCGTGGCCCATTCCTGTGGTCATCCCTGTGGCCCATCCCCCGTGGTCATCCCCGTGGCCCATTCCTGTGGTCATCATTCTGGCTCCATCCCCTGTGACTGGCTGAGGCTTGTGATGTGGTTTTAGCCAGTGAATTGTGAGTTGCTGAGGTCTTCAGAAGAGGGTATGTTTGCTCTTAAAAAGAGACACACAGAAGGAAATGGAATGTCTTTCGTGACTGGACATTAAACTGCACCTGAAAATGACATCCAGAATGAGGAGAGCATCTTGTGACCATTAGGGTTGCGGACGTTAAGGCGGGAGAGGAGAAGTAAGAGATGTACGTTGGTCCTTGGTGATGTTATCAAGGCACTGAATTAATCCTGGAGTCACTGCGACCTGAGATAATAAATTTCCCTTGGTGCTTAAGCCAGTTGCATGAGATTTTTGTCACAATAAAAGCATCCTTGTTGATACAAACAGCTACCGTTTACTGAGCTATTACTACGTGCCCACAGCACATAGTACCACAACTCTGCCACTGAGCCCAGCGAGGTACGTTTATCAGATTTAATCCTCACAGCAAACCCTCAAGGCAGGTACAGCTATTAGCCTCATCATATAGAGAGAAAACTGAAAATCAGAGACCACACGAACACTGCTCAGGTTTCCGCCGCGAGGGGGAGAGCTGGGATTTGAACCTGGGGTGGAAGCCCGTGTAATTCATCACTCTCCTCTAAAGCTGCCTCATGGACTGTTGTCCACTGGCTCTCTGGCCCCCCCCCCCCATTCAGAACCCCACTCCTATTTGCAAGTTGATTCAGACAGCAGCTGTTGCAGCCATGAATCAGATCTACTAGAAGCAATTGCAATCTTCAAACAATTCTATGAAGATACTTAAGGGCCACACTATAAAATCCAAACCAGATGTGATTTACCACCGAGCACGGCGGTTCCAGCTGGAAAGATGGGGGTTGCCGAGGAGAGCTCTCTCCGCTTTGAAACACCCTACACCTGCCTCCTCAAAAGTGAGATTCCAATGTAGATTGAGTACTGCTTACAGAATTTTTTTTGGTTGTGATAACAGTCTTCAAAACACAGATCGAGTGCTTTGCTCAAGTGTTTAAAGCACACCTTTCAGAAAAACAACAAATCTTCCTGGCAGTAAACGGAGCAGATCCATAAAGTGCTTGGATGATCTATACCCAGAGAATCTAGAAAAAGCCACAGAGATAAGAATATCATCTGACAAAAGCAAAGAAACCAGCAGACGTTTAATGAAACCATGTGCATTGGGGCGCCTGGGTGGCTCAGTCGGTTGAGCATCTGACTTCAGCTCAGGTCATGATCTCACGGCTTGTGAGTTGGGCTCTGTGCTGGGCTCAGCCTGGAGCCTGCTTCGGATTCTGTGTCTCCCTCTCTCTCTCTCTCTGCCCCTCCCCCACTTACACTCTGTCTCTCTCTCTCTCACAAATAAAATTAAAACATCAAAAAAAATTTTTTTTAATGAAACTACGTGTACTAACTTCAAACAAGGCAGAAACACACATACTGACATCAGACAATATGACCATTCGTTGTGGGGTCAAAAGAATCAAGGGTGACATTAAAATGGATAATGCCTGGTGGTTTGATGTAATAACTATCAGTTCAAATTCCGGAACTTGTCAGCTTCATTTCTGCAACTCTCTCAGTTATCTGCTTATTTAACTTACCAGTCAGAACACTTTATGTTATATCTGAACAAAACCCCACTTTATATATAAGTCTCTTTATTTAAAATTTTTTTTAACGTTTATTTATTTTTGAGACAGAGAGAGACAGAGCATGAACGGGGAAGGGTCAGACAGAGAGAGGGAGACACAGAATCTGAAATAGACTCCAGGCTCTGAGCTGTCAGCACAGAGCCCGACGCGGGGCTTGAACTCACAAGCCACGAGATCATGACCTGAGCCAAAGTCGGACGCTTAACCCACTGAGCCACCCAGGCGCCCCTGTAAGTTTCTTTAAAATGAGAGTCTAGGGGCGCCTGGGTGGCGCAGTCGGTTAAGCGTCCGACTTCAGCCAGGTCACAATCTCGCGGTCCGTGAGTTCGAGCCCCGCGTCGGGCTCTGGGCTGATGGCTCGGAGCCTGGAGCCTGTTTCTGATTCTGTGTCTCCCTCTCTCTCTGCCCCTCCCCCGTTCATGCTTTGTCTCTCTCTGTCCCAAAAATAAATAAACGTTGAAAAAAAAATTTTTTTTTAAATGAGAGTCTATTGTTTCAGGTAAATAAAATGATCAAGGGCTTCAGGTACAGCTGAATCCAGGCACTCAAATGATATGATGAGGGCTCGGTCTCTTCCCAGGTCACGATTCTGTTTTTCTCCGTGTGGAATGAACGAAGGCAGCTGTATCTTTACCACATCTCAAGCCACACAAGAGTCCACATATCTTTCTTCTAACAATATAGCCACCGATCTCCACAATTTCCAGCACTTGTCTGCGATGAAGAGCCTGGCCTCCACATTCAACCGCATTTACTATCCCTCTCTGATCCCACAGGGTTACAGCATCCTATTCCAAGCCTCAGCTAGAGTCCTGGGATACACTCACCAGACTAAAGTAAGCAAGCAGTGATTTTACTGCGCAGCTTTGAACTTAACAGAGCCGAGAGATGCGGGCTGGCTGCAAGAGGCAAAAATTAAATGGTGACCTTTTCAAAATTTGCTTTCTCCGATGCAAATGTTAGCCTGTGGCTGCAACCAGACATTTATCATGTCTGATTAGTAGATTTATAGTCAGACAATTCTAAACACACAGAAAACAGAAACATGCCTTCATGTAACTGTACCCAGCCCCCTTTCTTAACCAAGCTGCTTATGTTTCATGGCTCAGTGTGACCAGTCACTTGCCATGCCCCAGATACACAAATGTCCCATTAAGAATGACTGCATCTACATGGCTGCTACTTGTTTCCACATCAATGCTGAGGAGCTGGGGGGAGGGAAGGTACGTGAGCGGAGAGAGCAAGAAACTGGCACAGAAAAGGGAAGGAAAAATCTAGAGTGTTAAGAGGGAGACATCAGAGACTGAAGGATTCCCGCTTGTCACGTTCATCGTTCTTCAGGCTCCTCTGAGAATTTCCAAAAGTGACGGAGATTTGCCAAGGGTATTAAATTTCGTGGCCACCATCCCCTGTCTCCGCAGAGCCTCCAAAGACTCAGATTTGTTGGACAGCTGATTCAATCAAAATTTGGTGAACTAAGCATCGACTGCTCCAAACTGGGATGCTATTCAATTCAAACAATATTTATTGGGCATCGAGTGTCCCACGATTACTGTCCTGAGAGGAAATGAGACAAGGGAGAAAAGGAAGAGACGGGGGTTTGGGGGGAGAAAGGGGGAAGAGGGAAGAGGGCAGGGAAGGGAAGGGAAGAGGAGGGACAGTTAACGAGCATCTGTGTGATGTGTCACGAGGCTGTGTCGTGCAGTGGTTAAGGTCACAGCCTTCAGCCAGAGCCCGATCTCGATCTTGAACCCCGGCCCCACTGTTCCCCAGCTGTGTGACTCCTGATGGGTCACCAGACCTCTGTGAGCTTCCGCTGCCTTCTTTGTAAAATGGAGATAAACCTAAGCTCACGGTACAGGCGTCAGTGCAATGTGTGCGGACAGGTCGTGGATCCGGAGCGTGCCCTGGGGCCTCAGCCCTTCGGTGTCCTCCAGCTGCCGGCATCTGCATCTTTGCGGGGCTCTTTGCAGCAGCACAGAAACCTCTCCGGCTGTGTAAGCAGAGCGAGCAGCACCAGGCGTTAGCCGCACCCCCACCCAGGAGGGAACCTTTACTTTACCCCTTGGCCCACTCTGGAGGTGGGCCTAATGCGTCCCCGGTTTTTCCACCCTCCCTCCCTTTACCACTCACACTCTTGTAGCACCTCCCAAATAAACCACTTGCACAGGAATCCTTGCCTCGGGATCAGCGTCTTAACAGAGAGGCTCAGAGAGGCTGAGGCAATTGCCCAGGGACACACAGCTATTAAATAAGGGCAGCTCTGAACTAGACCCGTCTCATTCCCTAAAGGCTGTGATCACTTGCCATCTCTCCCTAAAACTAATGACATGTCCGCGTTGAGGGAAGGTAGCACCGATCAGAGGTTCTCCTAAGCACCCACGTTAAACGGAACACACTGCCGACCTCGGCCATCTCCTCCTCCTCGTTCCACGGAGGACACGTTGCATTTCCTCTACCATCTCGAGTCTCCTCATCCCAACACAGGGCAAGGTGGTAATCTTCTGCAATCTGCATCTTCAGGTACTTGAATAGGTGATTAAGGGAGCACTTCCGGAGACCCATTCCCAAAAACAACGATCCCATGAGATGTTGGTATTAAAAAAAACTAGTAGGGGCGCCTGGGTGGCGCAGTCGGTTAAGCGTCCGACTTCAGCCAGGTCACGATCTCGCGGTCCGTGAGTTCGAGCCCCGCGTCGGGCTCTGGGCTGATGGCTCGGAGCCTGGAGCCTGTTTCCGATTCTGTGTCTCCCTCTCTCTCTGCCCCTCGCCCGTTCATGCTCTGTCTCTCTCTGTCCCAAAAATAAATAAACGTTGGAAAAAAAAATTAAAAACAAAAAAAAAACAAAAAAAAACTAGTAGGGGCGCCTGGGTGGCGCAGTCGGTTAAGCGTCCGACTTCAGCCAGGTCACGATCTCGCGGTCCGTGAGTTCGAGCCCCGCGTCGGGCTCTGGGCTGATGGCTCAGAGCCTGGAGCCTGTTTCCGATTCTGTGTCTCCCTCTCTCTCTGCCCCTCGCCCGTTCATGCTCTGTCTCTCTCTGTCCCAAAAAAAAATAAACGTTGGGAAAAAAAATTTTTTTTTAAAAATAAATAAATAAATAAATAAATAAAACTAGTAACAGTTCCGGGAGTAAAACCAGTTGGGACAGTAGTTCTGGACTTGTTGACCCCTTCTTGGGGCCTTACAACACCATGAAGCCATTAAAGCATAAAAGGGTCTAAGAAATCCTGTGGAAACAACTCTGTTTAACCCGGTGCTTTCCAGGTTTGTTTGTTTTTTTTTTCACTATAAAACCCTTTTCAGGTTATCATTTATCAAGTTCCCTGTAAAACCAGGTTCTGTAGAACATTTTGACAAATACTAGATAAGGGGTCGATCAGAGGTAGAGGCCATCACCTTGCTTGTTATGTAGGCTTTAATTAACCTGGGGGGGTATCTAATTAGCGTGTGTGGATCTGGCCATGGGGATACGATGTGCATGGGTTTATGTAGCACACTTACGGCCAACAGATCCATCCAGGAATATTATGATGCCACCGGCAGGTACTTACTATGTATATCGCGACATGCCGATAAGCCAAAGGATGTGGGAGAACCTGGTGGACCATCAAAAACTCTGTCCCCAGGGGCGACTGGGTGGCTCAGTCGGTTGAGCGTCTGACTTCGGTTCAGGTCACGATCTCGCGGTCCGTGAGCTCAAGCCCCGCGTCCGGCTCTGTGCTGACGGCTCGGAGCCTGGAACCTGCTTCGGATTCCGCGTCTCCCTCTCTCTCTGCCCCTCCCCCATTCATGCTCTGTCTCTCTCTGTCTCAAAAACAAATAAACGTTAAAAATTTAAAAAGCACAAGGCATGTACTGGTCTGAGCAGAGCACCGGAGAACTGGAGCGAGCTTTAGAGACCCGCAAACACCCAGCAAAGACCCTCTCTCCGTGGTCTCGCCTGGAGGACCGAATGCGATTTGAAAAGAGAACACAGTGTTCTCTACGCGATGCCTGGGGCTCTGTAATGCCGGCCATCTCACGTACCACGTGCGGGGGGCACACATCCCACATCGGGGGAGACACTCCACAAATTCATCGTATGAGTCGCCAAGGAAACAGCGACAGACATGGATGTCACCCACTCAAACCGGCGACCCGTTTATTTTTTAAATTGGCACTGAACACGACCATCACCGCCAGCCCTGAGAATCCTGTCCTTTGGGCAGACGGCACTTCCTTCCTTCCTGCTGGACTCGGAACGTGGAGACCGCCTTTCAGACGGAAAATCAGGGAGCAGAGAAGTTCAAGCAGGGTGAGTCTGGGGGGCGGGGGGGAGTCAAGAGAGATCCAGATAACTCGCTGAGGGTCACCTGGCTGAACGGAGATGTGGATGGACCCCACCCCAGGTTTTGAGACATTCACAAATTCTCAGCTTCGAGAAATATGTAGTCTCTAAGCTCAAAATCATCAGCAAAGATTTGTTGTCTCTCAACGAAAAACATGAGTCCTCATGAAAACAAAGATAACATGACTCACAATTGCTATTTTAGGCGTTTGGGTTTGTTTTTTTTTTTTTTAAGTTTTATCTATTCATTTTGAGAGAGAGAGAACGAGTGGAGGAAGGGCAGAGAGAAAGGGGGACAGAGGATCTGAAGCGGGCCCTCTGCCGACAGCCCAGAGACTGACGTGGGGCTCGAACTCGTGAACCGTGAGATCATGACCTGAGCCGAAGACGGACGCTTAACCACTGAGCCACCCAGGCGTCCCAACAATCACTGTTTTGAAAGATGATTCATGAAGATCAAGTTTTTAAATATAAGCTCCTTCAAATGGCCTAAAGGCCCACGCGATTCAGTCCTGTCCCTCTCGCAGACTTCGCCTCTCCCCTCCCCTAGTCCCCATGCTCCAGCCCCACTGGCCAACAGTTATAGGGGGCTGTCCTGTGGCTCCAGGAGTCTTAGCGGCACCCCTGGCCTCTACCTGCTAGATGCCACCAGCACCAGCTCCCTCGATTACGACCATCAAAACCGTCTCCAGGCATGGCCCAATGTGCCCTGGAGGAAAGGAGCACACATGACACCCTCTGTTGTACCTTGTGTGTGTGTGTGTGTGTGTGTGTGTGTGTGTGTGTGTGTGTATAAAAGCTGATCTCGAATGCCTCTAAGAGAGGCATTCTAAACATGTTCAGCCCTCCAAGGAGGGGGGGTTCTATCACTTGGAGGACCCCTTGGGCTTTATTCACTGTGACAGATCTGGGGCACACAGGCTCGCGCCCAGGCTGGGGCGGGCTGGCTTTGCGTGTGTGAGAAAGGGGGAGGGATTGGATGGGGCGTTTCAAGAAAGAGTTGGAGGAGTCAGAGGCTGGACCCCTCACCCCAGTGGGAAGAGAAACTCAATGGCAGGTCGTTGCAAAGAGAAGAACGGAAATGTCCGACGAGGACTTTTTCTTTGAGGTGTCAATACAGGTTTGTGTTTTGCAAGGCGGCCTCTGTCTCACAACGAAATCTCCAGCAAAGTCCACACTGCTCAGTAATGCTTTCGTGTGACAGGTTTCTCCCGGGGACCCTGAAGAGACACCAGATTTTGTGTCTAAGCTGCCATGAAGTTAAAACAGAAACAACACGAGCAGAGGTAGAGGCCAGAGGACAAGGGGGCGGTGGTTATCGGAGTTGCCCTCTGAGCAGCGGTAGAAATTCTACAGACAGAGGCAGGTTGGGGGCAAGGCGGCTCCCACATCGCCCTGTTTCCTCCCCAGAATATCCCCCACCCGCCACACCTGTCCACCCTGCCAGTCTGTCAGGCCAGCCGGGTGCCTGCTTAGCCATCACTCCCCACCCCAGGAACTGGGTGCACCATGTCATAATAACCTGTCGCATGTCTGTCTCCCCTCCCCCGCTGCCAACTGAGAGAGAATGGTGACAAGGACTGTGTCTGTCTGTTCACCCCTGTAGCTCCCCTGCCTACCTGGCCCCGAGGGAGCCGTCGAAAACTGTTCAGCATTGCACGCCCCACTGGCCAGAACAACAGGAGATACGGAGAGGAAGCAGATGCCGTTGGTGTCCTAAAACCTCCTAGAACCCCAGAAGCTCTTTGCCAGGTGGGTACGCCATCCCCCGGCTGCCAAGGGCTTACAGCCGCACCCTTCTCCAAAGAATTGTGCTCCAAATGGGAGCTCGCCCAAGAGGCCACACCCTAAGCCACCCCTGGCAGCCTGCAGCCAACAGCTGGCCCCCTGTCTCAAGACGCACCAACTCTGGAGGGCAATTTATGCTCCAGAGCTCCCCGCACGGATCAGGCTGAAGAGCTCTCCTCCTGGGCGTTTTTCTTCCTGCTTTCCCTAGCTTTTCACACTCCCTGTCTTCTGAGAACTCTTCCCTCAAAAAAAAATCACTTGAACAAGAATCCCCACCTTAGAGAATCCCAAAATGGGAATAAATCATTGTGGCATTAGAAAAGGAGAGGAAGTCCGGACAAAGCATCATGGTAACGCTCCCATTCTGCCTAGCACATACGGGCTCCTTAAAGATTTGTGAGATGACTGGATGGATGGACAGACAGGAGGATCCATTACCCTATGAGGGCAAAAAACCAGCATACTGACTTCATACCTAAGGAAGTGGTAAAAGACCATCAGAGAAACCGGGTCTGAATCTTTCTCTAGCTGTGTGAACCTGGGCAAATTACAATACATCTCTGAGCCTCAGTTTGCTCATCTGTAACATGATACCCATTTCATAGGGTTGTTGTAATAAGCCAGTGATTTAATGTATCTATAAAGCTCTCAGCACAGTGCCTGGCACATAATAAGCCCTTGATAGACAGCATCTGGTATTATCACCATCAACTTTTTTCGCCTTTTTAACGTCTATTTATTTTTGAGAGAGAGTCAGAGCATGAGTAAAGGAGGGGCAGAGGGAGAGGGAGACAGAATCGGAAGCAGGCTCCAGGCTCCGAGCTGTCAGCACAGAGCCCAACACGGGGCTCAAACCCATGAACCGTATAGATCATGACCTAGCCGAAGTTGGACACTTAACTGATTGAGCCACCCAGGCGCTCTGAATCTTTTTTTTTTTCTTAATGCTTATTTATATTTTGAGTGAGTGAGAGAGAGAGAGAGAGAGAGAGAGAGAGAGAACAAGCGGGGGAGGGGCAGAGAGAGAGAGAGAGAGAGAGAGAGACAGAATCCGAAGCAGGCTCCAGGCTCTGAGCTGAGCTGTCAACATAGAGCCTGATGTGGGGCTCGAACTCACGAACTGAACTGCAAGATCATGACCTGAGCCAAAGTCAGACACTTAACTGACTGAGCCACCCAGACGCCCCCCCCCCAATCATTTTTATTATTACTATCGACCCAACTGAGAGTCAAATACAAAGTGCCTTCCCCTATTGCATCACAAAATAGTCAAACAAGCTAACTCCGGTTTAAAAAAAAAAAAAAGCAATCATCAGTAGCTAATTGTTCAAAAGGGAGACATTAAGCTCAAGGAAGCGGCTTTTCCTTGTTGTGGTAAAATGAAACCCAACACAGAAAACCAGGTTGATTTCTTGGGGAAAGAAAGTAATAATCTCATCACCGGGAGATACCCTCTATGAGCTCGATGAGCCTGAGACCTCCAGGGAAGCATTTATCAAGGAGAATTTTAACACCCTGGCCTTTTCATCTAGAGCCGATCGATAAGCATCTCCAGGTCCCTCTTAGGTTGTGATTAGTTGTTTTCATTATTTATGATTTGCTTCATACTGATGGGGTAAAGTTTTCACAAAATCCCTAAGTGTCAGGAATTAACAGCATAGAAAATTCTGAAAGTACGCGGCATTGCACCAAGCCTTGACAGCAAGCAAAAATAAATGACACACTGTTTCTCTCTTCGACCCACCCCCACTGCTACACCAGGGTCCAAGCCACCATCAGGAGCCTCCTCCCTGTCTCTCTGCTTCCTCCCTCACCCCACTGCTGTAGATACCCGTCACAGAAGCCTCAGGAATCCTAAACGTTAAGCTGTAAAGTCTGATGCTGTCACTCCTCTGCTCTAAAGCCTCCTGTGGCTCCCCATCTTAATCAGAGTTAACGGCCCAAGTCCTACAGTGGCCCCAAGGTCCTGCCCAATCTGTCCCCCACCACCTCCCTGACTTTGCCTCTTATCACTCTCCCCCTTGCTTGCTCTACCTCCAACCAGATTGGTTTCTTTGCTTTTGCCTAAATATTCCAGGTATACTTCAAACCTCAGGGCCTTTGCACTTGCTGTTCCCTCTGCCTGGGATGCTCTTCCCCAGTTACTAACATGCCTCATCTTCCCACTTTTTTTTTCTTTTTTTTTTTTAATGTTTATTTCTTTTTGAGAAAGCAGGAAACAGAGCACGAGCAGGGGAGGGGCAGAGAGAGAGGGAGACACAGAATCTGAAGCAGGCTCCAGGCTCTGAGCTGTCGGCACAGAGCCCGACGCGAGGCTCCGACTCATGAACTGTGAGATCATGACCTGAGCCCAAGTGAGATGCTTAACTGACTGAGCCACCCAGGTACCCCTCATCTTCCCACTTCTTCAAATCTCTGCTCAAACGACACCTTGTCAGGAAAGACTCCCCTGACTTCCCTAAATGGAAGACACACCCACCGCTCCTCCACACTCCCTATTTCTCTTTTCTCGGTTCAACTTCCCCCACCCCAGCACCTTCTTAATCCCCGCCCATTCAATATGAGTATCTGCCCCACCAAAAGGTCAGCACCATGTGAACAGGAATCTCTGTATTTTATTCCCTGTTATAACCCCAGCACCTAGAAGAGTGTCTGGCACAATAAATAAATAGTAGACTAAACATAATACGTACTCTAAATATAAATAGTATCAGTATAGTATTTAACATATATAAATGCATATATATTTAAGTTATAATGTATGCATTTAGAATTATGCATCACAATTATAACATATACACATGATACACAATATGTTCATATCAGAACATGTCACATATATGTGTCTTAGTTTGGCCGGCTATAACAAAAATATCACAGACTGGGGAGCTTAATAAAATTTTATTTTTCACAGTTCTGGTGGCTGGGAAGTTCAGGATCATGGCAGATTCTATGTCTGGTAAGGACTCCCCTCCTGGCTCAGAGATGCCCATCTTCTCCCTGTGTCCTCAAATGGCAGAAGGGACACAGGAGCTCTCTAGGACCTGTTTTATAAGGACACTAATCACATTCATGAGGGCTCCACCCTTATGACCTAGTCACCTCCCAAAGGCCCCACCTCTTAATAGCATCACCTGAGCGTTAGAATTTCAACACACGAATTCAGGGGGCACACAATCATCAGCCCACAACAATATGTAATACATAATAATGCATGCAATACATAATAATATATAAAATATATTATCTAAAATTCAAGTAAGTTAAAAATAAAATATATTACCTACAGTAGCAATATATAATTTCAAGATAATATAAATATATAGTATATAAGTAGTACTATTGAAAAGTAGCTGCTTAGTAAATATTCACGGAAGGAATCCATTAATTGTGGAAATTCATGCCCAGAACAACTCTTGAGAGCACTGAACCTCCTTTCCCTCCCGCACCAGCCCCACCAACTCCCTGCCAGCACCCCACGCCCCTCCTCCCCGCCCCCCCAGGTCTGTGTTAGTGCCAGTCTCCTTGCCCTGAAAGCTTTCTCTGCCCACATGTCCAAATCCTAGTCCGGCTGTCCCTCTAGCCCCAGTTCAAGTACACACGTCGTCTGAGAGACTTTTCTCATTATCCCAGCCTCCGCGACAATTCCCTTGGCTAACGGAGGCCGCACTTGCCCTGTCTGCCAGGCAAGCTGGCACGCGATCATGTCCAATTTAACACTTCATCACTTCTCTGATCACTCTGTGTGTATTAATCATGCCTGCCTCTACCCAGTAGAAGTCGATAAACGCGGGTGGTTTTGTTCTGAGATCAGAGACCAAGCTACATGATTTGTCCCTCACATTTTCTTATGGCGCCTAGACCCAGAGTAAGATTTCGGCGAACATATCCTGAAACTTCAAATGCCCTAGGGTAGAATAAATTCAGCAAATATTCACTCCCTCCCGGCCCCTACCCCCATCGAAGGGGTGTGTTTCCCTCCCCCTTGGATGCTGGGAGCGACCATGAACCTGCTCGGGCCTGTGGAATATAAACAGAAATGACAAGCTGACATGGGCTCTCACAGCATCCCTATGGCTGCTGTGTGGAGAGCGGGCTGGCGGAGGGCGAGTGGGTTGGCCCCGGGGGATAGCGCGTGTGGCAAAAGTGATCAGATCCTAGAAATGGCTTCCGTGTGGAGCAGACAGGACTGGCGGGTGGACTGGATGGGGGATGTGCGGAGGAGGAGGGGAATCAAGGTGACTCCACATTTGGAGCCAGAGAAGCTGGAAGCAGGGAGCTGCCATCTGATGTGGGGAAGACCGTGGACGGAGCAGGGGTTGGTTTGGAGACTGTCTGATTCTGAACAAAATTAGGTTTGTGGCTCCTACCAGACACCCCGGAGGAAGGGGCAGAGGAGGCAAAGGGACAGAGGCTGTGTACGTCTAGAGTTGAGGAGACTCCACTCTGGAGACATACATTTCAAAGTCACGCACTGAATGGTACTTTAAGTCAGATTTAGGTGAAGAAGAACAAGGGTCAAAGGAAGGACCGAATCCTGGGATGGCACACTGCTTAGAGGTAGAGGAACCAGCTAAGGAGCCTGAGAAGGAGCAGCCAGGGAGGTAGAAGGAAAGCCAGGAGGATGTGCTGTCCTCGCGCCAAATGAAAACTTGGCAAGTGTAATGGGTATTTGTAACTTGCCTCCTCAGCATCCATCCCCCTTCTTCCAGAAATTGCCTCTCTCGCTAGGAGAAGTACTCCTTCCTTACTCTGACCACCTGATCTAGGTGGGGCTCTACTCCCAGCTCTGAGCACAGAGGATCATGACCCACACTGGCCGGCAACTGGCTTAGCGACGAGCATGTGACTTCAGCCAAATTAATCAGACTGAATCTCGGGACTTCTGCAGAAGCAATTGGGACATGATTTTCAGCAGGATTTGAGATTTGTAGGGAAGCAACCACCTTACCACCATGAGGGCAGCTTATCTGTGAATGAAGCCCACACCAAGAAAATAGAGTCTGGAGGTAGAGAAAGTGGATCCTGGTGACTTCACTGGAACCTGGATCAAGCCGCACCTGAAGCCTAGACTTTTGAGTTGTATGACCTTTTTGGTTTATGCCAGTTTGGTTGGATTGTTTTTGTAACTTGAATGAAATAATTATTTTTTTTTAATGTTTCTTTATTTTTGAGAGAAAGGGAGAGCACCCACAAGCTGGGAAGGGGCAGAGAGAGGGAGGGAGGCAGAGAGTCTGAAGTAGGCTCCCTGCTGTCAGTGCAGAGCCCAGTGCAGGGCTCAAACTCAAGAACCATGAGATCATGACCTGAACCAATGTCAGACGCTTAACTGACTGAGCTATCCAGGTGCCCCAGAAAAAATAATCCTGACTAATTCAGCAAGGGAATGGACAAGATCATTAGGATGTATCCATCCTATAGAATATTATTAGGTAAATCTGTACTTACTGGCCTCGAAATATGTCCATCATCATTAGTAAGAAAAAAAAGCAAATTATACTTCACTCCCACTATGCTTGCTGTAATCAAAAAGATAAACAGTAATAATTGTTAGGGAGGATGTGGAGAAACTGGAACTCTTATACAGTGCTGATACAGCCTTTGAAAAACAATTTAGCAGTTCCCCAGTTTCTATCTTCTATCAAAGATAGAAATTACCGTAAGACCCAGCAATTCCACACCTAGGCATATGTCCAAGGGGATTGAAAACATGTGCCCACGGGATGCCTGGGTGGCTCAGTCGGTTAAGCATCCGACTCTTGATTTCAGTTCAGGTCATAATTTCATGGTTACTGGGTTCGAGCCCTGCGTCACACTCTGCACGGACAATGCCGAGGCTGCTGTGGGTTCTCTCACTCTCCCTCTCTCTCTGCCCCTCCCCCCGCTCATTCATGTGCTCCCTCTGTCTCTCTCTCAAAATAAACAAACAAACCTAAAAAAAAAAGAAAACATGTGCCCACACAACGACCTGTACACAAATGTTCAGTAATAGTGTTAGCAGCATTAGGGGCGCCTGGGTGGTTCAGTAGGTTAAGCTCAGGTCATGACTTTAGCTCAGGTCATGATCTCACGGTTCGTGGGTTCGAGTCCCACATCGGGCTCTGTGCTGACAGTTCTGAGCCTGGAGCCTGCTTCAGATTCTGTGTCTCCCTCTCTCTCTCCCCCTCCCCTACTTGCACTCTGTGTGTGTGTGTGTGTGTCTGTCTCTCTTTCACAAACAAACATTAAAAAACAGGTAAAAATTTAAAACATAGTGTTAGCATTATTCATAATCGCCAAAAAGTGAAAACAACCCAAATGTTCATCGTCTGATAAACAGATAAATCGAACGTGGCCTATCCGCACAATGGAATGTTATTCTGCCACAGAAAAGAAGGAAGTGTGGACATCTGCTACAACATGATGAACCTCGAAGACAAGACTCTCAGTGCAATAAGCCAGACGCAAGAGATCATATATTGTATGATTCCATTTATACGAAATGTCTAAATGAGGCGAATCGATGGAAACAGAAGATAAATCAGGGGTGTACCAGGGGCTGGGGAAGGGTGAGGGGAAATGGGGAGTGACTGCCCAGGAGCACAGGTTTCTTTCAGAGAGGATGAAAATGTTGTTAAGTTTAGATTGTGTTGGTTTAGGTGAGGGTTACATAACCCTGTGAATGCACTAAAAACATTGAACACTTTAAATGGGTGAATTGTAGGGTTACGTGGCTTATGTCTCAATGAAGCTGCTCTTTAAAAAAGCAAACTGTGGGGGCGCCTGGGTGGCTCAGTCGGTTAAGCGTCCGACTTCAGCCAGGTCACGATCTCGCGGTCCGTGGGTTTGAGCCCCGCATCGGGCCCCGTGCTGACGGCTCAGAGCCTGGAGCCTGTTTCTGATTCTGTGTCTCCCTCTCTCTCTGCCCCTCCCCCACTCTTGCTCTGTCTCTCTCTGTCTCAAAAATAAAAAATTTAAAAAAAAAAAAAAGCAAATTGTGGAACAATGTGTGTAGCAGAATCTCACCTTGCTGATAAATAAATCTGATAAACGGCAAACGAACTACAAGTCTGAGTCTCTGTGTTATAAGAGACTGTGCCCGTTTAGTTGCACAGAATTCCTCTTGGGATGAGCAGCGGATTTGCGAGGAAGAAACATGTCAGCAAGTGACTTGTGGAGGGTAGGAGCCCAAGGCGTGCCCAAATAGCAAGATGTGGTCCCTAAGCTGCCACCTAAGGGGGTGGGTCCTGTTAACTGGAGGGTCCCTTGCGAGGGGCAGCCTGGAATGAACACGGCGTGCCATCGGGGTGGGGTCTGGTGCTCTGTGGGGATGCTCTGCGCAGTAGAAGGAAGGGGACTTGGGGATTCAGGGGGGATGTGGAGGAGGAGGTGAGCCTGGGCATTGCTGGAGGGAACAGACAGAGAAGCAGCAGCCCCAGCAGTGACAGGGCCAAGGGCAGGGCTCGATGCTGGCTGGGGTATGCCTTTGAGGGATACTAGAATGCGCCACCCTCAAAATATGCCTCTTTCAATGATTTTGAGCCACAGGCCATTAAGAACAAGCAGAACCAGGAAAAGCTCTAAACCCAGGGCACATGTTTTCTCTTTGCAAAGGAAATTTCCATTCGTAGAGATGGCTCCCTCTCCTTAACTCTGGCCAGTGATGAAGGCACCCTTAAATCCGCAAAACGACCCTTACTCAACAAACCTTGTTGGCCATACTTCTCCTGCTCACCTACCTTCCCCAACTGGCCCCCCCCTCAAAAAAGCCCCAAACTAGCCCCTTTTCCTTGAGCCGCAGATGGTCTATCAGCCCAGCTCTAACTGGGCATGGCCACATGTTACATGCATGGTGCCCGTGTTAATAAACGTGTTTTTCTCACATTAATCTGTCTCTCGTTCCAGAGCCCCAGCTGCGAACCGAGAAGGGTAGAAGGAAAAGATTTCGTGTCCTCCCCAATCCTTTGCAACGTAATCCCTTCCTGTGCCTCCTCTAAGAGGGTCCCAGTTAAGTCACTAGAGCTTTTGTGCACATGGAGAGATTCTTCTGTAAGAACTCAAAGATGTGCTAGGTTGCACACTTGGCCTGGGGACAACCACAAATCACCCCAAGATCTGGGAGCTGACATCAGGGATACACATAGAGGCAAGTATTGAAAAAACTCAGGGAAGAGAAAGTCCCACACGGGTAATAGGGGTTTCCTCTGGAGGTAGGACTGACAGCAGGAGCACGAGGACTTTGATTTGTTTCTGTTACATACTTCCGTCTTGTTTGAACTTGTCACAACGAACATGAACTATTCTGTCCTTCTGCAAAGGTAAAAAAAAAAAAAAAAAAAAAAAAGGCAACTCAAATGCCACCTCCTCCAGGAAGCCTCAGAGGCAGATAATTGCAATAAAGCTGCTGCTTCTGCTGTTTCGGTGCCACTTGAGGGGAATTGACTGTTCTGGTTGCCCCAGAGAGCAGAGGTTGCTCGTTTTGTCTCCCTGATACTGAGCCTATAAAAGGCACCCAGTAATGCTATCTGGGGAATGAATGAATGGGTGCCGAGTGAGTGAGTGAATGAATGAGTGCAGCAATGCCCACCAGCAACACTGGGTCCCACCAGCCTTTGCCCAAGCTCGTCCCACGGAGCCGGCTAAATGACAAGAGTGGCCATTTGGGGACGCTGGGCACACCCCCTGCAGGTGCCTGAGATTAATTACGCTGGCTGCCTCAACACCTCCCGGGCTCGGACTTGTGAGGCTTAATTACATGCGGGGGGGGGGGGGGGGGGGGGGGGCGGCGCACGCTCCCAAACCCAGACACCAGAGTCTCCCGTGTTATTCTCTGCCCCCTCTGTCTTCTCCTTCCGACACCTCCAGCTCCCTAAGGAAAGCAAGGGACAAAGGTGGGGCAGAAATGTGTTTCAAACAGGGAGGGAGACAGGACTCGGCTGCAGGGGGCACCTCCACTTGGCCTCAGACGTCAGGGCTCCGGAGGGGGAGAATGTCTTCTTGTATTTTTGGGAAATGGCTCAGCCAGCGGTGATGGTGGGGAGCTGGGTCCTTGCCCGGAGTCAGATCTGCATTACAAACGCCTCTCTAAGCACCCGTCCTCCGCACCACACGCCCCCTCCTGCAAGGAAGATGGGGTGTTTTTGATAAGGTCTATTCTCCCGGCTGAGCTGAGAGGGACCGAAGCCATATCTGTCTCCACCAACCTCCTGGATTTTGCCTACTGGATCAGCATCTGACTGATGATGCCCCCCATGCACCCCTCTGGGTGAATAATTAAGCGATCAAGTGGGAGGGGAAAAGAGAACGTTGTAGGAGATCAACAGAAAAGCAGAACCAGGTTCAAATCCCACCTTTACCACTGTGCGAAGTGGCTGTGTAGCCTCGAACAAATTGATTAACTTCTCTGAGCTTCGGTGCCACCATCTTTTTTTTTTTTTTAATCCTCCCAAGGCCTGGTGCCCAGAAACTTTTACCCTCCCAAACTTTTGTCTTGGAATTAAGGCATCATCATCATTGAGAATCCTCTTCTAAGATGCCTTTAAAATGTCTCCAACTCAGCCTTCAACATTTGAGAATGGATCCATGTACCGGAGAAAAACAACCAGTTTAGTAGGGTCCTGATGGCCAGAGACAATAGACAGGTAAGTTTTGATGGGGGGGGGGGGGGGGGCGGAGAGGAAGAAGCCCAAAGAAGTTGATCCCAGAGGAAAGGAGAATAAGGTTGATGCCCGAGAGGGTCTTGGGGACAGCATCCAGGCCTTGGTTTCCCCCTCCAAACAACAGACAACATAGAGTCAACTCGATTAAGTGCTTACTAACTTCCAGGCATCATGCTGAGGATATCACAGGTTGTCTTTCACGTTTACAGAAACCCCATCTACAGATGATAAAAACGAGGCCCGAAAAGGTTAAGTAACTTACTCAAGGTCACAACACCAGTAGGTACACGGTGGGGGAGTCAGCTTGAAATTCCGGAGTCTTCAGCTGGCAACAGCGGATTAGGGACGGTTCTCCAGAGGCCCCTGGGGTCCTCGGACAGAGTGAGGGAACGTGGGACACGACAAAAGCAGGGAGCAAGTATGCAAAGAAGTCACAAAACCACAGGCCCAGCCACTCCGTTTGCTCCACCACCTGCAGCTGGGGGTCTCAACGGAGACACAGCATCCTGGCAGGAGCGGGGCCCCGAGAAGGGCTGGCTGGCACGGGCACCCTTCCCTCCTCTGCTCCCTCTGGCTCCAGGTGGCCCAATGCTCCCAAAACTGTTACCATGGAGACCAGTCTCCAGTGACCAGAGCAGGGAGCTGGGGCTGGTGGCAGGAGGCTGAGGGAAAGGGCTGGCACCGGGTCTGGGGAGCGAGCGCTGGGGGCCCCGGGGAGGTGGTGCCAGGGTTTGCCAGATGGCTGGGGGCAGGGGGCCAGACCATCTCCATAAGGCAGGTCCCCAGCGATGCCAGGGTCTGCCAGACTCTCCACAAAGCTACCGAGAAAAACAACAACCAAAAGTGCAGAAACACATTTTCCTGTCCTTAGTCACGCCTTGGCCACTTGTGCAGCACCTACTGTGTGCCAGATCCCATGCAAGATGGAACAGAAGGAATGCACAGGTCCTCTGAAACTCATCCATGATTCCCCATTATAGAATGAGTCCCCCCATATCAAACAGTATAAGAACCCCCAATAGAGAGGATATGGATTGGCCCAATGAGAAGTTGTTCCCAGGGTTGGCTGTTATTTGGGGGTTCTTTACCCGTCATGCTTATTTTCATATTAGCACTAACACTAATAAATATCAGTGTCAGTGGTAGTAAGAGCTGACATTTAATCAGCATATACTATGTGCCAACTATGAAGGACCCTATGATGGACTCCTTCCATCTTCACTACGGGGCGAGGATGTGGGCATTATTATTATCCCCCTTCTGTAGATAATGAATTGAAGCTCAGAGAGGTTCAGTCTTCAGCCCAAAGACACACATCTGGTGTATTCTGTTCGTATTGCCACTGTAACAAATGACCATGAACGCAGGGGCTTGCAGCAATGCAGGTGTTATTCTCTCACAGTTCTGGAGGTCCGAAGTCCAAGATTAGTCTCCCAGGGCCAAAGTCATGGTGTCAGAAAGGCTGGTTCCTCCTAGAGGCTCTGAGGGGAGAATGCTTTCCCTTGCCTTTTCTGGCTTCTTGTGGTTGCCTACCTTTCTGGGCGTAGGGCACCTCCCTCTTCCTGTCCATTCTCTGCCACAGACTGCAATTTTGTGTCATCCCCCCGCACACACACACACCGCAAAGTTCATGTGTGAAAACATGATCCCCAGTGTGAGCGTATTTGGAGGCGGGGCCTTCGCAAGGTAGTCTCATGAGTGGGATTAACGTCCTTATAAAAGAGACCCCAGGGGCGCCTGGGTGGCTCAGTCGGTTGAGCGTCCGACTTCAGCTCAGGTCACGATCTCGCGGTCCGTGAGTTCGAGCCCCGTGTCGGGCTCTGTGCTGACGGCTCAGAGCCTGGAGCCTGCTTCGGATTCTGTGTCTCCCTCTCTCTCTGACCCTCCCTCATTCATGCTCTGTCTCTGTCTCAAAAATAAACATTAAAAAAAAAATTTTTTTTAAAAGACCCCAGAGAGTCCCTCTCCCCTTCCACCATGGGAGGACACGGCAAGAAGATGAGGGTCTATGAACCAGGACGTCGCCAGCAGGAAAGGATGGAGACAGCCGTCACTCTCCTTTTCACTCTGACCCTCCCTCGTGTCTCCCTCTTCCAAGGATCTGTGCGATGGCAGTGGGCCCACCAGATAATCCAAGAGAGTCTCCCTGTTCAGATCCTTAACTGAATCATACCTGCCGAGTCCCTTACTGGGTGCCATATCGGGTAACACTCATGAGTTCCAGGGATCAAGACGTGGGCACATTTGGGGGCCATTATTCAGCCTACCACAGTGGTGCTGCAGAGCCAGGAGCCAAGCCTCCCAGGGCTGACCACAGTGTCCATTCTGTGAACGACCAGGCGAGCGAGAGCATCCCTCAGTCCTCGTTCCCCGGCTGGGGAATGCCTGTGCGCTCTGACAAGCACGCGTTGGGGATTCTCATACAGCCAGGCCCTAAAGGTTTAAAACTCAGCCTGGAGGTCGAATTCCCAGATTAGCACCCTCCTGCATCAGTCTGGAGCATGCGTTTAGCAGGATGAGGAAGACCGTGGGCTTTGGAGTCAGGCGGTGTGGGGGGTGCTGGGCTTCAGTCTCCACATTGATCTCTACTGGCTCTGTGACCTTGAGCACGCTCTCTGCCCTCTCTGAGTCTCAGTTTCTCCGTCTGCAACGTGGGCATAATTAGACCCACCTCCCCGGGCTGCTGTGCAGGTTTGAATTTCACCCTAAAGATCTTAGAAATTAAAAAAGCAGGGGTTCCTGGGTGGCTCAGGTGGTTGAGCATCCAACTCTTGTTTTCGGCTCAGGTCACGATCTCATGGATTCACGGGATGGAGTCCCGCATCGGGCTCTGTGCCGACAGCACAGAGCCTGCTTGAGATTCTCTCTCCCCGCCCCTCCCCTGCCTGCGCTTTCTCTCTGTCTCTCAAATATAAACAAATATTTTTTAAAAAGAAAGAAATTCAAAAGTCAAACTCTCTCCCGGGGCCAGATTCCCCCCCAGGACACACCCTAGGCCCAGACCCTCCTCGGGGAACCCCAAGGACAGGCAAGAGAGCCCCGGTCCCGGGTGAAAAGTTTAACACAACACATGGGAAGTGCTAACAACTTCCTGAGAGGAAACCAACGACAAGGCTTCCACCCTGATTCCCAGCCCCATTAAGGGGGTGTGCATTCTGAGAACCAGGGTACCAGCACATGTAACCTTGACCACACCAACAGCCCTTCCAAAGCCAGATAGGTGATGTGGAAAATAAAACAGGAAGCACACGGACTCATTTCCGCCCTGGAAAGGCACTAAAGGCTGTGATTCAGAGGCCCCTGGGGTATTTCCAGATGAATAGCCCACCCCCACCAAAAAAAAATATTTTGACAGGCGGGGTTGAATTATTCAAGTGACATTGCTCCTTATAAAGCAGAGCGTGGGTGGGCAAGAAGTTGTTTTGTTTCCACTTTATTTCTTCACTGGAATCTTTATAGTCTGGATTTCATTGCAGTTCCAAGAATGCCACACTGCAGAGCCGGGGAAATGTGGCTGCAGCAGCTAAGATTCTGGCGGATGCACCTATATTTGACAAACGCTTCAGCCACTAGCCATATGCACATCCATTTAAATGAAGAGGTAGGAGGGACGGTTACCCTACTGCAGGCTGCTAATTTCATTGAGGGGACTCTAATTATTTTTCCTTTTTGTCTCCTTCCTGGGCAGAACAATGCCAGTTACATAAGAGTACTTCTATTTGCTGGAATTAAACAGTAAGTAAGAAATAATGACGGTGATTTCTCTCCAAGATGCTCTGGACGGGATGAGAAAGGATCTCGTCGGGGTTAAAACAGTCCCAGAAGGGTGGCAGAAATGACTTTCCTAGAGCAGAATTCTTCTAGTAATAAAAAGAATGTTCAGCTGGCTGTATCTGATTGTAGTGGTTACATGACTGCATTTACTCGTCTAAACTCCTAAAATTATGGGACCGTGAACCAGCTCTACCGTATTAAAATGAAAGCACATAATTACAGCTGATAAATAAAACTGATTAACAAACTAGAACATAAGGAAGAAAGAATGCTTGGGATCTGCCTAAACTGGTCCCGGGGAGTATTTCTGCTTCCTGAAAAGCTTATTTCTCTAAGTGTGCGTCGAACCAGTATTTGTTGATCACCTACTATGTTCCCACTAGGCAGAGGGAAAATGGCAATGAATGAGATGACAAAAATCCTTGTCCTCAAGTAACTGACTTTCAATTGGGGAGAGACAAAGTGTAAATAAGGAAGTATGCACATACATCATAAGACAGTCTCAGACAAGTCTACGTGTTACAAAGGCAATAAAATAAGATAATGCAACGTGGAGGAACTGGATGAGGAGCTCCTTTCGATAGACCAGGGGAAGCTTCTCAAAGGAAGAGCTGTTTGAACTGAAACCAGAAGGACGGGAGAGGCCAGCCAGAAGGAACAGCAAGTGCAAAGGTCCTGGGGTAGAAACAGAGGAGATTGGTATAGTGTGGCTGGAGCCAAATGAGCCAAGGGAAGGTAATGGATGAAGAAAGGGAGAGGGGGGAAATGAGATGGGAGAGGTGGGCAGGGTCAGATCACTCATAGCTTTCAGGCTATAGAGACAGCCTGAGTTTTATTCTAAATGCAATGGGAAGCCACTGGTAAGTTTCAAACAAGCACACAAAAGGGTGACAATTACTCCAGTGGCTCGAGGGACACTTTGGGAGGTATGCTAGCCATTCTGTCAACACAGACACCAGGGCCATTGGCCCACTATGTCTCAGACTTGCCCTGGGGATTAATTTTCCAGAAAGGTTGAATCTGCTTCCCGTCACTGGGATACTTCCGAAAGACAGGATGCAAATGGCAGGTTGGTTCGGGGGGCATGGTCTGTAATTCACTCAAGATATATCATCAGGCACCCATTCTTGCACTGGGGGTACCACAGTGCACAAAGCAATGCAGTGTGTCCCCACATGGAGCCCTGTCGTCAATGCCAGAAAGGCAGCAGGGGAGGGGAAGTACCCAAGATGTGACAGCGTCAATGAGGACGACCTACTGCAGACCTGAGGAAATCTGGAGAGGCTTCTCAGAGGAGGTAAATCAAAGGACAGGCAGAGGGCAGAAGGAGAGAAGAAACGGCATTCTAGACAGAATAGCACGTGCAAGGGCCCAGAGGTCACAGGGGAAACCGAGGAGACAGCATTACAACTTGACTGGACCAGAGAACGTGAGGGTACGGTGGTCAGCAGGGCCTTGTAAATCTCATCGAGGGACTTGGAATTTATCCCAGGGATCGTAGGGAGCCATGGAAAAGATTCAAGCTGCAGGAGAAGAAAGGAGTGGACAATCAGATGTGCATGTTAGAAAGATCGAGCTGTCTGTAGGTAGAGAAGAGACTGGCAGTGGGTGGGGTGAAGAAGACAGGAGGCGGGGACTCCAGGGACGAGGCTGGTCAGGTGAGAGACAGGTGAGGAGCCCGTCCAAAGAAGTGACCCTGCGCATGGGAGAGAATAATGGATTAGTGAGCCACAGACGAGGCCGATCCAACAGAACTCCCGACCAGCGGGATGCTAGGATGGGGAGAGGGGGGGTCAAGGATACCCCTTGAATTTCACAGATTAATTGTGGCGCCATTGGAGAAGAAACCATCTTTGAAGGGCTGGGGAAGATGAATCACCCAGACCTGTAATGTCCAATATGATACCTACAAGCCACGCTTGAAATGTGGCTAAAGACTGGGGGCACCCGGGTGGCTCAGTCGGTTAAGCGTCCAACTTCGGCCCAGGTCATGATCTCACGGTTGGTGAGTTCACGCCCCGCGTCCGGCTCTGTGCTGACAGCCCAGAGCCTGGAGCCTGCCTTCGGATTCTGTGTCTCCTTCTCTCTCTCTCCCCTCCCCCACTCATGCTCTGTCTCTATCAAAAAATGAACAACGTTAAAAAAAATTTTTTTTAATAAAAAAAGGAAAAGAAACGTGGCTAAAGATTAAATGACTAAAGACATGAATTTCTCATTTTCTTTCATTTTAATTGCAAAATTCGATTTGGCCACTGGAAAATTTTTAAGTGTGTTCCAGGCTGAGTTAGGTGAATCTGCTGTGTCAGTTGTAGTAGCTCAGATGCCAGTTTCCCCAAATATCCGAATGAACGGAACATCTCACTCGAAAGCAGAAGTCCTTAATTAATGAAACGAACCATTAACCCCGAGAACAAAAGTGTTTCCCAAAGCCCAATACGTGAATTTGCTAATTTAACACAATCAATGTCGACTAAGAAACTACCACGGGCAAGACACCAGTTAACACTGTGTATTCGTTAACCGTTGCTAGGTAACGAACCATCCCGGGTCTCAGCCAGCAACCACTTACTTCTCAGGCACAAACTGGTCTGCTGATGAGGGTTAGGCTCAGCAGGGGCAGCTCGCACCAAAGTGCTCTCATCCCCTTTGGACCAGTGGTCATGACTTCCCCCTCACTCTTTGTGCTAAAGCAAGACATGTGGCTGAACCCAACGCCCAGGGGTGAGGAAATACAGGGTGCCCCAAAGGTTTTAGCGCAGCTTTAAGTTTCAACCACTGTGAAAGTATAAATGCTACAAACTTACAAAACACATCACTTGAAATTTTCTTTTACGGGGCGCCTGGGTGGCGCAGTCGGTTAAGCATCCGACTTCAGCCAGGTCATGATCTCGCGGTCCGTGAGTTCGAGCCCCGCGTCAGGCTCTGGGCTGATGGCTCAGAGCCTGGAGCCTGTTTCCAATTCTGTGTCTCCCTCTCTCTCTGCCCCGTTCATGCTCTGAGCCTGGAGCCTGCCTGCCTCCCCCGTTCATGCTCTGTCTCTCTCTGTCCCCAAAATAAATAAACGTTAAAAAAAAAAAAAAAGAAATTTTCTTTTATGGTCTTTTACGCTTGTTTAGTATTGTAACTTTGAGGACAAAACTTCTAATTTTTGGTTTAAATCCCTGTGATTGAAGATGCCAAACGTTGACCGACACAAGTCACTGCGTGGTCACACGACCAAGGGCGTGGCTATAAGGAAGGAGAAAGAATTCAAGACAGTGATACAGCGTAGCACACAGTGATGTAAAGAGTGCTCAAGGAGCTTCCGTTCTGGTTGGATGGAAAAGACGGGCACTGATCGTGGTACGTGCAACAAAGAAACACTAATAAACACATGTACAAAATATTACATTGGACTTCCACTGCGGAAAACAAACATGAGCCAGACAGCACGCGGTTTCATATGCATCATTTCATTTACTTCCCACAAGAAAATGAAACAGATAGATGTTAAATCTGAAGATCAGAGAGAGTCAGTGGCTTTGTTAAGATCACACAGTAAACATTCAATCCCAGATCTAACTGCAAAGCTTGCGCTCTTGACCTCTTAACTAGATGCTGCGTTCCCAAAATTAAATGTAACAGTGATTCACTGAGTTCCCAAAATTAAATGTAACAGGAGAGAAAAGGAATTGAAAGTCTTCCTGGAAAAGAGGGGCGCCTGGGTGGCTCAGTTGGTTAAGTGTCTGACTTCAGTTCAGGTCACGATCTTGGAAAAGAGGGGCGCCTGGGTGGCTCAATTGGTTAAGCGGCAGACTTCAGCTCACGTCATGATCTCACGGTTTGTGAGTTCAAGCCCCACTCTGCTGACAGCTGGGAGCCTGGGTCCTGCTTCCGATTCTATGTCTCCCCCGCCTCTCTCTACCCCTCCCTGGCTCATGCTCTGTCTCTGTCTCTCTCTCTCCCTCTCAAAAATAAACATTAAAAAAAAAAAGTCTTCTTAGAAATGAAACTCTTTTTCTTTGGGTCCCAGAAGTCTGAGTTTGTTAAAAAGAAAACCACAGGTCCAAAATGGTGTCACTTAGGCCAACTCACCAAACTGGAACTTAAATACCTAACCTAACTGCACTTTCAACCTCCCCCAGAAATTTCAGGAATTTTCTGGTCGGCACCAGTAAGGTAATCTGTCACACAGGCCCTCTCCATCCCCCAAAGGATGATGAAGTAATCCACCTACTAAGACCTTCATGTCCCCAAAACGAAGGTGACCTCCCCTGAAATAATCCTTTTTTTTGTTTATGACTTCCTTGTCCTGCCTTTAACATCCCTTCCTTCTCTGCAGCCCTTTGGAGCTCCCCTCTACTTGCTGGGTAGGATGCTGTCCATTTAATAATCAAACAATTATTAATCACTTAATATGAATTTAATAAGGGCAATTAGATCTTCAAATATACCGGGTTGAATTTTTTTTAACAAGTTTGATGCTGATAGGTAGAAAGAAAGAAAGAAAGAAAGAAAGAAAGAAAGAGAGAGAGAGAGAGAGAGAGAGAGAGAGAGAGAGAGAAAGGGAAGGGAAGGAGAGGCACAGAAAATGGAGGGAACAGATTGAATCTCAGCATGCACAGGTAAAGTTTAAGGTCCCAGGGCACATGCAGATGAATGGAGCCACCCAATTTGGCTTCCCAAGCAAGTTGAGACCAGATTCGGGGCTGAAGAGTCCGTGTTCAATGCACAGGGAGGCCCTAAAGGTTTTAGGGCAGGAAAGTGAGGTAACAGCAAACTGTCTTTCTGCTTAGCCATAAAATGAACAGTGTGTTGAGTGAAGAACAATGCATTTAACACACAAGAGACCAGACCAGAATCACAGCTAGGCATTTGGGGAGGCAGGTGAAAATGGAGAGAGAACCCATGAACAGCACCATTCACCAAGAGCCCCTCTCAGGGAACCCTCTGTTCCTCAACTACCGTGAAGACGGGAAAAGCATTTCCACAGGGGGTGCCAGGCTTGCCTTCAAACCCCTCAGACACTCAACTCCAGGTAGATGATTCAAAAGAACTTTTCTAAAAATGTTTTATTTATTTTTGAGAGAGAGACAGAGCATGAGTGGGGCAGGGACAGAGAGAGGGGGAGACACAGAATCCCAAGCAGGCTCCAGGCTCTGAGCTGTCGGCACAGAGCCCAACACAGGGCTGGAACTCATGAGCTGTGAGATCATGACCTGAGCCGAAGTTTTACGCTTAACACACTGAGTCACGCAGGCGCCCCTAAAAAGCACTTTTTGCAACGAAGTGCTTCTCTTTCTCTTTATGCCATTGGATTTGTCTTCAACGTCAAACTGCATTAGCCAGTTCCTGGAGCCAATGGGAGAGGAGGGAAATCACTGGTTGCTTTTCACTAAGCCTTGTTAGACTGCAAAGGGAAAGGGGGGGGGGGGGTGATTATGTACATCAGTATACTGCTCCACACGCCTGCATTAAAAAAAAAAAAAAAAATTCTGACCAATTCCTCTGGCTTCTGTTAATTCTGAGCAACTATTATCTAAAATTATTACAGCAAGCAAAGGCAAGCAGGAAATAATGAATACATTTTTTTTTTAATAAATAGAATGCTATAAAGGCAGTCTGAGGGTGGTGGATTGTTAGAGCTGAAAAGAACCTCAGAAATTATGCAAGTGGGGTGCCTGGGTGGCTCAGGGGGTTGAGCATCCGACTTCGGCTCAGGTCATGATCTCACCATTTGTGAGTTCGAGCCCCGCGTCGGGCTCTGTGCTGACAGCTCGGAGCCTGGAGCCTGCTTCGGATTCTGTGTCTCCCTGTCTCTGTGCCCGTCCCTCACTCATGCTCTCTCTCTCTCCAAAATAAATAAACATTAAAAAGATTTTTCTTTTTTTTAATTATAGAAGGGGTGCCTGGGTAGCTCAGTCGGTTAAGCATCCAGCTTTGGCTCAGGTCATGATCTCATGGTTCATGGGTTCAAGCTCCACGCTGGGCTCTGTGCTGACAGCTCAGAGCCTGGAGCCTGCTTCAGATTCTGTGTCCCTCTCTCTCTGCCCGTCCCCCACTCGCGCTCTGTCACTCTCTCTCTCTCAAAAATAAATAAAACATTAAAAAAAATTTTTTAAAGAAAAGGTGCCTCTGAACGTTGACTGCCACTCACTAAGCTGAGCACTTCTTACGTAAGGTCTTATCTAATCTGTGTACCATTCCAATGAGGTGGATAGTCTTTATCCCCATTATACAGATGAGAAAAACCAAGATGTGCAAAACAGGAAACTTGCCTGGAGTACATGCTGTGCACGCTGCAGCTAGAACTTGAAGCCAAATCGAATACAAACTTACGCTCCATTCACAAGAGGATACGCAAATTAGGATATTAACTCTGAAGGAAACCAGCATACGGGCACCTTAAATATCCCACTCTGGCCTAAGGGTTATTTTGAACTGAAGGCAACGGAGAAAACAACAGACACAGGAAGAGCTCTCTGCCCTCCCCCTTTCTGCCTAGAAGCAGGTCATAAACTGCCCTTTGTAAGGGTGACTTACGTTTCCATTTGTAAAGTGCGCCCTCCCCCAGGCCAGGGAAAGGAGATCGCCGGAGATAACTTGAGTCTGCATAACAGACCTTACCAAGCAACCCTTCTCCGTTACACGCTGCCTCATCACCTTTCCACAATGTACCACCCCTAGGAGCCCAAACCCCCATCTCCTTTGTCCAGTCACTTCTCTGCAATTTACCACCCTTTATTAAAATGAGTCCCCAATCCAATCTCTTCTTTGGGTTTCCACTTTATTTTTTTAATGTTTATTTACTTTTGGGATAGAGAGAGAGAGAGAGAGCGAGCACGAGTGGTGGAGGGGGCAGAGAGAGAGAGAGGGCGACACAGAATCCGAAGCGGGCTCCAGACTCTGAGCTATCAGCACAGAGCCTGATGCGGGGCTCGAACTCACAAACTGTGAGACCATGACCTGAGCTGAAGTTGGACATTCAACCTACTGAGCCACCCAGGTGCCCCTGGGTTTTCACTCCTTTCTATGAAGCCCTGTGCACACAAAAATATTAATATAAATAAAATGTGTATGTCTTTTCTCCTGTGAATCTGTCTTTTGTCAGTTTAATTCACAGCCCTCAGGGATAGAATAGAAGAGGGTGGAGGAAAAGACTTTTCTCCCCTGTAGCTCCAAGAACACGAGCTCTCATGGCTCTATCCACTGTAGGACTGAGTAGGAAGACACAGAAGCGGCCAATGGGGGAGATGGAGCCCGTGCTAAACGAATGCTAAAAGAAGGAAGATACATAAATAAGTGATGACTCAACACACAGCTCGTCCAGAAGATTCTATCACTTGCCCCACATTATTAACAGGGTTTTGGGGAGAAGTAAGTGATACGCTGTATATAAATTAGCTTTGAAAACTGAAGAATTCTACAAAGAATCAATAAACAGACCTTTATCATCATTATGATTTCATCCAAAAGTTACCCAACAATCTCAAAAATCTGAGAGATCACGAAGAATCAGGAAGAGAATAAGAAAGCTCTTTGAGCACTCCAAAATGTTATAAAAGCTACCTGTTAAAGGGAGAAAACCCAAATGCACTCAGAGCCTACTAATCCTTGGTTTATACACAATTCACACTAAAAGTTATGAGGAGAAATCACAGTACAGTGAAAAGAGAAGTGTGTGGGGCCACGTAGGCTTGTGGTTGAAACTTACCTCCACCATTTACAAGCTGTATGCACTTTGGTAGGTCACCATGCCTCTCTGAGGGTGCTGGTTTTAAAAATATGTCTATAGATTCACTGACATTCCCCTTTTGAAGAGGTAGGAGCTTTTTTCCCTCCCCATCTAACAAACAGAATAAAGCAGAATCAACAGTGTGCAGCTTCGGAGACCAGGTCAAAAAAGGCACTGAGACTTCCATCTTTGTCTCCCCTGATTATTCACTCTAGGGGAGACCAGCTGCTACCATGTGAGGTCACATAGGCAGCTCGATGGAAAGGTTCATGAAGCACAGAACTGAGGCCTCTAGCCAACAACCATCTGAGTGTGCCATCTTGAAAGGGAAATTTCCGGCCACGGTCAAGCCTTCGGATGATGACAGCCCCTGCCACATTCTGACTGCAACCTCATGAGAGATCCTCAGCCAGAACCACCCAGCTAAGCGGCTCCTGAAAGACTGGCCCTCAGAAACTATGAATGATCGTTGAAGTTTGTGGTTTCACAGCGCTACATTTTGGGTTAATCTGTTACACAGCAGTAGGTAACTAACACACCAAGCCACAGTTTCTCCATCTGTAAAATGGGAATAATAACATAGAAAAGGGAGCATAAATAAGAATACATAAGATGTCTTGGAGATGTCTGGCACTTGGTGGTCAAATATGTCAGTTTCCTTTCCCACCTTTCCCTCAATTACACGTGACAGCGTATGTGCAGAATGGGTGCAGAGCTGACCTTCACCACACGGAGAAATGTTCAATGGTTTCTGTTTCCTCTTTTAGAAAGCAAAACAATTTTTAAAGGGGGTGATTCTTAGAATGATTGCCAATGAAATCACCCTCAGTAAAATAGAAGTTTTATCAACACGCTAGCAAATACTGAAGCACACAATCCTTGACTTCAGACAGATCTAGGTTCCAGGTTATCAGCTCTGCCACTTTATCAGCTGTGCACGCTTGGGAAAATTACTTAACCTCTCTGAGCCTCGGGTTCTGCATATAAATATAGATGCCCTCAGGGGAGTATGTTCCAGTCACCTGGAAAACACACTTATTTAGAACTCCTCCTATCTTGGGGTTCCAGATAAAAGGGTCAGCTGTTGCAAGAAGGCCAGAGCTGACTTTCTGGGAAATGTGGTTCATCCTATCTCCCACAAACCAACACACACACACACACACACACACACACACACACACACACACACACACTACTAGGCAGCATGCTGGGGATTGGTGGGAGGGCTATGTAATTTCCCCTTTCCCTTCAAAAAACGTTTTTCTACTCATTTTAATCAATTGGAATTGGAGTAGGGGAGCCCATCATATACTGTGACTTGTCCAAGCCCTCCCCCTACTAAGGTTGGCCCTGTTTCTGTGGTAATGAGATTGCCTGTCTCCTCCCATCCTCCCCTCTCCCCCTCCAGTGGCATAAAAGAGCTATTTGGGTGTCTGGAAGTGTTGGGTGGAGGTGGGCAGGAGGAAGCCAGGTAAAGGGTAAATTAAAACACTGGTGGAGAGGGGTGCCTGGGAGGCTCAGTCGGTTAAGCCTCGACTTCAGCTCAGGTCATGATCTAACGGGTTCGTGAGTTCGAGCCCTGTGTCGAGCCCTGTGCTGACAGCTCTGAGCCTGGAGCCCGCTTCGGATTCTGTGTCTCCCTCTCTCTCTCTCTCTGCCCCTCCCTCCCTCACACTCTGTCTCTCTCAAAAATAAATAATAAACATTATAAAAAATTAAAAAAAAAAACCACTGCTGGAGAAAGCTGAGCTCCTCTAACATGCAAACTGAGACCCTGGCTGCCTGGAAACCCTGTTTGGAGCCAGGTGGACTGGGGCTTTGTTAGCGAGGCACCCGGAAGAAATGGAGGTGGTTACAGAGAAAGTGTGGGTTCAGGAAGGTTAAAGAACCTGGTTTGGGACAGGAGGTCTCAAGAATACAGAGGGAGCCCCCCGAACCCTCTCCCCATGGCTGGGGTGCAATTTTTTAAATTATTATCACCTACTTGAGGCGTATTTTGAAAGGCATAAAGAATAATAAATGCCCTCAGCAGCAGATTAAGAAATAAACATCCCCAGTATATCAGAAGACTCTCACGTGCCCCTCAGCAACCATACCCGCCACTGCCTCCAGAGAGAAACCCTGCTCTGAACTTGGTGTTTGCCATCCCAGGCACATCTGTGTATTTCTGTACCTATCTGTGTAACGTGTATCCCTAACCTCATAGAATTGCTATGCATATTTTTAAACTTTATGTAAATAATATTCCATGTGCATTTTGTGCAACTTTTGTTTTTTAATTAAAAAAATTTTAATGTTTATTATTTATTATTGAAAGAGAGAGAGAGAGAGCACAAGCAGCAGAGAGTTACAGAGAGAGGGAGAGAGAGAACCCGAAGCAGGCTCCAGGCTCCGAGCTGTCAGCACAGAGCCCGATGCAGGGCTTGAGCTCACGAACCACGAGATCATGACCTGAGTCAAAGTTGGATGCTCAATCGACTGAGCCACCCAGGTGCCCGTGTGCAACTTTCTTCTGTTGCTCTTGACATCATGTTTTTTGGAGGACTCACCCCTGTTGATTCGCAGAGTCCTACCCAGCTCATTCTTTTTCAGTGGCATGAATCTAGTGTATATATCCACATTCCTGTTGATAAGGGGCTAGTTTATATCCCCACCCCCAAATACACTGTGAAACATATTATAAAGGGAAATGCAATGAAATATTGAAGGTGCCTGTTTTTAGAGCTTTGCCATATGAAATGAGCCATATATTTTTCATATCTACCTCAAAGGGTCACCATAAGGATTAAGGAACATGATGATAATAAAACTAACGTTTATCAAGTGCTTGTGGCCTGCCCGGCTTCAGGCTTAGACTTCACATTTATTGTGCACTGAATCTTCAACACAAACCTGTTGAGCATGCAACTAATCTTGTCCCGCTCCCAGAGAAAAGGGAAGGGACTTGCCTGAAGACACATTGCGTGAAGGAGGCAAGAGTGAGAGACTCAGAGTCCCTGAGAACACCTAACTCTAGATCCTAAGCTAGAAAAGGACTCAGGGCAGAGTCAGGTACAGAAGGCGCACTCAGTAAACGGTAGTCGTTGCCATCAGTCGTTCTCTATTGAGAACCATTCTGAAGCCAGGCAGCATTGTCCAGAGCTGGCATTAAGTGTTCCGCTCGCCTGGGGAGTGAGTCGCACTAGAGTCCGTATTTAAATTAAGAGGAAAAATATAGACGACTGAGCGAATCAACCTTTCCTCAAATCTGACTCTAATTCTAACCCCAGGGAGTGCCTTCAATGCACAAACACTGCAAAATTTGCACTACCGTGATTCAGAATATCCATTATACAATCTTGTTTCACCAGACTGAGGGTTCGGGGTTAGGAAATCGTGCACTTATCTGAGTATATGTGCCATACCAGTGTTGGGGAGAAAGAATTTTCTCTGCCCTTCAAGGTCCTTCTAGCTAAAGTAAGAATCAAATTGACGTGAGACAGATTAGCAGAATAAAACCAAAGTTAACAGTGTGCATGTGAAGAATCCACACAGACATGGAAACTCCAAAGTAGGTGAGGCATCGTGAGGCTTCTATGAGCTCAGGAGAGGGGCAGGAATCTGAGGATTCAAAGGGGAGAAGGATCATTGTAAGGAAGGTGAAAGCAGCTATTTGGAAAACAAAGGCTGCCCTGTGATGCAAGCAAGTTTCTTAGGTAAAGAGGAATCTCAGTCAGTAGCTCTCTTCTCTTCGAAGGCAGTTGAGCAAAGGTAAAGAGATTTCCCCGAATCTGGTGGGTTTTGATTGCTTTTAACTCAAAATAACGTTCATACCAAAGGAGCTCATCTTGGGGCCTCAGACCCTACACCAGGCTCGATATATAGTGCTGAATCCTCCCTGCATAGTAACTCACTCAGTCCTCACAGCAAAGAAGCAGGGACTGTTGTCATCCCATGATACACACCAGATGCTGATGCTGAGGGGGTTCACGCTACTTATCTAAAATCACTGGGCTAGTTGGTGACTGTGACATAATAAGAAATAGTTCCTGACGACGAGCTCCCAAAACTCTTGTGATTTCCTGAGTGATGGGATGCTAGGAGCATCTTTTGTAATATTTGGTCTCAGTCCCCTGTTCCAGGAGCTTCTAAGACCCTTTAAATCCTTACAGTGATGAGTGTCTTTTCGTATGCTAATGAGATTAAGGTGAGGGGGGTGACTACCTAGCTTCAGGATGGAGGCTGCTCACCAGAAAGACCACCAACGCATGATCAGAAGTTTGGAACTTCCAGTCCCGACCTCATCCCAACCTCCAGGGAGGAGGAGTGCTAAAGACTGAGCTAACTGCAACGGCCAACGATTCCATCAATCATACCTACGTAATGGAATCTCCATAAAACCCCTAAACAGCAAGGTTCAGAGAGCTTATGGGTTGGCGACATACCCATTTGCCAGGAAGGTAGTACCCCCCAACTCCACACGGACAGAAGCTCTGCACTTAGATATCGCACCAAAGGTACCTCTTGATGTGGCTGTTCACCCATATCCTTTATAATATCCTTTATAATAAACCAGTAAACATAAGTAAAGCATTTCCCTGAGTTCTGTGAACCATTGTAGCAAACTATCAAACCCAAAGAGGTTATTTTTTTAATTTAATTTTTTAACGTTTATTTATTTTTGAGAGACAGAGAGAGAACACGAGCAGGGTAAGGGCAGAGAAAAAGAGACAGAATCCGAAGCAGGCTCCAGGCTCTGAGCCGTCAGCACAGAGCCCAACACAGGGCTCAAACCCAGGAACCGCGAGATCATGACCTGAGCCGAAGTTGGACACTTAACCGCCTGAGCCACCCAGGTGCCCCTAACCCAAAGAGGTTATTGTGGGAAACCCCAATTTATAGTCAGTTGATCAGAAGCACAGGTCACGACCTGGAATTTGCAATTGGTATCTGGATCGAAGGAAGGGGCAGTCTTGTGGGACTGAGCCCTTAACCTGTGGGGTCTGTCCTAATTAGTGTCAGAATTGAATTGCTGACACCTAGTTGGTGTCCAGAGAGTTGGAGAATTGTTTGATGTAAAGGGAAAATCCACACATTTGGTGTCAGAAGTGTGAGTAGAGGGAACAAGTTTTCCCTTTTAGAGGCAGACACAGTATGTCTGACTGGTGATCACTCGGCAGGGGACAGGAGCAAGGCAGGTAAATGCCAAATCTCCCCAACCCCTAGGAAAGTTTGGAAACACTGCATTTAAATTTTTAAAACCTATCAGGAGGGGGAAGGGTGATGGGACACCACTAATAATTTTTCTTTATGCCTGATTGTATTTGTTATGCTATTCCAACAAAAATAAATTCACTTTTGCAATTAAAACATGAAATTCTAAAGAACATCCAAAATATCAGATGAGCAAGTTGCAAAAGGCCATAATATCCCAAACTCTAAATAACCCATTCATTTGTAAATTGAATTCCTACAAATCAAATTCTGATCAGCAAGCTTGAAACCCTGCACAGCTTGACAACAGACACCCTCATCTCAAATATAAAAATGTTTTTAATGTTTATTTATTTTTGAGAGAGACAGAGTGCGAGCAAGGGAGGGGCAGAGAGACTGGGAGACACAGAATCCAAAGCAGGATCCAGGCTCCGAGCTGTCAGCACAGAGCCCGACATGGGGCTCGAACCCACGAACCACAAGATCAGAACTGCAAGATTATGACCTGAGCCGAAGTTGGACACTTAACCGACTGAGCCACCCAGGCACCCCTCAGATATAAAAATATTAAAACATAACTATGTAAAATATAGAGAGAACCATAAGTTGAGTTGCCATTGACTAATCGACATACATTATGTATACAGTGCTTCGTGAAATGAGACATGTATCAGTCTCAATTGTATGAAATCAAACTCAGAACCAGAGAGTAGAAAGGTGATTGTCAGGGACTCAGGGATGGGGGAAATGAGGAGATATGGGTCAAAGGATATAAAGTGTCAGAAAAATCAGTTGCTTCTGAAGATGTAATGAACAGCATGGTGGTTATAGTTAATAATACTGTATTGTCTGCTTGAAATCTGCTAAGAGAGTGGATCTTAACTGTTCTCACCACACACACACACACACACACACACACACACACACACACGAATGGTAACTATGTGAGGTCATAGATGTGCTAATTATCTTGATTCTGGTAATCATGTCAAATGTATACACGTGTTAAATCATCACATTGTACACATTAAGAAAAATCATGTTGTACAACCTAAATATATACAATTTTCACTTGTCAATCATACCTCAGTAAATCTGGAAAAAAATAAATAAAATTGCAAAATTTTTTAATTGAGGGCACCCGGGTGGCTCATTAAGTGAAGTATCTGACGTCGGCTCAGGTCACGATCTCGCGGTTCACAGGTTCAAACCCCACGTCGGGCTCTATACCAACAGCTCAGAGACTGGAACCTGCTTCAGATTCTGTGTCTCCCTCTCTCTCTCTCTCTCTGACCCTACCCTGCTCACGCTCTGTCTCTCTTTCTCTCAAAAATAAATAAAAAAACATTTTTAAAAATCTTTTTTTAATAAAAATAATAAAAAGTAAATTTTTTTATTGTATGGTTTTCTTTTGATATTTCAGAGGCCACACTTCTTTTTAGGGTACACACATTCCCATAGGCCCTTGTGAGACTCATATGCGCCCAGCACTGGACCTCATGGTCCACTGGACCACTGGATAAAGCAGCTCTCATCCCGGCCACATAAACAGAAAGTTCTCTACGTCTTGCTGAATGGACCCTATGACTCAACTTTTGTATTTCTTACATCAGCCCTGCTAATGTGTCAAAGTCAATGCGGCAGGAGACATGGAAAGAGCTGACAGCGGAAGGCCAAGAAGACAAACAACGAATGGCTGCTCCCTGGAACAAAGAGGTTAATTACTGGCACCTAACTTATCTGAGGGAAGATGTCACACACTCATATTACCAATTAACCTCACCTCTACGAAACCGCCATGGCCGCAATTAATAGAAAGTGACTGTCATCCTAATTACAAGGTCTATACAAGAGGCCAGTGTTAGGCATGGAGACTTCTTTTATAACCTCCTCCTGATGAGTTTCCTAAATTTTCTGGCATCTTTTCCCTAAGTTACACTCAGTTCCGCTTTCTCCTTAAAACCGTCCCTTGAAATAGTTGCTGCTGACTGCTGTCCTGTACGTGACTTTTATTGAGCATTTACTACATGCGAGGCACCATGTAAGCACTTCCTAAGCATGATCCCCCTCCTCCTGCCCGCTTCACGCACTCATGGTCCCTGCCTGCTGCAACTTTTCACTTGTCAGCTTCCGAACTTGGTCTTAAGAAATTCAATGTTGCCACGTACCTGCAAAAAGGAGCCGTCTCTCTTGACTCCTACCGGCGGCCTAGCTCACAAGAGAGCAACGCGTAAATCAGACTGCCAATTGATTGGCCGCTGGTGAGAAGCAGAAGTGCTCGGGGGACACAAACTCATTTCCGCTACCAAGCACCTTTCTTCTGTTACAAACCTGTACAGGAAGCCATTGCGTCCACTGTTAAGTGTCCCCTTCACCGTCCCTTGCTCACCGAGGTGGTAACTTCTATAAACACCTGTGATTCTTTGCCAAGACTTTCTCCGGTTCCCAAAACAGGTCAATCCATCGTGGAGGCTGAAGTGTCACCGAGGCAATGCCCCCAGGAGAAGCTTCAACTGATGACTGGTGTGAGTTGAGGAATAAGTGTTTCCTCATGCACACAACTTTGTGCACCATGAGCAGCTTGGAAGCACGTGCGTCGGTCTCCCAGGGCCCTGAGCGAGAGGGAGCCCAGCTGGCCCTCAGCGAAACCCCACAGCTGACTGCCCTTCTCTGGCTTACTTCTCTCCCCAGCTAGCACTTTGGAACCATGTGCCAAACGGAATCCTTGTACTCAAACCCGTGTCTCTGGCCTGCAGCTGGGGGGGACCCAGCTGAACAAAGACATTATAGGCTGTCGTGCAATCACAGAGTCAGTTGGGCGGTCATAATACTGAGCCCCTCCATCCTAGGAATTGATCTGATGCACAGGCAGGTTCTCTTGCTTGTAGGTCTAGCAACTCTCCTTTCTGAACAGGTCTAGACACACACACTGATCAGTCTGGCCTCCTTGGACCCGCTTCTACAGATGCTCAGTCGACTCCGTCTCTGTGCAGAGGACAACCCAGTTGATCAGACTTGTGTGCTTTTAATCACAATTTCCATCCAGGTGCCTTCCTGACATGGGTGGGAGGGAGTCCCCGGGCTCGTCCAATTCATCAATCACACAGGCTCCCAACCAGGCTTGGGCAAGGGGACCGTTTGTTTTTTCTTTTCTTTCAATAGATTTCTAGTTACGCAAGTAACACATTAAAAAATTCCATTTTATAGAAGAATTGAAACATGACAGATAAGGCTAATGTCCCTGTTGAACACCACCTTTCCCTAAGAATCCAACTCCCTGTCTCCTCCTCGCCCCACAGAAGTTACCTCTGTGGTACAGTTCCGGGCTTTTTCCTACGAATTTACACACAGACTAAGTCACAGAAAAGGTTTGGGTAGGGGGAGGTTAACATAAATGGCATCCTATTGTACACACGCTACATCAGCAACGAAGAATAGAAAAAGGAAATTTAAAATGCAATATCATCCTCACGGTTTGTGGGTTCCAGCCCCACATCCGGCTCTGTGCTCACAGCTCAGAGCCTGGAACCTGCTTCAGATTCTCTGTCTCTCTCTCTCTCTCTCTGCTCACGTTCTGTCTGTCTCTCTCTCTCAAAAATAAATAAACATTAAAAAAAATTTAATGCAATAACATTGGGGCACCTGGCTGACTCAGGCAGTGGAGCACATGACTCTTGATCTCAGGGTCGTGAGTTCAAGCCCCATGTTGCATGCAGGGCTTACTTATATAAATAAATAATAAAGTGCAATATCATTTATCATAGAATCAAAAAATATTTTAAACCTGGTAACAAATTTAACAAAAGAGGAGGAAGATTTCTACATTGAGAACTACAGATACTGCAGACAGAAATTAAAGACTATTCACATAAATAGAGAAATGTCCCATGTCAATAGACCCTTAAGATTTTAGTTCTCCCCAAAATGATCTATGGATTCAGCGGAATCCCAATCAAAATCTACTAGGCCTTTTAAATTGAAATTTACTAGCTGATTCTAAAATTTATATGGAAATGCAAAGAACCTAATAAAAATCAAGCAATATAGAAGAAAGACAAGGAGGAAGGAAAAGCTCACACCACCAGATTTCAAGTCTTATTTAAAGCTTTAATTATTAAGGGTTTGCGGTGTTGGCACATGATGGACAAATAGACCCATGCACAAAATAAAGTTCTGAAGCAGAACCACACATAAACAGTCATCTGAGTTACAATAAAGGCATTGTTATTGTCCAAAAGGATCATTTGAATAGATGGTCCTAGATCAATTGCATATCCGTATGGGGGAAAAAAAAAAAAACCTTGATTCCCTACCTCACACCATACACAAAACTGAATCTAAAAAGAACACAGACACACTTAACATATTCTTCATCTTGCTTTTCTCACTCAGCGATATGTTCAGAGAATCTACCATTTTCTGTACATCATCACCCTGCTTAATTTTTTTTAATGGCTACAAGTAGCCCATGCCAGGATGTACCATGGTTTATCGGGCTATTCCTCTCACACAGGTGTATGTACATTCTCCAGTAGTGTCCGAGAAGTGGGATTTCTAGGTCATTTCCTTCAGATCAGTTAGTATCTCCATTATATGTGGTTTCTCCAAGTTCACCCTCAGTTAACATTAGTGTTTTGTGGTTGCCCCATGGAAGGTAGAATCAATACCCTACCCAAAGCTGGTTTGGAGTCAAGACTGATGAGGCCACACATGCACCAAGAGAGTATATAAAGATTTGTTACTCATATCATGAAATTTTTCTGGGGAGATTAAGGCGGGCACTCAAGCTGGTCTGGAACATCTTGACCAAAGAGAGGAATGAGGCTCTCATATTATTGTGGTTAGGGAATAGAGCTGGGTGAAGGTTCCCACATATGTGGCGCCACAGGAGACAGCACGTGGGATTCCTTACTGGCTTGCCCAGGTATGAAGCAAAGGGAAAAGGAAAAGGGAGACAGTTTGAGAGCGGTTGGTAGTCAAACATCAAAATGAAATCACACCTTATTATAATTGGTTTATGTCAGCTTGGGTCAGTCAGTACCTTGCTACATGAACCATATACCCTCTAGATCAATGAGTAGTCGCTAATCAATTTATCACAGACTCTGGGTTTAGCTGAGCATGTCAAGTTTGGCTAGGTTATGCTCCTGACTCAGTTTCCCTCCCCATCTGAAAAATTATTAAAGAAAACCACCAAGTGCATATATACCTAAGCTGCCCACTAGTCCTTAATTGAACACTTACTATATGCTATGTACTATTCTAAGAGCTTCTGCATTGATTAGCCCTTTGCCATATAAAAATCTATGAAGTGACAATTGTTATCCCTATTTCATAGGTGAGGAAATTGAAGCACAGAGAGGTGAAGTGATTTGACAAGATTGCATAGCCGATAGGTGGCAGAAATGGGACTCAAGGCCAGGCTGTCCAGATCCAGAACCCAAGCTCTTAATCATTATGCTAGGCTGTGGACTCCTTTAAGACAGTGACAAATGCACGGTCCCACTATCCTGTACAACTCCAGGATCAAACAGAACACAATGTGAGTGATGCCTTCTAGAGCTATAGAACAAGATGGGTCTTATGTGTACCTAACACAGTGCCTGGCATATAGTAAGTGTTCAATAAACATTGGTGAGTTAACTAATGTACTTACATATAATAATAACAATACAGCATTATATTATCCGTGAGGATACAAAAATCAATACAATAAAATCAACTGAAGAGCTCCAGCTCACACACTGGGCATTATTTCAATGTCCCATATTAATAGCAGCACAGGAGAAACCTCTCTATACCCATGAGATTGAGACTCCAGGAGGGTAGGAACTGAGTCAGTTTGCTCCTGTTGGACCCCAGTAGCCCGGCACAGGAACTGGAATAGAGTATTCACTCCAAAAGCACTTGTCAAAAAATATATGGGTATTTGGACAGAAGATGCCTGATGAATAAATGGATACATGCATGTGTGCATGGAGGAAAGGATATTTGGGTGGACGTTTGGATAGATAGTAAGATATATGGATGGATGAGTGACCATATGAGTGGATAGATGAATAATGATCAAACAGAAGGACAGGTGGGGGAATCGATGGGTAGAATAAGTAGTTAAAATCATGCACTTTTTTGGGGTTTTTTTAAAATTTTATTTTTAAGTAATCTCTACACCCAACACGGGACTTGAACTCACAACCCTGAGATCAAGAGTCGCATGCTCTACTGACTGAGCCAGCCAAGTGCCCCTGTCATGGACTGTTTAGTTAGACTGCCTGGGTTCAAATCCCAGCTCTCTCATTTATTCCAGGAATAGAAATGGAATTAAAAGGATGACAAAGTAACCCAAAACAAGACCCTGAGAAGGCACAAGAGGGTAATTTGTGAACGAAATATTTATGGAACACCAGAGTCAAACACCTTCCTTGTACAAATGGGAGCACTGGAATTCACAGAGGCAAAATCACTCGTCGAAGGTGACACAATCGATTAGTGGTAGTACCAGAAAAAAAAAAGTCCAGGTTTTCTGACCCTCTCTTATTCATTCAACAAACATCTATTTAGCACTTCCAATTTTCCAGGCAGTATACTAGGTGCTAGAGATCCAGCACTGGGCAAGACAGACACAGGACCTACCCTCAGAACACCAAAAATCTAATTAGAAATGGTATTGTTATATGGGGAAGCTCCAGGAGTTAGGAGAACATATAACAGTGAAAAGTAATCTAGCCTGGTGATCAGGGAAGGCATTAAAGTTAAAACCTAAAGACAACTGAAAAGATGGATTGGAGACATTTAAGCAGAACGATGTAGGAAACAGCTCTATGACCCCCCAGGAAACTGCCTAATCGGCCTGGGCCTCTTTTTCCTCTTCTTTAAATGTAGATAATAACTGCCAAAATAGATGGTGCTCAATAAATGTGTGTTCTCCTTTTCTGCCCCAGGAGGGTGTCCTTCTAATCTAACTGCCATCCCAGGAGGGAAAAAGAGTTGGGTGTTATGTATAGTCTAAAAACACCACGTGTGTTCGTTTATCCATTCTATAACATTTATTCAACCCTGGCTATCTGCCAAAAGCTTTTGTGGACATGAATGTATAATCGCTACTCATCAATTCTTTTTTTTTAAATTTTTTTTTCAACGTTTTTTTAATTTATTTTTGGGACAGAGAGAGACAGAGCATGAACGGGGGAGGGGCAGAGAGAGAGGGAGACACAGAATCGGAAACAGGCTCCAGGCTCCGAGCCATCAGCCCAGAGCCTGACGCGGGGCTCGAACTCACGGACTGCGAGATCGTGACCTGGCTGAAGTCGGACGCTTAACCAACTGCGCCACCCAGGCGCCCCAACTACTCATCAATTCTAAGAGGATGTATCAGTCAGCTTAAGCTAGGGTATGCTGCAGTAACAAGCACTTCAAAATCTCAGTGTCTTAACACAACAAAAGTTTACTCTTCTGTCACAGTCTGCCGCGGGTCCAGGTAATTCAGGAATCCAGGCTGAAATGATACTCTGATCTCACATTTTGATCATGAGGCCCTCACACTCCACACCGCATAGAGAGACACAGTGAGAACTCGCAGCCTTTCCTATGCTTAGACCAGGAAGTGACCACACCCCTGTGCTCAGAGCTCATTGGCCAGCACTGATCACATGGCCCCACTTCACCACAAGGGGGCTAGGAAGGCGGCAGAGCATATGGAATATCTGATGAGCATTACTATCTCTGCCACAGCAGAGACACATACGAAGAAGCTCACAAATAAGGATATAGTTACAATTGCAGCATGTTCCAGGAAGGGTCTGGTTGCAGATGGCCTGGCCAAGGCTCCTAAATTAAGACTTCAGATGGGGCGCCTGGGTGACTCAGTCGGTTAAGCGTCCGACTTCAGCTCAGGTCATGATCTCGCGGTCCGTGAGTTCGAGCCCCGCGTCGGGCTCTGTGCTGACCGCTCAGAGCCTGGAGCCTGTTTCGGATTCTGTGTCTCCCTCTCTCTCTGACCCTCCCCCGTTCATGCTCTGTCTCTCTCTGTCTCAAAAATAAATAAAAGTTAAAAAAAAAAAAATTTTTTTTTAAGACTTCAAAATGCAGCCAGCCACACACATAAAACCACAGGTTAAAAGAAATAAATGATGGTCTATCATAGTCCTGAATTCTCAAGACGAGGTTAGGAGTCTTGCCGAGTTGTCCATCCCTGCATTCTGGCAATGATTTCATTTCTAAGCACAAGCCACCAAAAACAATGCAGAGCACAGAAATTCAGCCCCACAATCCCCACAGCACCTGTAAAAACAGCCTGAGTGGCACAGTGCCCAGAATGTATTTACTGGATCCCGTTCGGAGACTGAAAAGTTCAGCACATCACAGCCTGTGCCTAACTGGTACCAGGCTTCAGCTCATACACAATAAACTCGCCCAGAGGTCTCTAACTCAAATGCCCACAGGGACCACTAAATGAGAGGAGCTGGTCTCAGGGGACAAACAAGGAGACAGTGCCCAGTGAAAGGGACAATTGCCCCTTGACACCACCTGCGTATGGCTACTGGGGCTTATTTTTACATTTCTAAGAGACATTGGAAATCTGGATTTTTGTGTGTGCGATCTTTGTTTTTGTTTTTTTTAATGTGGGAATTAAATAAAATTAATTTTTTGATGTTTTATTTCTGTACTTTTGAGAGAGAGCATGCAAGTGGGGGAGGGGGGGGAGAGAGAGAGAGAGAGAGAGAGAGAGAGAGAGAATCGAAGCAGGCTCCAGGCTCCAAGCTGTCAGCGCAGAGCCCAGGGCGGGGCTCGAACTCACGAACTGTGAAATCATGACCTGAGCTGATGCTTAACCGACAGAACCACCCAGGCACCCTTATTTTAATTAATTATTAAAAACCCTCTTTAGTTTGAACAAAATGTATCTGCCATCCAGATTCGTGCAGCTGGACCCCAGTTGTCTGTTAAAGCTCTAAAACAGTGCAGAGGGGCCTTAGACAAATCTGAGTCTCCCCAGCTGAAGTAGTCAGAAAAAGAGAAAAGCTGATGTCAACAGGGAATGGTTATGTACATACAGGTGCTGGATGAAATATTATGTGCCCATTAAAAATATTCATAAGACAGAAGGACTGGGAGACATGCCCAAGGAGAAAATTCTAACTGAAAAGAGAACACCCAAGAGTTACGCACAATATAAACAACCCACATATTGAAACTACGTATCAAAAAAAAAACCTGAAAGGGAATGCATCAAAATGTTCACAGTGCTCCTTGGGTGATAGGAATATAGATAGTTTCCATTTGTTTGTTTTTTTAATTGTTTAATGAATATGTCCTCTTCATAACAAGGGCAAAACTGCAGATTAAAAAATTTAAATATTGGGGAGCCTGGATGGCTCAGTCAGTTAAGCATCTGACTCGATTTGGGCTCAGGTCATGATCTCACGGTTCGTGGGTTTGAGCTCCACATCGGGCTCTGCGCTGACAGTGTGGGGCCTGCTTGGGATTCTCTCTCTCCCTCTCTCTCCTCCTCCCCTGCTTGCACTCCCTCTCAAAATAAATAAGCAAACATTCAAAAAAAATTTTTTTTCAGTAAACATTTGTTGGGGTGTGCTTCAAGGAATTTTAGACCTGAAAAAAATACTAGTGGTCATCTCCCCCCAGAAGCTTCTTGCTCAGCACAAGAGGACACTGAAGCCCAGGGAAGCTGAGTAACTTTCCCAAGGTCACACAGCTGGTAAGCAACAAGGCTGGGGTCGAAGCCAGGTGTCTTGAATGTCAGTTCAGTTTCAAGCACCATAGGCTACCGACACAGGCATCATATAGATGGGAGGAATACTACACAGAAAGGAAAAGAAAAAGGAAAGAAAGGGAGAAGAAACGGAGGAAGAGAAGGAGGGAGGGAGGAAAAATCTTAAAACTCGTCCCAAGCTTTGTATAGGTGGGGTTTTTTTCCCCCAACCATTTTATCTGTGGATCTGCTCATTTCCATAAAAGCTGATAGTCTTAATTTTGTCAAGACTCTGCAGAACATTTCCTCTTGTTCATGCTCCCCGAGGTAAGAAAACTTGCAGGAAGGAACCGAAGAACAATTTTTACACTTCTAATTTAATTACTACTGTTCTCCTCTATTAGGGTGCTCATCAAGAACTTGGATTTGAATGTTCCTCCTCAAAACCAGTGTGTAATGCGGTGGACACAGAATTAAGAAAAAATTAATTTTAAATGTCAGAATTCCTGTGGGAGAACACGCTTCTATAATTTACCTTCCGAATCCATTAGTGCTTTGGCAGTGTAGGAATTTAATGTTTTAGTCACATCTTACATCTGGTGAACCAACCCACACGCATTTGCTAATAAAAAGGCTGTCTTGGCTAAACTATATCGAAATCCACAGCAGCTAACTTCCCCCACTGCCCTCAATACAAAATACAAAAATGATGTTGGCCAAGTCCTTGGTTACAAGTGGTCTTGTTGAGGGGGCTGGACTATTTTCATAAAATCACAGAATGTTAGAGCAGGGCTTGAGGGGGCGCCCGGGGGGCTCAGTCGGTTGAGCGTCCAATTTTGGCTCAGGTCACGATCTCACGGTTCGTGGGTTCAAGCCCCGTGTCGGGCTCTGTGATGACAGCTCGGAGCCTGGAGCCTGCTTCGGATTCCGTGTCTCCCCCTCTCTCTGCCCCTCCCCCACTCGCACTCTGTCTCCCTCTCTCTCAAATATAAAGAATTTAGAAAAATAAAAAAAATTTAAAAAAAGAAGGGCTTGGGAGATGGAAGAGATGTGTGGGGCGGGCAGGGGAGACAGAAAGAGACCAAGAGATAAAGAGAGAGAACTTAATGTTAAGCCTGGGGAAAAATGGAGAGATGAGCAGAGAGAAACAGAGACAAAAGACTGAGACCCGGACAGCAAAGAGACAGAAAGACAAAGAGATAATGATAATAATAATGCTAATAATGACGATGATGATGATGATGGAGACCGAGAGGAAGACAGAGGCAGAGACAGATAGGAAGACAAACTGGCAGAGATAGAGTGAGGCACAGAGAGGGAGAGAGGCACAGAGGTAGGGAGAAAGAGAGAGGGAGTGACGGACAAATGCTAGTCTTTCTGCAGCTTTAATGCCCGCATCATCATCGTTGTAACAAAGCACAGACAACCCGTGACCTGGGTTCAGGGTGCCCACCTAGGTTCAGGGTGCCCACCCACCAGGGTGCCCAATTATCAAGGTCAGGGGCAAGGTCAAAATAAAGTGGGCTTTTGGAATCCCAGACAAGACAGAAAGAGAATGACCAGCACAACTGTCTGGCCAAAAGGCTGGACTCTCAGATTCTGAGCCTTGGACGTGGCACCAGAGACTTGTGATGCACTCTAGGCATGTCTGACCCCAAAGCATCCATTTTCTGCCTCCTGCCCAGACAGTCCTAACAGGGAGTGAGAGATTCCACACAGCTCTGAAGCACTTCCTATAATCAGGGCTAATGGCTGCAGACCAGGAAAACACCAAGCTCAGGGTGACTTTCAAAATCCATGCACTCTCTCTCTCTCTCTTTCTGCCGCGATCTGAAAACATCAGATGTGGTCACCAGCTCAAACCAAAGCTTTGTTTGCCCTCCAGACTCTGCTAGCCCTCAACCTCAGGATTCAGCCTAGATTTGCCCCATCTGCTGACATTTAGAGAACAAAAATGATGTAGTGATAATATCAATGAGTATTTTTTGACCACTTCTCGTATGACAGGCACTGAGCAAAACTTTACAAGAATTGTATCATTTCATGCTCATCACAGAACCCTCTCCCTTTTAGAAACAGCATTTTGGGGCGCCTGGGTGGTGCAGTCGGTTAAGCGTCCGACTTCAGCCAGGTCACGATCTCGCGGTCCGTGAGTTCGAGCCCCGCGTCAGGCTCTGGGCTGATGGCTCAGAGCCTGGAGCCTGTTTCCGATTCTGTGTCTCCCTCTCTCTCTGCCCCTCCCCCGTTCATGCTCTGTCTCTCTCTGTCCCAAAAATAAATAAACGTTGAAAAAAAAATTTTTTTAAAAAAGAAACAGCATTTTAGGTAAGAAAACTGAGACTCAGAATTTAGGTGTCTTGTCTGAGAGCAAACAGCTAATGCGTTGGGGAGACAAGATTTGAAACTGTGACCCACGTCTTAACCACAACGCCTCTCTTCCAAGTGTCCCCTATGAAGGTTCGTGTAGTTAGAGACTACAGTCCCAGGTGGGCAGGAAAATGGTTTCTGACATCCACCATACCCCTTCTCTCCACGGATTTTGCATGCGCTGTTCCCTCTACCTGAAATGCTTTTCCTTTCCCCTCTTCCCTCTCTCCCAGGGCTTTTACGACTGCTCACTTTTTAGATCTCAGTTCAGTCAACTTTCTTCAGGGAAGCCTTCACTGATTCCCTTGACCAGATCAAATTCCCCTTTATGATCTCATGGTGCAACATACCTTTCCTGGGTTTACTTACAACACTTGCCATCTTACACATAATCGTGTGATTCTTTGATTAATCACAGATCAGCCTCTGGTTTTGCTCATCCCTCTATCCATCACGGTGTGGGCCCCTAGCCCATTGTAGGTGCTTTCTGTATATATGTTTAATTAATTAACTGACTGATTAATGATTGAGTGAATGAAATAACTAGAAATATATGCGAAACTCAAGAACAGAAATATGAACATGGGTAAATTCCCTAAGAGATAGCTAAGGGAGTTGAAAATAGTTGTGTCTAGGGATGGACCAGGACAGGAACAGGAAACTAATATTTTGATGTAAATGCTATAATCTTTTTAAATGTGTACTTTCATTACTTTGATAGACTAATTTTTTAACTGAGACTGTGAAAAACTGAAATTAACTACTTTACCAGATTTTTTTTAATATAAAAAGATGAAAGGGCGGAAGGAGGGGGTTTTCCAAACGGAAAGAGAATGGGGGGATGGAGGTGTGTCAGCGAGGAGGCATCCTGGAGAACAAGTCATGAAGTGCAAAGGATCTGGGTGCCCACGTCTGCGTCTGAGAAAAGTAACCCGTGAGATACTTTGTTCTGAACAGCCAGCCCTGCAGCCCTGCAGCCACTGGCCACACCTGATTGGATGCAGAATCAGTGCCCAAGCTAATGGCAACCAATCACAACATGAGAAGGAGACCATGAATGAAATTCTATCCAATAGAAGTGCTGCACATCTGGGGCACGTGCAGTGACTCAGTGGGTTGAGCATCAGACTCTTTTTTTTTTTTTTACAAGTTCTTTTTTTTTTTTTTTTAGACTGCTTTGTTGGAACTTTTTTTTTTTTACATTTATTTATTTTGAGAGACAGAGAGAGACAGAGCACAAGTGGGGGAGGGGCAGAGAGAGAAGGAGACACAGAATCAGAAGCAGGTTCCAGGCTCTGAGCTGTCAGCACAGAGCCTGATAGGGGGCTCAAGCTCACAAGCTGTGAGATCATGACCTGAGCTGAAGTCGGACATTCAACCTGAACCACCCAGGCACCCCAAGCATCAGACTCTTGATTTTGGCTTGGGGCATGATGCCAGGGTTGTTGGACCTAGCCCCACATGGAACCTGTTTAGGATTCTCTTTCTCTCTCTCTCTCTCTCTCTCTCTCTCTCTCTCTCTCTCTCCCCTTCTCCCCCTATTGTACTCTCCATCTCTCTCTGATAGATAGATAGATAGATAGATAGATAGATAAAAACAAGTACTGCACGGTTCATGACGACAAATCCACCAATCAGATCCTCTCTTGGAAAGTATAAACGGCAGAGGAGGCGTTGGTTCTGACGTACAGACACATAGTGGAATTGAAGGAGGCCCTCTATGAAATTGTGTACAAAACAAATTTCCCGGGCTCTATAGCTTTGATCAGATTATCAAGGGAAACTGTGATGAGCAAAGGTTAAGGACTAGTAGATAAAGCAGGTAATTTTTTCTCTGAATTTTTGGAAGATTTCATGTAAAAATTATTTAGATTTCCATCTTCTGTTCCAAAAAATATGGTAACACTGAGCCTGTAATTTCTCATGGTAATGATTGCCCAGGGCTGAGTTGCAGCCGCTCCCTGTGGACAGGGCACGTGTTCTCCAGCTCATCCTATCCCCACCATTCTTGTATTTTCCTGGTTCACTGGTTGACATGTGATGCCTGGACCATGTAAACCGTTGAGTTTACAACTCTTAGCTATCAACAAGTGAGTAGTTCAGACTGACATGTGAGTGGCTGATACATTTGCCTTTTGTTTTTGTTTTTGTTTTTTTACCTAGGAGTTTAACCCATTAAGATCTCTAATGATGGAGAAAACAAAAAGATCTCTAATGATGGAATTCATAGGACAAATAATTTTGAATCCCTCTCAGGTCATGTTTACATTCCCTACTATCTCTCCCATTCAGGTTGGACCAAAAGAACAGAAATCCAATTCCAGGCATTGTACCTCTAAAAGACTTCTAATCTTCTGTAGACCTTCCTAGAGTTCTCTGCATTCTATTTGTTTGTTTGGTTGGTTGGTTGGTTTGGTTAGTTTTTGTTTGATTTGGGGTTGTATTGTTTTGCTTTTGTTTTTGGATATGGGAAGGTTGTTTCTGGTTGGGTTTTTTTGTTGTTTTGAGGGGGGTTGGTGATTTGAGGGGCTTTTTTGTTATGTTTTGTTTTCTTACAGTTTTGCCTCTCAAGAGAATCTTGGCCCCTAACAAAATAGGGAATCAGCACCTCCCTCTGATTGACACATACTATTGAAAGCTTCTGTTTTCCTTCCTGACTCTGAGGTAACAAGCATAGACAGGCACTATCGCTGGGGTCACGCTGAGAAAAACCCTGTTACCTTTGCATAACAAAATGCTGCGCAGTATGAAATGGACTCATGCTGGGCCCATTTTCCTAGACAAACTGACTTTGAATTGAGCGGTGGCGGTGAGAGAAACAAAGGCATCCGATGTCAGAGTCTGTGATGTTCTCTATACCACAAGCTTGAGAACAGTGACTTGCTCTGTAACTCAGAGGGGGAGAGAGATTGCTTGCCTGAGGCTGGTGTCTCAGTGACTCAATCTACTTGAGTCAATTACATTTGATTCAGTACTTCCTGAGCATCATTATGTGAAATGCACCACATCTGACATGTGGGGATGCAAAGAGGAGGAAGACAGAGCCACGGCTCTCAAGGAACTTGAAATCTACTCGGGGAGATCAGACAAAACCACAAAGAATGATAACAAATATGGTTTCTGACTAAGTAAGGACATCTGATCCTTCCACGCCAACAATTTATTTCCCACTTTTTTTTTTTTTTTTCTTTTTGGAAGCCACCATGCTCCCAATGTCAACCTTTTTGGTCCAGGTGGGCCAGCCCCCATTGTCCAAGTTCCAAGTATCTGAACCTCTGGATCCAGCCGTACCTGTAATCCTCCCTTAGTCTTTTCCAAGTCTTGAAACTATAAAGTCATTTACTTATTTATTTATTTATTTATTTATTTAGTCTAAGCTGGTTTAGGTTATCTCTTTTCACTGAAAGAGTCCTGACTAATAAAAATATATACAAATGCTCTTACTTATATTACCTCCTTTCATCTTCAAAACAATCCTATAAGATTTATAAGAGAGGGGCGCCTGGGTGGTGCAGTCGGTTAAGCGGCCGACTTCAGCCAGGTCACGATCTCGCGGTCCGGGAGTTCAAGCCCCGCGTCGGGCTCTGGGCTGATGGCTCAGAGCCTGGAGCCTGTTTCCGATTCTGTGTCTCCCTCTCTCTCTGCCCCTCCCCCATTCATGCTCTGTCTCTCTCTGTCCCAAAAATAAAATAAATAAACGTTGGAAAAAAAAAATTTTTTTTAAAAAAGATTTATAAGAGAGAAGGAGCTCAGGCAGGGCCCTGAAGAAGGTAAGACGAGTGAGAACACCATGAGTTTTACTATGGAATATAACCAGGCTTTCCTAAACAATATTCTCCCCTCCACCGAACTGTCTGGAGATCTGAGCCTTAGGTTATTAAGAACTCCGACTACAATCAATTAAAAAAAAAAAAAAAAAAAAAGTGTGACCCTGGAGGCAGGAAGACCAATGATGGAGGAGGATGATAAAATTTGTCCAGGCAAAAAGGCCTAGAGCAGTGCCTCTCAAACCTTAACATGTATATAGATCAACTGGGGATCTCATTGAAATCCAGAGTCTAATTCAGTAGGTCTGGAGTGGGGGGTTGAGATTCAGCGTTTCTAACCATCTCCCAAGCGGTGCTGACACTGCTGGGGTCCAGGGCCACACTCTGAGTAGCCAGGGCTTGGACCAGGGCAGTGAGCAGCCAGAGATGGCCATTGAACATGTTTTATTTGACTCATACAGTATTTTAAAAATGAAAATTGTTTTACTATACTAGTTTCCCTATTTTTCTGTATGTTCCAAACTTTTCATTATAAAAAGTGTTTTTAAGTTAAGTTTAATTGCCAAAACCTATAGGTGATTTTACATAAATGTCTCGCTTTCTGGCTTCCCGAGAATTTGGCGGTTCTGGCCACACCGCGCGCACAATCCTGCCTACAGCAACCTTGAGTCTCCCCGGTGGGGCTCCAGTCGGTCCCGCGGTCCATCCGCTCGGCTCAGCACCGCACAGCGATCGGCAACCCCTGGGACCGCGGGTTAGGCGCACATCCAACACCCTGGGGCTACCCTGGCGAGGTGTTAACCCGCTGCCAGCCTGGGGAAGAGGGAAAGAGGGACACTGCCGCGGTCGGTGCCAGGCCGCTGAGCCCCGAGGGACCGCTCGCACCCGGCGACCACCTGTTTTCCGCGCGCGGATGCAGCCACTCGCAGGGACCCGCCCCCCAAAACCCAGGAGATCCGCGGGTCCTGTGCCTTCGCCTCGCCGTCCAATTCCGTCGTCGCCCCACCCCCAGTTCTAGCGCATCCTCCAGCTCCAGCAGTCCCATTCCCGCGGACGGCGTCCTGCGTCCCCTCCCCGCCCCAGGTGGCTCCCCCACGACCCCCTACCCGGCGCAGGCTGCCGCTCGGGGAGGCCAGACCCGCGGCGGCCGGCCCCCTTCCCTTCCCCGCAGCTCCGGCCCTGCCCACCTTACCCGCCCGCAGCGATGGTGGGCCTGCTGTCCGTCCTCCTCTGCCTCCAGCGGTGTCGCCTCTGCGACCGCCGCCACCGCAGCGGCAAAGCCACCTGCGCGTGACCCTCGATCACCAAGTCCCCCCCACACACACACACACCACGCACACATACACACACATGCGCGCGCGCGCGCGCTCTGCCCTTAGATGTGGGAGCAGTGGCCCCGGGGGGAGTCATAAAGGGTTCACGAGCCAAGCCTAAGGCTCAGGAAGACCACCACCCCCTCTGCCTCCTCCGCCCAGAAAAGTTAGTTGTCTCTGCAGGTGGGTGGCTCAGCCGGCAGAACCCATTCGCACGTTCCTCCAACCCCATTCAGACAGTCATTCACTCCCTTTGCTGCTCCCCAACAGACAGGGACGTGTGCTTGCACACAGGAACCCTCTGCCCTCTCCTAAGGGTCCTCAAAGGAAAATCGAAGGGCGTGGGGTCGGGGCCGCGGAGCCCGCCTTCATCTCTAGTCTCTGAAGGAACATCCGTGACTTAAACGGGGCTGAAAATGGACTTTCCACCAGGTTTCTTAACCCCTTTGTGACCCAAGTGAAGTAAGAGTCGTAACTGGAAGCATCACAGGAAATGTTTCAGGTAAAGTCCTTAGAGAGAGTCTGGCACATAGTAGGCACTCAACAGCGTTAGTGGTTATTCCTGTCGGCTGGAGTTGGGCAGGACGGCCTGTCACCAAAGCCGAAATGGAACAACACATCTTTCCAGCATGGAAACCATCTCATTCTCTTCCTCTTTAAGGCAAGTGATGCAAAAACCAGAGGACTGGGGCCAAGTCTGCCCTGCAGAATCTGTTCTGTGTGGTTTAGCTGGTGTTTTAGAAACATGTGAATCGATTGCCAAAACTTAAAAACCGGAAGATCACATAAACAAGGGGATTTTCAGTCGGTCTTTGAAAAGATAGAAAGTTTGGGCCAAACCGAGCCTACTTTTCTGGGAGCAGGAGCTCACAAGCAGGGGGCTCTTTAAAGAGGGGTTGCCTCTGATTAGTCCGCTAGGCTCCCTCGCTCCTTTAAAAGATCTTCTTGGCCCCTGCAGACCTTTTGAGGTTGGCCTAAGGCCTAATGCTGAATTTTGTCCAGTTTCCCCAAGAAGTAGCTTTCATTATCCCCATTTTACAGAAAAGGAAACTGAGGCTCAGAAAGGTCGAGTAAATTGCCCAACGTCACACAGTTAATATACAGCAAAAGTGAAGTTGGAACCCACTCTTTATGCCCTGAGCGCCTTAGCATGGCAAGGGGTTTACACCAAGCCATCCTTTTGAAAGGAGCATTTTTATTAATAGCACACTTTGAATGCCAATTTGTTGGGATTGGTGAGCAAGAACTTAAATTTTTAGCTTCATCTAAATTGGCAGTGCTCTCTCCCACACTGTCTCCACCTCCTTATTTTTCTCATTTAAGCGCTCTGAAAAATTCTAAAGGTTTAACTAAAATCGAAAATGTTTCTTATTTCATCCATCTCAAGTTACTGGCAAACGTAGGTGTTCTTTCCTTTCCATTTCTTTCTTTTTTTTTTTTTTTGTAGCTTCCTTATTTATATTTTACTCTTTGTAGTTTGTAAATTCCCTCTTACCAGCTGCTTGCAAAATCAAAATGTCTTTACTGTTAAGTTTCTGATTAGGGTTGTACAGTCTTGTAACCCAATAAACACACGTATGAGGAAAAAATGTGTGCACATACACACCTACATACACACACACCCAGGGCGCCTGGGTGGCTCAGTCAGTTAAGCATCCGACTTCGGCTCAGGTCATGATTTCGTGGTTCGTGAGTTTAAGACCCACATCGGGCTCTGTGCCGACAGCTCGGAGCCTGGAGCCTGCTTCTGTGTCTCCCTCTCCTTCTCGCTCTCTGTCTCTCTAAAATAAATAAACATTAAAAAAAAAAAAAAAACCTGGGGCTCCTGGGTGGCTCAGTCGGTTAAGCAGCCGACTTCGGCTCAGGTCATGATCTCACGGTCCGTGAGTTCGAGCCCTGTGTCGGGCTCTGTGCTGACCGCTCAGAGCCTGGAGCCTGTTTCAGATTCTGTGTCTCCCTCTCTCTCTGACCCTCCCCCGTTCATGCTCTCTCTCTCTCTCTGTCTCAAAAATAAATAAACGTTAAAAAAAAAATTAAAAAAAAAAAAAAAACCTTATACACACCCCCACTTGTAATAGATTCTTGGTGTCTCTCCAGGTCTCAGTGTCCCAAAATGTTTCCATAGATCTTCAACCCAAATGCCAGAATCACTGACAGCATCCTTGTTGTGAAGTTTCAGAACACCTTGGTTGCAACCATTAGCCATAAATAGGATCCTACATTACTGTCGATTTATAAATGTTGACAACTCATTCGAAAGAATTTTGAACACGGTGGCAACAACTCCCCACCACCACCACCACAAAAAGAGAGAGAGAGAGAGAGAGAGACAAATCCAGGAGGCCAGGTGCAACAAGTTCATGACTTCTGTTCTCAACTTTCAGGGTGACTGCTGTGTCTACCCCTCTGAAGTCAGTGGGCAAAGAGCTCTGCCTTGGTGCTTTTCCCTCTCCTCCTTGGCCCCTGGGGCCCCTGGATCCCTTTGAACCTCTCCATGTTGACAGTGTGGGTTCTCAGCCATTCTATCCCGTAGATAACCACTCTGCAAGCAGGGTGGGTGGGCAGAGGAAGGGAGGGGCTTCAGAGAATACACACTGGAGGAGAAGAAGAGGGAGTAAGAGCTCTTCACTGTGGTCTCACTTAGCCTCAGTCATCTCTCAGGTGCTACTCAACGTGTGGTCCCTAAGCCAGCAGCATCGGCGGCAACTGGGAACTTGTTAGAAACGCAGATTCTCGGGCCCCACCCCAGACCTACCTGTCAGACCTTCTGGGGCAGGACTCCAAGGGAAACTATGCTTCAGTCCTCCAAGTGACCTTCATGGCTACTAAAGTTTGGGGTTAACCTCCCCCTCAGTGCTTTTACACTAATCTCTGTCCCTCCACCTTCAGTTCGATTACCAAAGCCCCACACCCCCTCTGTTATCCTGGCCAGACCCGAGAGGGGGGGGCGGTGGGGGGAAGGCTAGGAGCCTCTCCTACCACACTGAGAATTCTGAATAACTTCATTCCTTGCCTTTGGAACATCATCTTACAATTCAACAATCAGCAAATAACCCAATAATATGTGGGCCAAATATCGGAACAGACAGTTCACAAAAGAAGGCACAGAAGTGGCCAATAAGCACCGAAAAGGTGTTCAACAGCATTAATCATCGGGAAAGTGCAAATGAAAACCTCGATGAGACACCACTATGCACCTACCAGAATGGCTGATACTAAGAAGACCGACAATATCGAGTGTTTGTGAAGGGGGTGCAGCAGCTGGAACTCTCACTCGTTGCTGGTGGGAATGCAAAACTGTACGACTTTGGACAGGCATTTGGCAATTTCTTATAAAGCTAGATATACCCTGATCACCGCAATTCCATTCCTAGGCATTTACCCAAGAGAAATGAAAACCTATGCCCACACAAAGACTTGAACATAGCGGCTTTATTCACTAAAGCCCAAAACTGGAAGTGACCCAAATGTCCATCGATGTGTGCACAGAGAAATGAATTGTGCATATCCATGGAATGGAATACTAGTTAGCATCAGACGCAGGCAATACCATGGATGAATATCAAAAACACGCGGGGCAAAAGAAGCCAGACAGAAAATATTACACATTGTATCGTTCCATTTATATGGAACTGTAGGGATCTACAATGATAGGAAGCCAATCAGTCAGTGGCTGGTCCGGGGTTGAGGGGATGGTGATTAATGGCAAAGAGATATAAGGAAAGTTTCTGGGGTAATGGAAATATTCTGTATCTTTACTGGAGTGGCGGTCACACGGGTGTATAAATCTGTCAAAACGCATCCAACTGTCCATTTAAAATGGGTGCATGGCTGCACGTAAATCGTATCACCATTGAGAGGATTGTTCTTAGCCTTACTGCCCGTAAATGGCACTTCAAGAGATGTGATTATTTTTAAGTGCCTGTCCTGGCCTAGCTGTGCCCAGGAGGGAACCACGGACACCAGAAGCGACAGGCGTCTCTGGCATTCGGTCTACCTTGGTGCCGAGCCTGGGCTCTCCGATTCCTGCGGCAGCTTACATGCAGGTCAGCAGTGCAGAGGTTTTTCCCACATCAAATAACTTCAAAAGTCCAGTAATTGGCAAGCGAGCGTCTCCAGCTCAGTGCAATTACCAAACACTCCTCACTCTGCCCCTGGAACCAGCAGACAACTCTGGGATGGAGAGCCTGCAGGGAACACAGGGGCCCCTCTCGGGGCCGTCTGGGGACTCTCACCAGCCACCTGCAGGCACCTGCGTCCCAGCCTCCAACACTGCTTTCCTAATTGGAGTCTGGACCATCAAGGCCACGTTCCCTGGTTCCTGAGCCTTTCTGAAAAGAAAAGAAAGCCACGGACATTCCAGCAAGCCGGATCCGCGCCTGACGGCGAAAGCAGAGCTGCACGTCCCTCGCCTCTAGGGGGCGCCTCTCGTGGAGAATGAACACTACCGGGATGGAGACCTGGGACCTGAGCAGCGCGGCAGCCCCACGCGAGGCACAGAAGGCACAGAACGGCGAGGGTCTCTGGCGTTAGCTTGACTAATCCCCACTAGGAACCAATTCTGTTTAGAGGCACTTTTCTTATTGTGGTGAAATTCACATAGCATAAAATTAACCATTTTAGAGTGTTCGACTCGGGGACGTTAAGCGTGTTCGCAACGTTGTGCAACCGTCACCTGTATCTAGTTCCGGCGCACTTCCACCGTCCCAGAAAAGAGACCTTGTACCCATTAAGCGGTCACTCCCCTTCCTCCCCACCCCCCCCCCCCCCCCACCCCCCGGGCTCCTGGCAACCACCAATCTCCTCTCTGTCTCTACGGATTTGCCTGTTCTGGATGTTTCATATAAATGGGATTATACAATACGTGGTCTTTTGTGACTGGCCTGTTTCACTGAGTGTGGTGTTTCCCCATGGTCACCCATGTTGCAGCATGGATCCATACTCTCCTGTAGGGATATATGTCACTTTTCTTTCCTTTTCTTTTTTTGGTAATGTTTATTTATTTTTGAGAGAGAGAGAGAGAGAGAGAGAGAGCATGTGAAGGAGGGGCACAGGGGGAGACACAGAATCCGAAGCAGGCTCCAGGCTCTGAGCTGTCAGCACAGACCCCCATGTGGGGCTTAAACCCAGAACTGCCAGATCAGGACCTGACCCGAAGTCGGGCTCTCAACTGACTGAGCCACCCAGGCGCCTCTGTATGTCACTTTTCTTGATCAACTCATAAGGTGATGGGCAATTGTGTGTTTACAGTTCCTCCGACAGCCTCTTATCTCAGTCCTAGGAAGGCAGCAGGCCTGGGAGTTCCTTGGAGGACGGGTCCATGGCTTCTGAACTGTCCACAGATCCCTGATGCTCTAACAGAATACCGTAGCCTAAGCAGCCTCAACAACAAACGTTACTGCTCACAGTTCTGGGGGCCGGAAGTCTGAGATGGGGTGCCCGCATGGTAGGGTTCCTGATGGGGGCCCTCCTGCTGGTTATGTCTTCACAGGGCCTTTCCCTGACGCGTGCACACAGAGAGGTCCGGTGTCTCTTCCCCTTTTTACAAGGACCAGGAGGGGGCCCCCCCTCTCATAACCTAATCTAACCTAATCACCTCCAAAAGGCTCCACCTCCAAATACCATCACATTAGGGTTAGGCTTTCATCACTGGAATTTTAGGAGGACACAACATCCAATCCTTCAATAGCACCTCCTCTGGCCCTCTCTGACACCCACTCATGCTTCCAGCCAGTTTCTCGTGGGGATGTAAAATGGTACAGGAGCTTTGGAAAACAGTTTGCAGGCCCTCATAAAGTTAAAGATACACTTACCATATGACTCAGCAATTCCCCTCTGAGACACGTGCTGAAGAGGAAGTGCTGGGTTTGAATGCAGACCTGTTTCACTTTCCAGATGTGGGCTCTTGAGCCAATGATGCGGCCACCCTGAGAGTCGACTTACTCATCTGTGAAATGGAGATAACAGTAATACTTTATTCATTCATTCAGTCAATATTTATCGAGCGCCTCTGTAACCGGGCGGTGGGCATGCAGTGGTGAATGAGACAGATGTGGCTGTCCTCAAATAAGGTCACAGTTTGGGAAGGAACGTAGACATTAAACAAATAAGCAAATACATGTATCATTACAAATGGCGATACATGCTAGGAAGGAAAAGAGCTGGGAGCTACCAGAGGGGATAACATGGGGTGCTGAATTCACTTACTGTCTTTTATTTTATTTTTATTTTTTATTATTTTATTTTTATTTTTAAGTAATCTCTGTGCCCAAGGTGGGACCCAAACCCACAACCCTGAGATCAAGAGTCACCCGCTCCACTGACTGGGCCAGCCTGTCGCCCCAGGGGCATTGAATTTAAACTGAGGAGTGAGTGAAGGCTCTTTTGGGGAAATGACCCATAAATGAAACCAGAAGGGCAGAAGAGCCCGCGAAAAGGCCCTGGGGCCACAGAGCCTCAGTGCGCCTGCGGAAAAGACGGAAGGAGGCAATGGCCTGGCACCAGGTCATAACTCCACTGTAGACCAGATGGGACATTTGGATATTACCTTACAAGCTAGGGGGAGTGTCTGAGTTCCGCTTTCCCCAGAAGCAAATGTTGGTTGGTAACCTGCCCCCCGCCTCTGCGCACACGGGGGCAGGGAGAGACCCAAGAGGCAGACCTTCCAGAGCGCGCGGCGCTGTCTTGGCAGCCACAGGGGCAGGAGGTCTCCGCACTGCGGCCAGAACCTTAAACGTTCACCCTGAGCTCTTAACGGGGGTTCAGTCACCTTGGTCTCAAGCGCACTTGACTCCCTCGAGGAGAGCTCCTTGAAAATGGCTCCCACTGCGGGAACGGTGGGCGGAGCTCACATTTCAAGGGCAGGGGAGGGGTGAGGAGCCTCAGATCACGTGGTGGCTCAAGGATCAAGCTGGGGTCGCGTCCCCTCTGTGACCTCCAGCCACACTCCACCCCTCATGACCCCGACCGGCTCTGACCGTCTCCCCCGCCACCCCTTCTGCAGTGAGCAGCGTGTCCGGCCGGAGCCGTCAGCATGCACGTGGCTCGTTCCGTGGCTCTCTGGTGGCACTGGAGGCAGAAACCACCGCGACCGATATCCACACGTGGAAGACACAGATCATGATCATGATTTCTAAAATGAGAAACAATATTTTTTTCATCAAGAGCCCCACGATCTGAACCACTTATGTATTTCCCCGCCCCGAGGCTGGGGGTCAGATCACTCTGGGAATTTATAAGTGTCTTCCTGTGAGTTAATGAGGTCTGAACTCAAAACATTCTGTTTGGATAATAACACACATGCCTCTTTGCAAGGCAGAGCCTATTTCGGGACAGCCTTTTCTTTTTTCCTTTTAAGTTTATTTATTTATTTTGAGAGAGAGACAGAGAGCGAGCACGAGGGAGGGGCAGACAGAGAGGGAGAGAGAGAATCCCAAGCAGGCTCCACACTGTCAGCTCAGAGCCCGATGCGGGCTCCAACTCACAAACCTTGAGATCATGACTTAACCAACTGAGCCACCCAGGTGCCTCTTTTTTTTTTTTTTAAGATTGTTTGTAAGTTATCTCTATACCCAACATGGGGCTTGAATTTATAACCCCGAGATCAATTGTTGCATGCTCTATCCAAGCCAGCTGGGTGCCCCAAGACAGCTTTTCTCATTAGAGGCATTTTGGCATTCAGGGGGACAGGATTTGTAGGCTGTGATTTAAGTCTCATAGGGTGATCTTAGGAACGATGTCCTCCAGGCCAATGGAAGGAACAAAGATAGGCTCAGTCACACAGTGTCCAGACGATCTCAACACCACCTCGCTGTCTCAGGGCTGTGTCCATGAAAATGGATCCCACTGTGATAACAGCAGAAGGCTGTTGCCCAGGTCCAGCTGGAGGGTCAGCCAGCAGTCACGTCTGGATAACCTCCTCCAACAGGGGACCCTGGGACAGAGATGTGAGTGCAAATAATGTACTTGGGGGAACTGGCCTCAGGAAACACTGATAGAGCAGAGGGCAAGGCAGAGGAAGGAGGCAAATACAGAGCAGAACACTAAGCAGATTACCCCTGGGGCAACAGGGCCCAAATCCCCACTCAACGTAATCCCCAGCCTCGGGGTAAAGGATCTGCAATATTTATCCACCGGCTATCACCTGTCATCATTGAGGCAGGTGGAGGAGGAGGGAGAGGTGCTCACTCCTGGCACCTGTAGCCTGCCCCATAAACAGGTGCTACTGTTGGAGGCCGTCCGCTCTGCATGCCCAGAAATGGGGTTTGCCAGGGGGCTGTAAGCAGGGTACTCACAACATCTGCTACAGGGAGTCAGAGAAGGGTTTGAAGCCGAGAGACTTTCAAACTCACTCTGGTCTTTGGGTGGAGAATAGGCCGTAGGCAACGGGAGTGGTAGCCCCACGTCCGACTCGGAGCCTGCTGGCAGGGGTTCAGGAGGGGACAGTCATAGTTTGGACCAGGACGGTGGCAGTGGGGGCGGACAGAAGTGGGAAGGTTTGAGATAGGTCTGGAAGTAGGAACTGCAGGGCTTGGCCGCGGAGCGGACATGGGATGGGGGCAAGAGGGCCAGCAAGGGCAGCAGCTGGCTCTGTGAGTGAAGTTGCTGTTGCCTGAGAAGGGGGGTCTGGAGAGGACGGTGCTGGTAGTGTTGAGGAATTCAAGGGAATTAAATGAGTTCTTGTAGGCAACTACCCGAATCCAGGCACGCCGTGTAGTTCTGTGTTTCCTTCCATCCCCATGGTTCTGGAAGACAAGATTAAAGCCTCTGACGAAGCACCTGGGTGGCTCAGTCAGTTAAGCATCTGACTTTGGCTCAGGTCATGATCTCACGGTTTGTGAGTTTGGGCCCCACATTGGGGTCCGTGCTGACAGCTCAGAGCCTGGAGTCTGTTCAGATTCTGTGTTTCCCTCTCTCTCTGCCTCTCCAACCGCCCCCCCCCCAACCCCCACCTCACTCATGGGCTCTCTGTCTCGAAAATAAACATTAAAAAGAATTTTTTTAAGCCTCTAGGGCACATGATAAATGAGTTTGCAACATTTAATCTCTGGGAAATAACACACAGGAGTAGAAACAAGCCTTGCCTACCCACCCTGGCGGGTTACTGCAACTCGGTGTGGCATCCGAACCCAATGCCGGAGGCAAATCCAGAAATTACCTTCGGTCCTGCTTGGCTGGTGGCGACTGTGGCGTAAACTGAGCATTAGAGGAGTCCTTTTCAGCTGGTGACATGCTTTTAATTCAGGAAGTTTCAATGGCTCCGAGTTGTTCCCTTAACACATGCTCCCTCCCCCCCCCACAAAAAAAACGGGACAGCAAATGCTCGGGATTTGTTCCAGAGCATCTGAATTAGTCACTCACGTATTCAACAAACATTAGCATCTAATGTTTCGAGGTAACTGGTGGAAGAGGGGAGCTTTCTCCTTTTTTTTTAAGTTTATTCATTTATTTTGAGAGAACAGATGTGCGTGAGAGTGGGGGAGGGGCAGGGAGAGGGAGAATCCCAAGCAGGTCCCCACTGTCAGCGCTGAGCTGGGTGTGGGGCCGCTGTGGGGCTCGAACCCACAAACTGCGAAATCGTGACCTGAGCCGAAGTCGGTCACGTAACCGAATGAGACACCCAGGCTCCCTAGAAAGGGAACTTCCTTAAGGAGGTAAATCGCACAGGCAGAGGTGAACGGTTCACTAAGAAAGAAACTGCACTGAGGTATGAGAATGGGATGATTATGTCCACAAGTGGCTTTACAGAGAATACAGGGCCTGGAATGACATAGTAGGTTGGGAGACAGAGATGCGCAAAATCACCTGAACAGCAGTACAAATTGATATGACCACCTTAGAAAACCGTCTAGCAATGTCTTCTAGAACTAATCATGCATAGACACTATAATCCGGCAATTCCGGACATATCCCAAAGAGAAATGCATTCATCTGTTCACTAAAAGACATGCACCAGAACGTTCCAGGTGGTCTTATTCATAAGAGCCAAAAAGTCAAAACAAAACAAAGAAACCGAAAATAACCCGAATGCCTACCAACAGTAGAGTGGATGGATACATTGTGGTATATTCACATTAGCTGTAGATACAGTGTGGTAGATTCACAATATGCCCTGGACAGCAAGGTGAATAAATGGTTTATAACATGGATGATTTCCTGCACAAAATCGCAAGTCTAATAATCATACTTTGCCTTTGGACATGCTGTTAACTAATTCTTTCAGGAAATAACGGAGCGGTTACCACTAGAACAAACACTGTTCTAGATGCCGAGATACAGACAGTAAGCAAGACCATTAAAACTCCTTGCCCTGGGCCACCTGGATGGCTCAGTCGGTTAAGTGTCTGCCTTCGGCTCAGGTTATGATCTCAAGGTTCGGTTCGTGAGTTTAAGCCCCGCATCAGTCTCTAAGCTGACAGCTCAGAGCCTGGAGCCTGCTTTGGATTCTGTGTCTCCATTTCTTTCTGCCCCTCCCTCGCTCGTGTGTGTGTGTGTGTGTGTGTGTGTGTGTGTGTGTGTGCACGCCCTCTCGCTCTCTCTCTCTCTCAAAAATAAATAAACATTAAAAAAAATTTTTTTAAGCCCCTGCCCTCACAGAGCTCACATTCTAGTAGGGGAAAAAAAAAAACAGCAAACAAATAGTACATCCAAAATCCCTGAACATGTTTTAGTTTGGGTTTGGCTTTTTTGAATGGAAGTAGACAACTTAATGACGAAGATTGAAGTAAATGCCTTAAACCCGGAGTCAGCGGGCCCTTGTGGGGGGCCTCGTCCTTGAATGGACATCGAGGGACCAACGAATCTTCTAGAATTACGTGAAAAAGTGTGTATGTCTGGGGATTTTTCTGGGGAGACGGTCCAAGGCACTCTTGGATTCTTAAAAACGTCATTGACCAAAAAAGAGTTCACAGTCTCCCGATTCCCTCTAGTCTCGCTTAAGTTACGTGCAAACCTTTTCAGAGCACATACCTATAAGCACTGGGATCAACTGTATTTTGCTTGATTTGCTTCACATTATTTCTCTGAAGTAGCAAATGCACAGCCATGTCCTCCTTGTCGTTTGTAAATGCTACAGAAGACTGCACCGTGTCACATTCTGTTCACTTCACCCAACCGCTGTCTTCACGTCAGCCCCACAGTAGTTTCTCGTTCCTCGCCATTCCATAAAGGTTGCTGTGAAGACCTTTGCACAGATCTGTTCGTTGCTTCTAAAGGGTTTTCCCGGAGTGTGTTTGAAAACTGCAAGAAAGTGGGTCAAATGGCACCCACGTTTTAATACTCTGTGATCGGTGCTCACCACATTTTGAATGCAGCAAGAACAGCTATTAAAAATCACCTACAGGATGCGACAAAAGGGATCGTTTTTGCTCTAATTTGTCATTGATCTTCCTCTCTCTCCCCTGTAATAATAGTCATCTATCCTTGATACAATAGGAGAGTGAAACATAGTACTTATTACAATAATGGAAAAATACCTATTTTCTGGCAAGACATTTCATGCTTCTGTGCCCTTGGAAGTTCCACTCAAATCTTTTCCCATCATTCACCATAACCAATGTGTCCGTTTCAGGGTAAACAGGCAAGATGGGGGCCGGGGAGGGGGGGTGCTGAGGTGGGGGGGTGGCAAAGGGTAGAATGTTGCCATGGGAACAAAGGATTTCAGTGATGAGTATCCATGGTGATTGTTGCTAAATTTTGAGAGGTTTTAAATGCTTTATTTAAAATACATAACAACTGTGCAGCTGCTGAAGATGTTCTGAGGGGGAGAGGAATGAGTTGTTTGCACTTTTATGGATACGCTTGGCGTGGTTTGGCAGGAAGGAGATAAGGCAGCTTAAGGACAGACATGGTCTACGTGTGATACTATTTAGCAGTTATCAAGGACCGCTATCCCTCTCATACTGAACCCTTTCACACCTCCGGGTCCCATTCGTACCTGGATTGCCTACTCAACAGGGTAATACCTGAGATACACTCAGGCAGAAACCAGCCCTCACCCTGCTCCCTCCCTGGGCACCCTGCTCCCACCACTGCCTGGGAATAGAAACACGCAGAGCTCTGAGCAGAACTGAGAGTTCCCAAGGGGCGAACCTCACTGCAAGCTTAAAATAGGTGCTGGGGAGTGCCAAGCAAGGACTATTTCTTTCTTCACCCTCAGACTCACATGGATGTGAGTATGAATTGGAGAAATGGGACTAGAACTCGGATCTTCTAATTCCTAATCCAGAGTTCGCTTATTCTCCTTTTGTATTAGAACAAAATTTGACTGTGAACAGCAGAGACCCAATGTAATAGAAACTGTAACGAGATGAAGTTTATTTCTCTTTCACAAAAAAAAAAAAAAAAAATCCAGAGGCTCAGGGAACCAGGCTTCTTCTATCTTGTTGCTCCACTGTATGCAGACCCCATTCTTATGGTCACCTCATTATCCAGTATGGCTGCCTGATTCCAGCCATCGCATCCAAATTCCAATCAACAGGAAAAAGGAAAAGATGAAGAAATAAAAGCAAAGGGCCCAAACAGCTGCCTTTAAAGAATATTTCTGAAAGCTACCATTTGACACCCCCCCCCATATATTATCTAGTATAAGGCCTCCCTTGGCTGCAAAGAAAGAGAGAAGTTCTCACTGTCCAGATTCATCTAAAGTGAGGACCTGAAGTGGTTCTTGAGAAATAATTTTAGATCATACATAATCGTTTTGGGAGAAAATGATCCCCTTTCCATTCCCTTCCAATCCTGAAAACGACAAGCACAAAGTCTCAGGTCGGTCCTACAGGTACTGAGCACCTGCTATTGTCTCCCTTTAATAAAAGGAGAGCGAGTCTCAGCCCTAAGCTCTAAGTCATCCTAAATCCCTCTCAATATTAAACCCGGTGTGCAAAGCAGACGCTAAATTTTGTTTTACATGAGTTGCTGTCTTCACCGATCACTTTGTTTTAGAGGCCTTGCTAGAACCTACTATCATTGTTCTGTTTGCCTTGTGTTAATGTTCATTTACTTTCTATTTCGGTGAGTCATAGGATTTTCCATTTATATCTGTGATTTTTTTTTCCTCTTAAATAAACATCTTCACGCTTTTTAAGTGAATTGATTTCGAGGAGGAAACCTTTAAGTAAACAAAAGTACAGTGGCACCCGGATATGTTAAAAGCGTGACTGAAATTAGGGACACACAGTTTTGGCGGAAAATACGATGGCTGAGTCTGGAGCAGGCTTATGTTCTAATCCCTGTCCTGCCGCTGACTTGCTGTGTGACCTTAGACAAGTCCTTCACCTCTCTGGGCCTCTGTTTTCAGACCTGTAAAATGAAGAAAACTAGACTCAATAGCGGCCAAGATCTCTGCTCCGAAGGAATGCTGGGGTCTGCAAACGTCTCCAAATAGAACTCCCAAGAACCCCAGACATCACTTCTCCAGAGGCACCAGCTTTGCGTCGGTGACCATTTGAGTATTCGGAAACCACAAACACTTGGCTTAGCAATGGAGATTAATCTGTATTCAGAGCATTGAAAATAAATAAAGGTTTTTTAAGCCAGCGGAGAGCCGTCTCCCAAACATGCAAAATTAGACTTAATTATTTTTAAAACAATACGTCTCTTAATTTGCAAATGAGCAGAACAGAATGCTAAGCAGGGTCTTATTTTGGGTGCTAACTACTGTTGCTGTTTCAATTGAAGATTTTCATACTCTCTCTTCACACTTCCCCTTAACTGCTTATTAATAACTCTGCCTTTTCCTTGGCTTTGAATTATCCCTAAATATTAAACCCGGTGTGCAGAGCAGATGCTAACTTTGTTTTACATGAGTTGCTCGTCTTATTATAACCCGAAACAAAAGACCCATTTCCCATTTTCTCAAGCAATGCCAAGGGATGGTCTTCTTAGGAGCTCTGGAGAGGGAGACCACCGTTTTTCAGACGTGACAACACCTGGGTGTCCATGCATATCAAGACACATTTGAAAATCACCATGAGGTACTCTCTTATACCCGCATATTGGAGAAATGGAAATGTCTAACTTTAGCAAGCGTTGGCAAGGATGTGGACTTCTTATAGGCAAGAAGCCAATCCAGCAAGATCGTATCTGTGGTGGACAGAACAATAGCTTTGAAGTCATCCACTCAGCAAATATTTATCGAGCACATACTACGTGCCAGGTTCTGTTCTTGATGCTCAAGCCATAGAGCATGGCGGACAAAACACCCTGCTTTCGCGGAGCCGACGTTCTAGTGGAGAAGGGTGGCAAACAAACAAAGGAAGGAAGTAATACGGGATGTTATATAATGAGAAGTGCTCGGGAGAAAATTCTCAAAAAAGAGGAGGCGATTGGAGGTAGCAGGAAAGAATTGCAATTAAAAAAAAAACTGTCAGAGATGGATCAATGAGGGGACATCTGAGCAAAGACTTGAAACAGGTCTATGTGGATATTGAGGAAGAGTACCCCAGGCAAAGGGAAGAGCCAGCGCAAAGGCCCTGAGGTAGAAGCATTCCTGGTACGATTAAGGAGTAGCAAGGAGGCCCGTGTAACTGAAGTGAAGAGGGCAAAGGGACAAATGACAGGAGATGAGGGAACATAAGGGGCTTGTATGCCAGGCTGAGGATTTGGGCTTTTACAGTGGGTATGATGGGAGCCACGGAAGAGCTTTGAGCAGAGGAAGCACTTAGCATCCCTGGGACTGCTGGGCTGAGAACGGACCGTAGGGTGGAGGGTGGTGGCGAGGACATAATCAGGGAGGCCAGGGAAGAGGCTACTGCAATGGTCCAGGTGAGATGTTACAGGGGCTGGACACAGTGACAGCAGTGGGACTGGGGGAAAAGTGCGAAGGTTTAAATGTATTTTGAAAGCAGAAACTCGTTAGATTAAATCCGGGTGGGGCTGAGTTCAATCCCAGCTCATCCACTTTCTTAAGCATATCACTTACCCTCTCTGAGCCTCGGATTCCTCATCTGTAAAATGGGGATAATCATTCTACTTAGGGCTGTGCATAGCAAATCAAGGCTATTATTATCATCATCTGCACCAGCCAGCGTCCCTCTTCTTGCGGCTCTGCTGACCACCCGGAGAGCCTCACGGAAGCTCCTGAGGTCACCGAGCCATGTCTCCGATACGGAAAAAGGAAATGGGTCTGACCAGAGTGGAGCCTAGATGCTGAGGTCACCAGCAGCACAGAAGCATGATGGGTCACAGGCACAAGAGGGGTCTGACCGGCACATGAGCTGTCCTCAGCCAGAGGCCAGAAGAACTCTCTCCTTCCCTCTCTGTCTGCCTCTGCCCATCCCCTCTCCTCCCTCCATTAACTGCAGCCTCTTGTTCTCGACGGAGAAGGTTCGGGCTGCCTCTGATGGCCTTTCTGCACACAGAAGATGTGGGAAAAACAAAATAATTACGCCCTGCCTTTCCTGGTATCTTTCAGCTGGGGACCCAAAGTGCTTTTCCAACATTAATGAGACCGCCGAGGCTTCCAGCAGCTGAACATCGCAGGAGGTCACAGACAGAGCGGGGGACAGGGCTGGCGGGGTCTCTGTTCCTGCACCCTCGGAGGCCCCCAGGAGGAATATGAGCTAATTCAGAAGAATGTCCATCCTGTTCTAAAAGAATGGATGAATCTGCCTGTAGGGTCACTTCTTTTAAAAATGGTAAAATTCAACGCAAAGGAAGTCAGAAAACCTTCAAATGTTTGCGGATGAAATCTTATGTAATTCATACTGATTACCGACAATCAGCTTATCCATGCCTGCCACAATCAAGCTGGAAATCAGTGTAACATCATTAAGTCAATCAACAAACATTCCCTGTCATTTCACATGTCACTCAGACCTGCTTTTCCTGACCTCTCTATCCTAGAATAGCATCCCACTAACCCACTACCCTCCACCTCCATCGCCGTTTGGTCCTTTGTCTGTTGCTGTAGAAAATTATGATTATTAATCTATTTTCACATTTACTATTTCCTCCCCAACCTGGAAAGAAACCTCATGTCTTCCCTATTTGTTGTTTTGTCCCAGCACCTCGTTCAGTGTCTGGCACACAGTAGGCCCTCAATAAATATTGAATGAGTGAATGAATGGATGGATGAATGAGGGAACAGCCCTTTGAGGTAGGCAGCACTGGTGTATCTTTGCCATTCGACAGATGAATAAACTGAGGCTCGCCCACAGCGAAGCAAATAACTCAAAGAAGGGAAAGAAAGGGACTAATAGGGGTGCCTACGGCATGCCACGGACTGGGCCAGATGCATTGCCTACTAAGCTCTCACCTGAACCCTTTAGCAACCGTGAAGAAGGCACAATTATCCCCATTTTACAGACGGACAGCAAAGTTCAGAAACCGCATCGAGGCAGGCAGAAAAATGCCACCACCACCCTCCCCCCCCCATACAATGTCCTCGTCCTAATCCCTAAGCAGGGGATTAGCCCTAAGGGGGCTAAGCAGCCGACCTTAAAATGAAGAGATTGTCCTGGGTCATCGGGCTGGGCCCGGTGTAATCACAGGCCCCTTTACACGTGGAAGAAGAAGGCAGGTCAGCGTCACAGATGCAACATGAAGAAGGGCTCAGCCGGTCGTTGCTGGTTTGGAAAACGGAGGAAGGACCCACGAGCCAAGGAGTGCGGTTGTCCTCCAGGAAGCTGGAAAACGCAAGGAAACGGATTCTCCCCCGAGAGCTCCAGAAAGGAATGCGTCCCTACTGGAAACTTCGTTTGGGTCCATTTTGGACTGCGGACCCCCAGCACCGTGAGATAATGAATTTGTGTTTTAAGCCACTAAGTATGTGGTCGTTTGTTACAGCCGCGGTGGGAAACTAAGAGGTGCCTCACGACCAGCCCCCAGGAAGTGCTTGCGATAGGGTCACTGCTGCCCCCCAAGGAGAGGAGCACAGCTCGCAGACAGGCCATCCTGTCCCTAGCTCAGTGGGCGGCAGGGGCGTGGCCTCAGTCCCAGCCTGACCGATTGGACCAGGGAGGGACAACCAAACCCACATAGGTCAAACAGGGGCTCCCCGCCTGGAGTGTGGAGCGGACAAAAAAGCCTCAAACTGGTTTCTTGGTTTTTGTTTTTAATGAATTTTTTTAATGTTTATTTCTGAGAGAGAGAGAGAGAAAGAATGCGGGGGACGGGCAGAGAGAGGGTGACAGAGGATGGGAAGCAGGCTCTGTGGTGACGGCACGGAGCCTGATGGGGGGAGCTTGATCTCATGAACCATGAGATCATGACCTGAGCCGGAGTCAGACGCTTAGCCAACTGAGCCACCCAGGCGCTCCTAGTTTAAGAGCAGCCTCAGCACCAAATCTACTTTGTGAATGGGGCTTATTAGACCTGCATTGTGCTCAAGAATCGTTTTGTTTTTTTAATTAGCTGCCCACGTGTTTAAATCTTGAAATTTCGTATTTGCAAAATCTGGGTGACCCACTGCCCTTCAAAACCCAGAGCACCTGGCAACAGCAGCCCGCACCCCTGCACAGCAGGAACTGGCCAGAGCAAGGTTCAGCTTCCATCTTTAGAAGGAATCTCATGCCCCTCTTTGTCCTACATTATACTTCTCCCCATTCGCTTCCCAACACTACGAACAGGCACCCATCAGCATCTCCCGTCATGCCTCGGTTGTTGTTTGCCTTACAAGTAAGGAGATGTTTCCCCAGACCCCATGAGTCTGTTTGTCCCTATTCCCCATCAGGGCCAAACCAGAGTGACCCTGTGGACAGCACCAACGGGTTCCAAGGCCCTCTGGATCTCAGTTCGGTTAGGCCACTGGGAGCTGCCCGTGGGAGATCAGAGGGAAGAGCGTGCTGTTGGATTATTTACGTCACTGGCTCCCTCCCTAGGAGGTCGCTAAGAGCTGACCACAGCCCTCCACTAAATGCCACATCTCCTGCCTGTAACTCTGAGGCACCCGAGATTCTAAACTCCAACCTGGGTTTCCTGGTCCTTCTTCAGGTATTTGTGCCAAAGCAGGAGGGCAGATCATGTTTGATTGAAGTTTATTTGCATGGCTCATAATTTTCAAATATATAAACAAATGGTATATGGGCCTCCCTTTGCAGTCTTGCCTTGGGGGCCGCAAACGTTAGGAGTGGGTCTGCAAGGTAGCCCCACTCCCCCCGCAAGCTAAAAAGCAGGCATGACCCAAGCTGGGCTGATTGGATGCCCCTTCCCCGCAGGCTGAGACTTCTGGGGATGCCTTTGACTTAAGGGAGCCTGAGCTGGTTTCTGTTGCTTACAACCAAAGAATCCTGACAGATACACAGGTCTGCTCAGCCCCAAGTCCATTGTTTCTCCCGTTAGACAAGGAGGAAAATACACAGCAGACCTGCAACCACAAAAGAGAGAGGACTTGGAGAGGGAGGAAGGGGAGGGCAGGAGGGCCTCCTCAGGTACATCTCACAGGAGGAATCCAGACTGAGTTGGACCCACTGCTTCTTGATGTGCTCCTTTGTCCCTCCCCTTGGACCTCACTCTTAGCCCCCATCCCCCATCCCCCATCCCCTCTTCCTCCCACCCCAACTCACTCAGGGAAATTGTGCATTAAAATCCACTGAGTTGCATAAAAAGGTTGTGCCTTCAGCTCCCGCCTCTACCCTCAAATGTATCAAACGAAACCACAACAAAAAAAATTTGTTTTAGTTTCACTAGAAAACCTTCAAAGCCTCCACACTTGACTCTCCATCTTTTGTAAATATTTCTATCTCATCCCCTAAAAGTGATCTCGCTGAATGGATGAATACTAATCTGGAGAGAGGACGGAGGAAATTTACATCATTTAAATGAGAGCCTCTATTATGCCAAATTATTATTCAAATTATGCAAACTTCATCCTCTCAACTGGCTGAACTTGCTCCAGGCTCCAGCTTGGGGCAGAGCACTCTTTGTGGGAAGGCAGGAGGTGGGCAGAGAGAGAAGCTGGACACTAAGCTGAGTGGCCAGAGGGTCACTCGAACCTGGGGACGGTCCACTGTGGGAAGGGTCCTCATACACTGCTCGTCTGTGCATCCCTCTCTCACTTAGGGTGTGCAAATGGCTGCGTCATGCCCCTTGAAAATCACGGGAAATGAACCCCCCGGATGTTGTGGCTGTATATGAAGACGACTTGAACCGCAGCCGCAAATATTCCCAAAGCCTGGGAAGGCAGGAATCCCTCTCCCAGCAGGGTGTCACGTAAAGATGAGACAACCTGAAAAACAAGTTAGCTTTCTTTTTTTTTTTTTTTTTTTTTAATTTTTTTTTCAACGTTTATTTATTTTTGGGACAGAGAGAGACAGAGCATGAACGGGGGAGGAGCAGAGAGAGAGGGAGACAACAGAATCGGAAACAGGCTCCAGGCTCTGAGCCATCAGCCCAGAGCCTGATGCGGGGCTCGAACTCACGGACCGCGAGATCGTGACCTGGCTGAAGTCGGACGCTTAACCGACTGCGCCACCCAGGCGCCCCAAAACAAGTTAGCTTTCAAGGGAAACAGAGAAAGAATAGAACGTTCGCTACAACAGAGACCAACATCCATTATTATCACTGTGGTTGCTGATACCACTGAGAACTCCAGTCCTTTGCCAGTTTTGTTTCTGTTTTTGTTTTTTAAGAAAGTCGGATCGCAATGTTTACCTGCTTAAAGACTTTGAGTGGCTTTCGCACACACATCATTCTGAGGCCTATATCCCAGTCATGACTGAACTCCTTTCTCTCCCCCAGGGTCTTCCTAGGCTCCTGGTCTCCTCCCTCCCCTCCGGCAGCCACACTGTATAATACTTTGTATTAACTCCTCCAATACACACAACCCCTTCCTACCCCAGGACCTTTGTCTGTGCTGCTTCCTCTGCCAGCGATGCTCTTCACCCGGCTCTCTGACTGGCTGCTTCTTCCTCTTGCTCCAGGCTTTGTCCTAAAGGTACCCCCTTAGAGAGGCCCCCTTCCTGACCTCCACCCAAGGCCCCTTAAATATTCTCTAAACGTTCACTGGTGGACACACCCACCTCCTCTTCCCAGCCTCCGCCATTTTGTCTTTCACAAAATACACTTTTATACTTATGTGTCTTTACTTATTATTTTGTCTGCCCTACCACCAAGTTAAAAACTCCTACCAGGCAGGGACAGGCGCTTTCTTGCTCACAGCCAAATTTCCAGCACTTTGCACAATACCTGGTGCATGGTAAACAGGTAATAAACAATGCATTAGCTTGTTTATTAATAATCAATGCGTTGGTAGGGTTTTCTGTGGTTTACAAATAACTTTTGCCGTTCTCCTGACCCCTGAAACAAAGCTATGAGACCAGCCAGGCAGATATTAATTCTTCCCATTTTGCAGATAGACATCTGAGGCCCAGACTCGCCCACACGAACATGAGCAGAGGGGAAAACACAGGTCTTCTGATCGATTCAGAAGCCAGGGTCCCTTCTGCAGGCCACACCCCCGGGTCCCTGACTCCCACTTCATCAGTTCAAGTTCCACTGAGAAAGGCAAACCTTTCCTTCAGCCAGAGGGCAGATTCGTATTTGTAAATAAGATTGGAAATGTTTTAGAGAACGAAGTGTTTTCAAAGGCCCTCAGTACTTAAGAAGCATTCATTCATTCATGCATTCTTTAGTCAAGATCTGATAGATTCTCTGTTCTGTGCTGGCATTGTTCCCTAGGTGGTCCTGAAGTGTAGCCAACTGTGGGAACCACTGATCCAATCCCACCCCTTCGTTTGACAGATTGGGAAACGGAGGCCCAAATAGTTCTAAATAGGAACAGTCACTCGCCCAAGGAGGAGAAGGAGGTTCTGTGTCCCAGGCCCTTCACACACATGATCGCACGTGGCCCTCATAGCCACGGTGAGAAGTAGGCATTATTGTCCCCAGTTCACGCACAGGACAAAGAGAAGAGGCCAAGGTCCCAGGGCCAGTTAGGTGGGAGGAGGTGTGACGACCATGCACTGTCCTAAGTTGGAATCCCCGGAAAACCTACTCGGAGACAGAGTTTAGCATGTCGGCTACTTATTAAAGAGAACCCTTGGGATCAAGCCCTGTGGAAGATCGGGGAAAGCAGCAGGAGTGGGCAGAGGGGAAGCAGAGTATGAGACAGCCCCGGCCACACCCTCAAACCTACCCCACAGGGAGTCGTGATGCTAATTCGGTGATGTTCCCGGTGGGTCCAGATGGCCGGGCCTTCGTGCTCCTCCTTGAGGAGTCTTGAGCGGCGGGCTGGCCCGGAAGGGGAAAAGAGCCAAGTGACTCTGCAGCTGAGGGATCACTGAAGGGGTGAACAGTGAGCCTGTCACACCCCCAGCAGCTGGGGCGCCCTCTGGTGAAGGGAGATCAGGCTGACACACGGACCTGAGGCGTGAGGCCAGGAAGCTTGTCCCACGTCTCATAGATGCAAAGGAGCAGAGTCCGGATCTGAACCCAGGTCTGTCTGGTGCCAACATACCCCACCCCCTGCACTTTTGCTTTTAACCACTAGTCTACCCTGCTTGGTAAAAAGCCAAATGCAAGGGAGTCCATAACTACTGGACAGAGGGCATAAAAGAGAGGAGATTCAGAGACGCATCAACCCAAGGTTTGACAGCCTGGGAGCCTGAGTATGTGACGTCATCCCTGACAAATGAGAAAGTTGGGACGCGGAGCCACAGGAGGGAGGAGGGATGGCAGGTTCAGATCTGACCAAGCTGCCTGTGGCAGGGGTGGCTGGAAAGAAAATTTGCATGCAGGGCAAGATGACGAAGCCATCATGTTGTGAGTCCTCGGAGATGGCAGAGGGCCAGGAAGATAACCCAGCATTTGTTTGGAGCATTGCATGACGGGAAGTGCCATTAACACTTGGAAAAGATGAGATGCAGCCGGGGAGATTAAAGAACAACACTGCACTTTCTTCCAGGGACTGCGAGGACTCGGCTTGTCCCCAGAGAGAGGGAGCGACTGAAGACAGTTTCACAGATGATGACAAAAGGGAACAAGTGCACACAGTGAGGAAGCAGGAGGCCTGGGTTCCAGCCCCAGCTCTGCCTTGACAGACAAACATGCTGTGTGTCCTTGAGCAAACCAGCTGCCCTCTCTGGGCCTCGGTGAGAGTAAGGAGAGTTACAGTAAGTACGGTGAGTTCTGCCTTACTGAAGCCAAACCTAATATACAGCAAAGTCAGTTTGCTGATTCCCAGGAGAATGGGTTTGCGTCCTAACGATGTGTTGGACCATATTCTTTTCTCCCAGCCACACCAAACCTCTAGAAAGACCATTATTTCCACCAAGAAAAATGTTTATTCTTCATCTGCCCCGGAGACAAAGCCCTCTCGGGTTTGGTTCTTCCTCTTCCGAAGGGGCACTAGGGAAAATACACATTTCACTTTCCTCTTTGCTGTGACGGCAGGTACGTGCTGGTGCAGGGCAGCTGGGGCCATTTGATCGCCATGTTTCAGAGGCAATAAGGAGCCATCTAGGAAGAGCCGGGAAGGCAGGAGAGGAAGAGGCCCCTCCCTGCTCTGACAACCACCGCATACCTCCTGACCTTATCAGGAGCTCCCAACGGTGGCCCCTCTGCCCCAGGGCCACCCCCCTCCCCCCCGCCACTCCCCACCTCCATTAGCCCCCGTGGTCCAAACTGGTCCCAGTGGTCCCCAACTCCCCTCCCTCCCTTCACCCCAGCGGTGGGAACGGCTCCTTGCTGTGCTACCCCCTCTCTGCCTCGACATACCCCTCGGGTCTCTTCACTGCACCCACATCATTAAAAACAGCCTTCGTGCTAAACCCTCCCAACTGCCCAGTTAAAGTGTGCCTTCTCTTTCCTGCCGGAACCCTCGCTGACATGATAGATGCTCAATAAATACAGGTGAAAACAGGTAACGAATGAGTGGATGGAAAGGGTAACGTGAGGTGACAGGTATGTTAATCACTGGCTGTGGCCATCATTTCACAGTATGTACAAATGTCAAAGGACCACAATGCACACCTTCAATATGGGCAATTTTTATTTGTCAGGTGTGTGTCAATAAAGCGGAGGAGGGGGGATGAGCGGATGGGCGGGTGGATTGAGGGGAGAAATAGGGGACTCAGCTGAGGATGAGCGTCAGCGTTAGGTTGGGAGTTGCAGGTAAGGTGAGCTTGGGGCGGGGGGTCAGGGTTAAGGTAGGAGTCCGGGGACGGATCTGAGGCAGGGTTTGTTTGCCAAGCAGAGGGAGGTGGGATGACGTGGGAGGGGAGGGGAGCTGCCCACAGCTGTCTCCGCTGCCGCGTGAAGACTCCCCCGGGTCATCTGCGCCGCCCAAGGGGACGGGAGGTGACCGTACTGTGCAAAAGGCCCATTAATTACTTTGGCCGAAGGTCGGCCGCCCGCCCCACGCTCCCTCCACAGACGGGGGGTCAGAACCACCTTCAGGATGCAGCCGGCACCCGGACGAGAGGACAGCCGACCTCAGCCTCGATCAAGGTCGGACCGAAGGAGTCCGGCGTGCCAGGCAGCCTGAAGGGGAGTCACCGGCTCCGTGGCCGTGAGAGGAAGACGTTTCTCGTCACACATGAGCAGCTCTGTAAGCCACCAGCGCTGCCGCTCAGAATATACTCAGGAGCTCCCATCTGGCTTCCTCCTGTGCCTAAGGCAGGCATGTCCCTCACTACAGAATTCCAGATTTAATTAATTTTTTTTTAACGTTATTTATTTTTGAGACAGAGAGAGACAGAGCATGAACGGGGGAGGGTCAGAGAGAGAGAGGGAAACACAGAATCCGAAACAGGCTCCAGGCTCTGAGTGGTCAGCACAGAGCTCGACGCGGGGCTTGAACTCACGGACCGTGAGATCATGACCTGAGCTGAAGTCGGATGCTTAACCGACCAAGCCACCCAGGCGCCCCCAGAATTCCAGATTTCTACAGAGTGTTTCCCATGGGGCGGTTGCTCAAAACGATAGTCACGATTTCGCCATATCCCCGTCATGTGTGCTTTGTTGTTTATTTAATGTTTTCCTTCAACTCGACGCTTACCCAGCACCCCCCCCTTTTTCTTGAATCCTTTTTTTTTTTAAAGTTTATTTTTGAGAGAGAGCGAGGGCAAGTGGGGGAGGGGCGCAGAGAGAGAGAATCCCAAGCGGGCTCTGCACTGTCCACACAAAGCTGGACGCAGGGCTAGAACCCACAAACCTTGAGATCATGACCTGAGCCAAAATCAAGAGTCAAATGTTTAACCCACTGAGCCACCCGGGAGTGTCTTGAATACATTTTAATTTTTTTTTAATGTTTATTTTTGAGAGAGACAGAGAGACAGATCATGAGCGGGGGAGGGGCAGAGAGAGAGACACAGAATCTGAAGCAGGTTCCCGGCTCTGAGCTGTCAGCACAGAGCCTGACGTGGGGCTCCAACCCATGAACGATGAGATCATGACCTGAGCCGAAGTCGGCTGCTCAACCAACTGAGCCCCCCAGGTGCCCCCGAATACATTTTAAAAGGAAACATTATTTCATGCCTCAGTAAAGTAGAATGGTTAAGCCACAGACTCTGGAAGCAGACTTTCAGGGTTCAAATCCTGCCTCTGGCACTTGGTAGCTGTGTGACCTTGGGCACGTGCTTTTGCCTTTCTATGATTTGGGGTTTGTTTTTTTTTTCTCGTCTAAAAAGTGGAAATAATCTCTTAAGACATTGATGCAGGGGCACCTGGGTGCCTCCAGTCGATTGAATGTCCGACTTGATTTCGGCTCAGGGCATGATCCCAGTGTTGTGGGATCAAGCAGCCTGCTTGGGATTCTCTTTATTCCTCTTCCCTCTCCCCTGCTCTCTCTCTCTCTCTCTCTTTCTCTCTCTCTGGTTCTCCAAACCTCTCCTCCCTTTGCCCACCCCCTCACCTCACTTTGTGGCCCCTGGCATGCCTTGTGTGCTCAGGGCTTGTAAGCAATAAACTCTTTTTTCCTTTAAAATTTCCTAATGCTTACTGCTGAAGGGCATCTTACGATCGTAGTAAGACTCATCAGGATGGGTCCAGTCACAACCTTGTTTGGAAAGGGGAAACGTCTGTGGGAAGCTCCCCGGGGGCGCAGATGAGTGCCCCCGGACGTTCCCAGCAATGACACCTCTGTGGATAGGCTGAGACCAGCCCAAAACAAATCCAGATGTCATTCTGAGCACCGCTGGAGATGCTAGGACGGAGGGTTTCCTGGAATCTTATCTTCAGCGTGAATCACCGAGAACCTCAGTCCAGCTCTGTTAAATGGGTTCCTATGTTTAGGCGGCTCTCATAAAAAGCCCTGCCGTGTAAAGGAAGGCTTACATAAAAATTCCATGAAAACTTGAGAAGCAGTCAGTGGCCATTACACAAAATTATTTGCAGAAGCCTCGAATATTTTCATCCTCCCCAAACTGCCTTTTTGAAAAAGAGCCATGAAAGGGAAGACGTCAGCAACGTCCCAGGGGCCACGAACACTGGTCCATCGCAATCAGTGTCGCTCTTAGCTTCAGGAAACTCGATTTTCTTTGCCTCTACAAATGCCTGCGATATTCTCCTTTGGTTTTCCAAATTAATTCAAATGCACCTTCCTCCAGACAAAGAAAAAGTAACAACATAAAATAAATTGAAACGCCAGGCTGGGGCCCGTGAAGCCAGGAGATAGGGGTTGTCACTGCGAGAGGGTGGGCGGATCACTCTCCCTCTTTCAGGGTCCGGGTTCCTCACGGGAAACAACGGGGACCTGGAGCTGATGGTCTCAGCGCACCTGCCACCTGCATCTCCTACACACACGTGCGCACACGTGCACACACACACACACACACATACATGCATTCACGTGTGTGCACGCACACACGCCGTGCACATACAAGCACTCACACGCGTGTGCGCGCACGTGCGCACACGCACAGTGCATTTACGCACATGCACACACGTGTGCGCGCGCGCGCACGCACACACGAGGTATAGCGAGACAAACTACCTGCCCCTCCCTCTCACTCGGCGCTCCGCCGCCTCATCGTAGCCCAGGGTAGGCCATCCCCGCAACCCAGACTCCAGACTTGAGACCCGCAAGCTTCTCATCTCCTTCGTCACACACATCCAAGTATCACGCCAAATCTTGCTGACTCGCATTCTGTTATTTCCTCTTGCTTTTTTTTTAATTTTTTTTTTTTAATGTTTATTTATTTTTGAGACAGAGAGAGACAGAGCATGAGCAGGGGAGGGGCAGAGAGAGAGAGGGAGACACAAAATCTGAAACAGGCTCCAGGCTGTCAGCCCAGAGCCCGACGCCAGCCTCGAACTCACCAACTGTGAGATCATGACCTGAGCCGAAGTCGGACGCTTAACCGACTGAGCCATCCAGGCGCCCCTCCTCTTGCTTTTATTTATACAACGTTTATTATTGTCCAGGGGGGGAAATGGGTTAAGAGTCCTGCAAGCATTATCTCCGTAAATCCTTACAACCTCAGTAATTGGATTTTTTTTTTTTTTTTTTGCTGCCCAGCACCCACGCCTCTTCTTCTGATAACAGCACCCTGTTTCCTTTGGGGAACCACCCCCCACAACTCTCAGTCTCCGAGACTTGGGAAAAGCCAAGGCACACCCCCTCCCAAGGAGCAGTCACATGACCCAGGCCTGCCCAATGAGCCTAGTCCAGTCTCCTGGCCAATGAGGATGGGCTCGGCAATGGGCCTGTGACCGACGGTGATCTAATGAAAGCCAATCCCGTAATTTTTATAAGTACTCTCTTCATGGAAGTTGCTGGGGGCGGGTAGGAGTTCGGCCTGGAGATACTGGCAGCCATCTTGCTACCATGAATAAAGAAACAGCCTAAATAAAGACCCCACTGACTCCAGAGAAAAATCCCTTTTTTTGGAGCTTCTGGATGCAGCCGTACCTGAAATTAGCACCGTCTTTAGTGACCATATTACACAAGTAGTTACCTTAGTAGGAGAATGAAGGAAGAACGTTTCAGGTACAAAAATAGTGGAGTGGCACCTGGGTGGCTCTGTCGCTCCCACGTCCAGCTTCAACTCAGATCATGATCTCACGGTTAGTGAGTTCAGGCCCCACACCGGGCTCTCTGTTGTCAGCACAGAGCCTGCTTTGGATCCTCTGTCCCCCTCTCTCTGCCCCTACCCGCCTTGTGCTCTCTCTCAAAAATAAACATTAAAAATAAAAGCAAGTGGAGTATATGCAAAGGCCCTGAGGCAGAAGCATTTTTGTCAAACAAAAAGAGCGCCATTGTGGCTGGGATTCAGAGACTTATGACCGGCAAGAGTGGAAGAAAATGAGGTCTAAGAGAAGGATAAGGGCCAGACCATCCGGGGTACATATTATTCTAAGGATTTTTTATCCTAAAAACAATAGGTAAAGTTTCAAGAAGGAGAGGGTTAGTAATCTGATTTGAATTTCTAAAGTGCACTGGGGCTGCTTGAAGGAGAATGGACTGGGGTAAGAAAGCGAGCAGGACAAATGTTGGAGGGACCATTAAGGGACTATGGTAATCGTCCGGTGACAGAAATGGCATCCGCATTGCTGCCCTTTGAAAGACCATGTGGAGGAGGGGAGGCTGGCCACGTCCTGGCTTTGTAGCTACACGATTTGAAAACTAATGCAACCCCCAAGGAAGCTTTGCCGCACCCAGCCGCCCGCCTGAACCACCGAATCGTGGAGAGTTAACACAATCAATAAATCTACAGTTGCTGAGTGAGAGCACTGCTCTGCATACATATTGCCACAAAGCAAGGAGCCATGAGCTATTTCACCGCTTGAATTCAGTCACCCTGAAGCTCGTAAGAACCTGGAAGCAGGCAAACTGCATCTGTCAGACAGGCCCCGGGTACCTGTTTGTCTTTTCCTGCTTACACCCTCCGATGGTTTCTTCTCCTGAATGGCATTTCCTCTGAGTTAAAAAATGGCAGATGTTAATGGTGAAGGGAAAAGATTCCTTTACAGGGGAGAAATCAGATACAGTACCTTAACCACATGAACCAGGTTAACATCATCACGAATGGGACAAATGAGGGGCGCCTGGGTGGCTCAGTCAGTTAAGCATCCAACTCTTGATCTCAGCTCAGGTCACCATCTCACGATTCGTGAGATCGAGCCCCATGTTGGGGCTCCTGCTCACAGTGCAGAGCCCTCTTGGGATTCTCTCCCTCCCTCTCTCTGCCCCTCCCCTGCCCTCTCTCTCACTCTCTCTGTCTCAAAAAAAGTAATTAAAAAAAAGTGGGACAAATGGCACATTGCACTGCCTGTTGGGACCCACAGGGGACACAGCATCACCCACATGGCAATTTTTGCCAAAAATGTTTAACCTGAAACTAATCATAAGAAGCAATCAAACAAATCTGAATTGACGGACTTTGTGCAAATCAAATGGCCTGTGGTTTTCAAATACCAACGCCATGAAAGATAAAAAGAGGCAAAGGAAATGTTCTGAATTCCAAGAGATTGAGTAAAAAGGATGACTAAATACCAAGCATGATCTTTGATTGGATCCTGGTTCAAAAAAACACTGTAGATTGGGGACAATTGGGGAAATTAAAATATTGACTGTTTGTTAAACAGTAGTGCCGCATCGATGTTCTATTTCCTGAACGTGAACATTGTATTGTGGACATGAAAAGGGAACGCTCATGCCCTTAGGATTTGCACACGGCAGTATCGAAAGTAAAGTGTCGTGCTGTCTGCTCCTGGTTCTTAGAAGAACGATAGGTGATACGTAGATGATGATGATGATTGATAGATAATAGATAAGAAGAGAGCTACACAGTATAATCCTGGCTCCATCAGGGTGAGAAATATATGGTTATTGTACTAATCTATTATTCTTTTTTTTTCTTTTTTTTTTTTTTTTTTTTTTTTTTTTTAAACGTTTATTTTTATTTTTGGGACAGAGAGAGACAGAGCATGAACGGGGGAGGGGCAGAGAGAGAGGGAGACACAGAATCGGAAACAGGCTCCAGGCTCCGAGCCATCAGCCCAGAGCCCGACGCGGGGCTCGAACTCACGGACCGCGAGATCGTGACCTGGCTGAAGTCGGACGCTTAACCGACTGCGCCACCCAGGCGCCCCGACTAATCTATTATTCTTGCAAGGCTTTTGCAGGTTTCGAATTATTTCAAATTCAAAATTGTGGGGAGGGGCGCCTGGGTGGCTCAATCAGTTAGGCGTCCGACTCTTGATTTCGGCTCAGGTCGTGATCTCGTGGTTCATGAGTTCAAGCCCCGCATCGGGCTCCACGCTGACAGTGCAGAGGCTGCTTGGGATTCTCTCTCCCCCCCTCTCTCTGCCCCTCCCAACTCACACACGCACGCTCTCTCTCTCCTCAAAATAAGTAAATAAACTTTAAAAAAAACTTGTAGGGAAAAGTCAGTAACTGTTTAATATCCATGCACGCATGTGTGCAAATACAGACAGAGGCCAATAATCTGCCGTCACCATGAAGAAGATTCGTGTCTCCAGTGGGGAACGTTGGGATAACCAGGCATCCTGGGCTGCCTGGACAGACATTGTTAATAGTGTCCCCTAAAAAAGTGCTCACCCGACTTCTGTCAAGGGCGGTTGCCAAAGGGGGAGAGAGAAACGTCATCATCCTCTGACTTCTGCTGCTGTCGGCTACTCTTCCTTCATTCATCAGACATGCACTGAGTCGCTAATGGTGTGCCAGCAGCTCAGTGTACAAGGCTGCGTTAAGTCAAGAAGGTTCCTGCCCTCGTGGAACTGACCACCTAAAAAAATATATATATATTGTTATCATTATTATTATATTTTTAAGTGGTTGGGAACAATCAAAAGGAAAATGTAGTCTTGTGACATGGGAAAAGTAAATGAAATTCAAGCCTCGGTGTCCACCAATAAAGTTTTATTGGCACACCGTGCTATCCGTTCATGCCTCGTCTCTGGCTGCTGTCTTGTTCCAACAGCACAATTGAACAGTTATGAGAGATGTCACATGGTCCACAAAGCACAAGATATTTACTCTCGGGCCCTCTCCGGAAAAAGTTTGCCAACCCTTGATGGAAAGCTGTGTTTTTGGTGTAGCGCCCGGGGTTGCTGGAGGGTGAAATAAGACAATGCAAGTGTGGTGCCCGGCACTTAGCAAGTGCTCAGTTGATGTGTGTTGGCCGTCCGCCTCAATTCACTCTCCTGTAAAATGAAGATAATAACAGCAACCCCCTGGTGTGGTGGCTGTGTGGATGTAACCAGAAAACGCGTGTCGGGGCGCCTGGGTGGGTCAGTCGGTTGAGCGTCCAACTCTTGATTTCGGCTCAGGTCGTGATCCCGGTGTCATGGGATCGAGCCCCGTGTCGGGCTCCACGCTGAACATGGAGGCTGCTTAAGACTCGTTTGCCCCTCTCCCCTGCTCACGCGCTCACTCTCTCTCTCTAAAATAAAATTTAGGCACACCCGGGTGACTCAGTTAGTTAAGAGTCCAACTTCGGCTCAGGTCATGATCTCACGGCTCGTGGGTCCGAGCCCCACGTCGGGCTCTGGGCTGACGGCTCGGAGCCCGGAGCCTGCTTCGGATTCTGTGTCTCCCACTCTCTCTGCCCCTCTCCCGCTCGTGCTCTGTCTCGCTCTCAAAAATAAAAACATAAAAAATTTACATATTAAAATGAAATTTAAAAAATTAAAAAAAAAAAGAAAATGTATGTTGAGCACTTAGCACAGTACCTTGCATATAGTAATCACTCAATAAACGGTAAGGACTGGCTGTTATGCAGCTGACTTCAACAGCTCACTTTCTGTGGACAGGGTGATTGTCACATTTATGGTCTCAGTTAATCTGCTTGATGTTTCATATTGACGTATTTCAAACATTCAACACAATACATGGAACATATAATCTTGTAAACATGTTATCTTCTGTGATAAGTTATAAAAGTTAATAGCACAGAAACATTTAGCTGAAATGGGCATCCCTGATGCCACTGGTACCCCACTTGGCCCCTCTCTGATCCCAGTATCTTCCTCCCTTGCTCGGGCCAAAGCAACAACTACCCAGAAAATGGGGCTGTCATTCCCACACGTCCTTTACAGTTTTACTACAAATGATTTTTCCCTCCACACCTTGCATTACTGCTTTGCGTGTTGCTGAATATGCAAAATAAATGGTCTCATTCTGTTCATTTTCTTCCAGGATGTGCTTGCTTCTTGCTTCGTATGGTTCACCCACCCTGAACCCATTCGTCCTCAGAGGGGGGATTTGGGGCATCTTTCACGGCCTTACTCCTACAAACAAATGGCTGCTCGCTCACTGATTCCGCACAGTTGCACAGGCAGTGCACTGTGACGGTCAGCCCCTTTCTCAGTGAGGCTCTGAAAACTGAAGTCTCTTGCCGAAGTCGCACAGGCAAGACTCGTGACTGGGTCTGTAATCTCAGCCTTCCCCCAGTCTCTCTTCTTTCAAGTCACCCCCTTCTCAGACTGAAGCAATTTCCCACTTTTCCAAAGCAGAGGAAATGATCAACCCGTTTCTGTTCCCGAGAGTAGAAGCCATTAGGAAAAAACAAGAGCATGTTGGCACCTCCAAGGTGTGTCTGAATCCAGTTTTGCATTCCACGCCAGGGAAGAAGGCTCGTTGAGGATTTGCAAAACGAACTGACTGTGATAAGAGTTCAAGATTTTTGCTCAGCAATTAACCTCTTCGACGGGCTGTGGAAACCCTAATGCAAAGCGTGAATTTTGTTCACATCTTCCCTGCTATGTGCCACCAACTGGTAAATTTGTAGAACACAGGAACAGGTTATGTTGAGGGCCTGCCCTACGGGAAGAACATATAGATGCTTATTGGGCACGCGCTATGCCCTGGAGTGTTTACCCTCGTTAAACTTCTCAATAGTCTACAAAAGGTACCATTATTTCTATTTTCCTAAAGAGGAATCAGGTCAAAGCCTCAACTGACTTGTCCAACATTTACGGCTAGTAAATGGCAAAACCAGGAAACAAACTCAAGCCTGTGGGGTCCCAAAGCCCTGTTTCCCAAGGAGATCAACACACCTAGGACAGAATGTTCCATCTCTGCCTGGACCCTAAAATTCAAATGTATTTAATATCTCAAACCGAAACATTCATTCTGACTTCCCCTGAGGGTTTATCCTAAAAAATAAAGATAAGAATTATATGGTCCTGGCAAAGATTCTTGTCTATTTTCAAAGGCGGAAAAGCTATTAAACACGACAAATCAATTCACAATAGGGCACGGTTAGAGGATCATTTGTGTGGCTGAAGTTCAGGGGTTGCTCCTGTGTCCATAACCCAAACCTTTGTTGGACATTTTCTAAAGACTTCATACAAAGTGACACTTGGGGGAAGCAACCCTTTAGAAAGAAGGAAATTGACTTTAACGTGAGGGAGAAAGATGGTAATATGAAAAGCAACAATCAAACATGTATGAATGAAGACGGGGGAAAAGATTGCTTTTACAAGTCTAGAAATCTATCAGGACCCAGACATCTGTCACCTCCTGAACAGACTTTCATTTTAGAGTTCGCTTCCTTTAAAATGTTTTCCCCTTCTCTCCCCATAGCTAGATGGGTTTCACATATGCTTGGGATTTCACAAACTCGGTCCTGGTAGGTGTGATGTCTAAGAATATCTGAAGCCGTTTCCAAGTCACTGCGGGATGACGCTTGTCTTGTTCTTTGAAATCCAGTCTCTGGATTTTTCTTAGTCTTCGTGGCTACTCTTGTGACGTCAGGGGATGCTCAGATCCATGTCTGCGGACGCGAACTGACCCACGCCGGGGTATCATTTCCGGTGTGGGCTTTATCTCCTTATAGAAATCTTACAGTGCATCACGTGTCAAATCACGCATGTGCCTCGACATGCCCTGGTGATCTTGTAAAAAAATGCGGATTCCGACTCAGTAGGGCTGAAGTGGGGCCTGAGGGTCTCCATTGGCCAGACCCCGGTGATGCTGATGGTTGGTGCTGCCGGCAGACTGCACCTTGGGTGGCAAAGCTCCAGGGGGCTTGTTATTCTCCACTTACCCCCTAACCGCACCCTAGATCCATCCCCTGCCCCGTGGACGACACCGGACACCTTGGCCCTCCGGCTTGCAGATCGGGGTTGGGCCAATGGGAGGCTGGGTACACGGTTGGGCCAATGGGGAGCAACAGCCGGAGATCAGAGTGCAGGAGGAGAGAATGGTCAGGGGATTTCTTCCTCCCCAGCTGAGCCCTTCTTCGCCTGCAGCAACCTGCCGGGGACTTCTCCACGGCTCCGGTCCCCACCAGGGCCCAGGAACACTGTCCTGCCTCCCTGTGTCCTTGAGACCTAAGGGTGTGGTGGACGGCAGAATAAGGGGCCCCCCAAAATGTCTCCCTCCTGATCCCTTGAATCTGTGAATATAGTCCCTCACATGGCAAAGAGGACTTTGTGGGCATGATTAAATCAAAAATCCTGAGATGGGGAGATTATCCTGGATTATCTTGGTGGGCCTGATATAATCAGGGTCCTTATAAGTGAAATTAGAATGCTGTCAGAGGAATGTCACATCAGACATGACCAGCCAATCCTGGCTTTGAAGATGGAGGAAGGGGCCAGGAGGCAAACAAGGGGGGAAGCCTCTAGAAGGTAAAAAGGCAAGGGACTGAATTCTCCCCTAAGGTCTCCAGAAGGAATGCGTTCCTCCTAACACCTCGACTATACTCCAGTGAAATCCATTTCGGATTTCTGACCTCCAGAACCATAAGATGTGGGTTTTTTTTTAAGATTTTTTTAATTTTTATTTTTTAATGTTTATTTATTTTTGACAGAGACAGAGCATGAGCGGGGGAGGGGCAGAGAGAGAGGGAGACACAGAATCGGAAACAGGCTCCAGGCTCTGAGCAGTCAGCACAGAGCCCGATGCGGGGCTCGAACTCACGGACCGCGAGATCGTGACCTGAGCTGAAGTCAGACGCTCAACCGACTGAGCCACCCAGGCGCCCCTAAGATTTTATTTTTAAATAATCTCTACACCCAACATGGGGCTTGAACTCACAACCCCAAGATCAAGAGTTGCACACTCTACTGACTGAGCCAGCCAGACCCTCCCCCCAACTTTGTGTCGCTTTAAGCCACTATATTTTTATTAACTTGTAAACGCAACAACAGGGGATTCAGTGAATAACATGACAAAGTCCCTGTTCCCTCAGAGAGGAAAATTCCAGTGGAGAAGACAATCAACCAACAAACAGAGCAGGTGTTTTGAAGTATGGCATGTGCTGTGATGAACACAGGATAGGGCGACATAATAGAGAGTGCCTTGGGAGGTCTCCACTTTGCTTAGGGTGGTTCAGAAGGGTATCTTTGGGAAGATGACACTTGAAATATAAATGACAAGAAGAAGTCAGCCATGTGAGGATCTGGAGGGAGAGCATTTCAGCAAAGAAGATCAGCATGTGCAAATGTCCTGTTGCTGAATCCACTTGGCATATTTGAGGACTAGAAAGGGGTGGGGGAAGGGTGGTGAGGGAGGAAAGCAGTGCCTGGGAAAACGTTTGGCATATGTTGTGAATGAATGACTGTAGGGGAGGTCCTGGCATGGACAGAGGCCAGAGAATCATGCAGAGCTTCTCAGCCAGGGGAGGTACTTACTAACCCTTTCTAGGGGAATTTGGTAAGGAGTGGGGTGCTTGTGGTTGTCATAGTGACTATGGGCACCATTGACATTTACCAGGTAGGGATCAGAGACGCAAAGTACTCTAAAACATGGAGGAGAGGGGCAGCCAGGAGCATCCGACTCTCGATTTCAGCTCAGGTCACGATCTCACGGTTAGTGAGATCGAGCCTGGCATCGGGCTCTGTGCTGACAACACAGAGCCTGCTTGAGATTCTCTCTCTCTGTCTCTCTGTCTCTCTGTCTCTCTCCGCCCCTCCCCTCCCCTGCTAGTGCTCATTTTGTCTCTCTCTCTCTCTCTCAAAATAAATAAGCATTTAAAAAAATACATTTAAAAAAATAAAATAAAATAAGGAGGAGAGTCCCACGCGGCGAGGTTCTGTCCACTCCAGGAGCCCAGTAAGGAATATGGGCTTGACCTTCGCAAATAACTGTGGCCAGACTAGGGCGGCGGTAGGAGAGACAGGGAGGAGCGACGGGATATTATATCTTGGAAGGACAGAACTGGCCGACGGGTGGGACAGGCCGAGGGTGGGAGAGAGGCACGGAGAGGAGTGGAGAACGAGCCCCATGTTCCTGGCCTCAGCAGCAGCTGGGTGGGGGTGGTGCCATTTCCTGCAACGGTGAGTGAGGGCCGAGTGCCCGCCCGATGTTGAGGACCCCCGGCACTGGGAGGGACAGCTCACGGCTCACAGCCGCCCAGGGGGTCAGGTTGAAGCTGCCTCCGTCCGAGACCATGAACGTCCATCTGTCTGTCCGACCCACGGCGCTTAGCTTTCTCCCTGCCCCTTCCTGCTTCTTCCGAGGCCCTTCTTTCTGCGAATCACTTGCACGGGGGTCCCCATCGCAGGCTCCACTTCCAGAGAACCTGTCCGCCCTGTCATCTTCTGGGCAAAGTCTCTTTATAATCGCAGTATTTAATGAAACATTTTTACCTAAAAAAAATTGCAGGCATGTCTATATATATATGTGGTTTCTTTGGGGGCCGATGAGAATGTTCTAAAGTTGACAGTTGAGGATAGTTGTATATGCCTGGGAATATACTGAAAACCACCGCACGATAAATTGGTGAATTGTATGGAACATGAATTACATCTCAATAAAGTGGTTTTTTTTTTTTTTTTTTAATTTTTTTTTTCAATGTTTATTTATTTTTGGGACAGAGAGAGACAGAGCATGAATGGGCGAGGGGCAGAAAGAGAGGGAGACACAGAATCGGAAACAGCCTCCAGGCTCTGAGCCATCAGCCCAGAGCCCGACGCGGGGCTCGAACTCACGCGAGATCACGCGAGATCACGCGAGATCGTGACCTGGCTGAAGTCGGACGCTTAACCAACTGCGCCACCCAGGCGCCCCTAAAGTGGTTTTTTTTTAAAAAAAAGAGTCGTCCAGCTTCCGTCCCAAACGAAAAACGAAAAAGGCCATCCTCCTTGGTCACGGCCCCGCCTCACTTTTCCAGCCCCGTTTCCTTCCTGCCTTCTGGTTTCCTTTGCACCGGGCACAGCGAACTCCCCCCAGCCCGATCCCCCCAAACCGTCCGCCTTTGTGCCCTCCGGGGACACTCTCCTGGGTCTCCCGCTGGCCCTCACACCCCTGTCCCCAGCCCAGTGTGAGGTCCGCACTGGGGGCTCCTGTCTCTCTCCCAGGGTTCCGCAGGGATCGGTGCGGTGGAGAGAGGGCTGCGGCCCTTGGAGGGAGAGCCACCTGCGCTCACGTCCCAGCTCCTCCATTTGGCAGGTGAGTGGGACCTTCGGTAAGTCGCTTAGTGTCCCTGAACCTCAGTGTACTCACCTGTCGCATGGAGAGCGGCCGCTCATCCTACAAGCCCCGAACATCAGCCGCGCAGGCAACGTGCAGTGGACGCACGGTGTTGAGCAAAAGGCACGGGGGGAGGGTACCTTCCTTACAGGTAAAAGTCTGCACAAACCTTCCATTAGGGTCTGATCTGACGTATCACCGTCACTTGGTGCATGAGGGGTATTGCTGTCATTCCCTTCTACCCCAAGCCTTGGTCTTCCTCCAGGCCTCACCCCCAGCGGTTTCATTTCCCATCTTTTTATTCAGCCTGTGTGTCCCCTTTCCCTACACGGGCCATAGAGTCCTTTAAGGCATGGATTAAGACAGACACCTGTCTTGGGGCGCCTGGGTGGCTCAGTCGGTTAAGCCTCCGACTTCAGCTCAGGTCACGATCTCACGGTCTGTGAGTTCGAGCCCCGCGTCGGGCTCTGGGCTGATGGCTCAGAGCCTGGAGCCTATTTCAGATTCTGTCTCCCTCTCTCTCTGACCCTCCCCCATTCATGCTCTGTCTTTCTCTGTCTCAAAAATAAATAAACGTTAAAAAAAAAAAATTTCTTTTTAAATTAAAACAAAAAAAAAGACAGACATCTGTCTTGTGTTCCCCACAGCGCGTAGCCCGATGCCTGACTCAGTGTATTCATTAATAAGCGACTGGATGGACGCGTGTGTGCACGCGTACTGTTTGGCACTTTTGAATCCGAAAGAAAATCTGAAGTCGTTGTCAACCCATTTGCCGGGAGAATGACGACCGGTCTCACGTGGCGGCTGGTGTAGAGCTGCTGGCCCCGAGGATGCATTTCCCAGGCTGCTCTTGCTCCCACCAAGAATTGTCATCACAGCAAGGCCAGAACCACAACACAGCCCTACATAGTTGTCCATCTTCCGTCCCAACCCTACAGGCACCCACAGACGAATATTTCACAGACACCGATCCTGGGGACTGCGTCATTCCGGTCCCATCAGCCAGTCGCAGGGGATCACATATCTTTATTCCTAAACTCAAGACAAGACAGATCCAGAGCTCGGTAGAGAAAACAAAACGCGACACAGTCAAGCGACTTGACGAGTTCACAGAAAGGCATACAAAAGCACTTAAAAACTGCCCAGCCCCACTTTTTAGAGAAAGGCAAACTTAGTCACATCGCATTATCATTTTTCACCTAACGACGGACAAGGGGGCGGGTTTGACTACATGCTGATGTGACGAAAGTGCGGGGAGACAGGCTGCTGGGGACACCGCGGGGTCAGCGGGGTCAGCCTCACCGGGGGACAGGTCAGCACGACTCATCCTAGGAAGAACTGGAAAACCCTCGGAGCCGGCCCTTGTATGGCGTGACACATGTTCAAAGTTGCTCGTGGTCCTCGGGGTATGATGGGAAACTGTCCGTGGGAGGAAAGGTGTGGAGAGAGTTTTCCCTGGGTGCTCTTCTGAACCTTTTGCATTTTGTTCTGAGTCTTTTCAGAAAAAGACACAAAATTCCAAAATTCAGAAGAACTTTAAGCCTAAGGGGGGAGAAGCCTTTCAAAGCAAAGCCACGTTGGTGAATGGGCACCAAGTGTCGGTGGTGATGAAGACATGGTTCTGGAGATGGACGGTGGTGACGGCCACACAACAACGTCAGCGCACTCGATGCTGCTGCGCCGTCTGCTGGGGGGGCTCAGTCGGTGAAGCGTCGACTTCGGCTCAGGTCATGATCTCGCGGCTTGTGAGTTCAAGCCCCGCGTCGGGCTCTGTGCTGACAGCTGGGAGTCTGGAGCCCGCTTCGGATTCTGCATCTCCCTCTCTCTCTGCCCCTCCCCTGCTCATGCTCGTCTCTCTCTGTCTCAAAAATAAGTGAAAATAAAAAAATAAAAAATAAATAAAAAAAATAAAATGTGTGGGGCACCCGGGTGGCTCAGTCGGTTGAGCATCCGACTTCAGCTCAGGTCACGATCTCGCGGTTCATGAGTTCGAGCCCCGCGTCGGGCTCTGGGCCGACAGCTCGACGCCTGGAGCCCCCTTTGGATTCTGTGTCTCCCTCTCTCTCTGCCCCTCCCCTGCGCGTGCTGTCTCTCTCAAAAATAAATAAACGTTAAAATAAATTTTTTAAAGTGGTAACAATGGTCGATGTTATGTTTTGTGTGTTTAACTACAATAGAAATAGTTTGAAAACGAAACAAGCACACGAGACTGAATCGCGAGGCCACATTCAAACGCCGTCGTTCAGAAGACTGCCACACTGAGCAAACTCAGGGGCTGAGACTACCTGAATTCTCTCTGGATAGTCCTGATTGTGTATAATGTTATCGTTCTTAATAAATGAACTTTATTCATTGTAAAAGCAAATTGCAATTTAACTTTATGTTGTGAATTTCTATGAAAACACAATGCAGGGGAAAAAAATCCTTTGCCCTGCTACGTGAAATTGATTTTTGCCTTAAAAAAGAAAAATGTGATCTTGGCGGGGTGCCTCCGTGGCTCAGACCGTAAAGTGTCCAACTCAATTTCGGCTCAGGTCACAAAACCACAGTTTGCAGGACGGAGCCCCGTGTCAGGCTCTGTGCTAACAGCACGGAGCCTGCTTGGGATCCTCTGTCTCCCTCCCTCTCTGTCCCTCCCCTACTCTCTCTCTCTCTCTCTCTCAATCTCTCTCAAAAACCAACAAACCAACCAACAAACAAACATTTTAAAAAATGTGATCTTGGGGCACCTGGGTGGCTCCGTTGGTTAAGCGTCTGACGCTTGGTTTCAGTTCAGGTCCTGATCTTGCGGCTCAGGAGTTCGAGCCCCACACTGGACTCTGTGCTGACAGTTCAAAGCCTGCTTGGGATTCTCTCTCCCTTTCTCCGCCCCTCCCCCACTCGCTCTGTCTCTGTCAAAACAAATAAACTTTAAAAAATTAAATTAAACATGTGACCTTGGTGAAGATTGCATTCAGAATGAAATGGCTCATCCCAAGGCATAATGTACACTCTAAATTATACTAGGAAGTCCTAAGAAAACTGGCCTAGATTACCCCAAACAGTGAATTTAGTCAATATATTTCAGCAAGAACTCAACAGTCAAAAATGCAATAGATGAATACGCAAAGTGGAAATATGAAAATACACATTCTATTTTGTTGCAAAGGGCATCCAAAAAGTGCTATTAAGGCCATCCAGTATAGATCATGATAAAGAGAATGATTCTCCTATGTTCAGTGATGGAGATGAATTAGTTGAACAGAGAAACAGGTATTTGCCTTACACGTTCATTTTTAGAAAGAGATCCAGATACACACACACACGTTCCCAACCGGTCAAGAAATAATGAGCTCAAGCGACCCCCACCGCTGAATTCTAACTCCCCTCTGTGTAACTATCACTTTAACACCCTGAAGACTGTCTACACCAGTCAGATTGTAACTATCTGCCTCCACACTGCACCACGCTCCTCAAAAGCAAGAACAGTTTTTTGGTTCACCCATTCCTCAGTGCCTAGCCCCTGAAGGAGGATTTCATCTTTGCTGAATGGAAGTGAATTTGAACCCCAAATTCTTTCCAGTCCAGTATAACTACGGTCCCATCAGCTACCTCACTTCAAATCCGAGTAGAAAGCGCAAGCCCTCTGTCCCTGAGCGGCCAACAGGTTCTGCAGGGCAGTGTCACTTTGTTGCAACCCTTATTTTAGTAGCAATACGTTACATCATGACGTCACTTTGGGATTTAGATCGTCTGACCTCAAATGACATGAATATCAGCTCGTTGGTAACGGCTGCTATTGATAAAACAGCGAATCTCTACTTCTGGCTCATTATCATTTGGCCAATTCAGTATTTGGAAGCCTAACTAGTTCCTAAGGGGGAAAAAACACCTGCCATAAACCCATTCCCTTGAGCTCACGGCCATCCCTTTTGACTGCTTCTCGAGGAGCTAAAGCAAGTGGCTGGATGCAAAGCATACATGTAATGTGATCCAGTAAGTAGGTACTTTCCTCAGAAGCTTTCCACTGACAAGACGATAGAGTCAAATAAACCCTTAGTTCTCGGTCCACCGTTGATTTGTTGTGGGAACACCTGCTTCATCTTCAATCCACACATTTTCTTGAGCATTCTTCTTGTGAGTAGGAACTGTAGAACTAGAAGGTTCTTTTATGACATGTGAAGGACAAGATCCTGCCACCGCCTCTAATTAAGGTACAAACCAGGATCTCGGGAAGGATGATGGGGAATGAGGCGTCTGCAGGCCGACAGAGCACTCGGCACCCCCTCCGAGACCCTAGAGGGTAAACACCACCGTAGCACGGAAGTCCTCGGTCCGTGGAAAGCTACCTTCCTGAGGGACAGACACCGGAGCCGCTCTTCAAAATCCTCATCACCTGGAACCGGCTGTCCAGCCTAATCGGGCTTTCCTGCCTCGTCTCGGCAGCCTGCTCGCACCCCAGGTAGAATTACTGCCTCCGGCCCCCTACAAGGCCTGGTTCCCATGAGAACGTCACCACCGGGAGGGTGGCTTCTATGTCCTCGTCTGGCACTGCAGAGGGGCTCCCTATGTTTTGAATGGCTGGTGGATTGGTCTCACTGAGGAAACCGGCTCAGTCGGAAGAGCGTGCGACTCCTGATCTCCCCGGGTCATGAGTTCGAGCCCCGTGTTGGGTGTAGAGATAAATACATACACTTAATTTAAAAAAATAAAAAATAAGTCAAGGGAAGAGCTGGTGTCCTGTGGCACATAATTTACTCCCATGAGCCTCCTTTGCCATCTGTACTCCGTACGTCCACCCAGGATCATTTACATTCAGTTTGTACGTTTCCTAACCATTACCCAGTGTATTTTACAGACATACTTTCTATTTGTTACTTGGAAGTTCTTGCAAACAGAATTCCCTGTCTCCCAAAGCCATTCAGAGTGGGCACTCAATAAATGCTTGAGGAACAGACTCATGCATTCTGTTTCCCAAGTTACCCTCTAGGTAAGAGCTGGTAAATGTCGGCATATAGCCAGTGTAAGAGATTGGCCTATAATCTCAGTTTTTCCCGGACATTTCTGATGCAGTAAATGACAAATATACCATAATATAAGAAAATGGTTTTATTCCTAATTTTTAGTTTCCATACAGTTTACAAATACACGTTTACTCTGATAATACAGCTTTGCAACTAGTAACGCAGTTGAACTAACACCCATAAATACAGGTGGGGAGACCATTAACATCCACTAATGTTTCTCTACATAAACTATTCTTTTCATGTCATTTTTTTTTAAACAATTGCAAATAGACTACATAATACGTGGGCAAAAAGGCAATTAAGTGAATCTCTTGAAACACTAAATGTATAATAAACAGTGCATATTATCAACATTTACATGATTCACATCAAAATGATGACATCCTAAAACGTATTCCTTTTAAAGGATAGATTTATCAATAAAATATTACATATCTTTTAATACTCTGGTACAATACTTCATATACTGCAGGAAAATTAAATGTAGGTCTAGTCATCAGCTTAAAAAAGGATCCTTTTCTATTAGCTTTTATTAATAAAAGAATCACAATTATGTCATAAATAAACAGGCAAATTATTAATTACATGATTTGAGGTTTAGGATGAAAACTTGTAGAAATTAGTTTGATATACAGTAAAGTTATACAACACACTAAAACCAACTGTTTAATATTTCTGCCTTGTGTGAACTGCCCATAGTGAAAAAAGAACAAACTTTCTAATGATGGAAGATAGAATAAACTAGGTTTTGGAACCTATTTTTCAAGAGCAGGAGGGAGAAAGATTTCAACAGAATTACGGGCTAATACAGATCCTGATAAAGGCATCTTGAAATCAGGGAGGCCATGTGCTTGCTATATAAACCGTGAATCCCCCAACAACATACAGAAAACAGAAACTGTACCAGGAGCGCACTTAACGTCTACAGTCTAAGTTTCCCTTATGGATTAATAAGCTACAACAAAACACAATTGCATACCTTTCCACCTTCCCCTGAACTAGAAATAACCCAGGATGTTATATTAGTTCTTCAGATCCCCAGTAAAATAACCCCTAAAAAATAATCTTGATAATCTTCTTGGCTGTTGCAAAGCCACTAGGCTCCGTGAAGAACCTACAAACACCAAGAAAGTCATACATGTCTTTTCTCATCCCCATTTAGCCGCATCTGAAGAGGGTAAGAGGGAGAGAGGATCATAATTTTCAGGAGGGCCACACACTGGATATGAGGTGTCTTTTTACTTGCTTAAAAAAAAGCTATTAAGACTCTGAAATTTGGCTTTTTAAAAAAAACCTTAATGCCAAGTGTCAGATAATTTCTTCACCCCAAATATAAAACCCTATCCTATGCTGATAATTTTAAAATCCTCAACCAGCTATGGGATATTGTGCAAATTTAACGTCTACCGGCAACCCAGAAGCAGACTAAACACCTGTATCTATCACACCTACTTTCCGGGTAACCCGGTTCAACCAAGCATGGACTGCTCTGGCCCCGGGCCCTTCAACTTCCTCACACACCACCTCTTTGGAACTTTCACGTCCACACTTTTTAACGGCTGTACCTCAAGCGCCCCACGTCTTCACAGCTCTCTCTTCCCGATACCATCTCGTGGAGAGTGATCTCATCTGAGAACCTCCCATCACCTCTCACCAAACACGTAACAGACCTCAGCAACCTAGGGACTATCGCAATCTTGTCTTGGCCTAAGTTTACATAACATGATGCTTTGCGGACTTCGTGGAGGGAAATCTAAGTGAAGTCAGTGTCCTGTAACAAACGAAGCCAGCCGAGACCAAGGGTTTCTGTTCCAAGTACAAAACAACTTAATCTTAAGCTACAGGCAGAGACGTTAATGCAGCAGGTATACGTGTACCATCGAACCCTTGTATGCTGGTGAAAGACTTTGCCCCCAAAGTCCAGAGTCTAAGCTATACCACAAAATCAAGGCAAAGGAGAACAATTCAATGTGGCGGTGCAATGGAAAGAACAGGATTCAAGATCCTTGTTGCAAACACTGAACTGGAATCTCTTTCTTTACAGGCTTGACAGGAAGACAGTCGTCACTGACATTCCTCTGATGAGGTAATGACCTCTGAGCCACACCTGTGTTCTAAAGCAATGCTAGGTTCGAGGGACAGGGGACCCGAGGGGGGTGGGGTCGATGCGCATTCTGTCTGCGAAAGTGGCAGCGGAGGCTCTTCCCAAACTTCCTCAGGGTTTTACGGGAGGTAAAGACCTCAGGAAGGAAGTACTACTGGGGCCGGACCTAGTCCTTCCTTTCGGGAGCCAGAGCAAGAAGAATCTGAGTTAAGGAGACGGTCACCTAATGGCAAAGCTGCCGTGTCACTTCATCATCTTTACGAGGTCAACCAATGATACTTTAATTGAAATACACTCACTGGATGATGATTCAACACGAGGCAGAGAGGACGTCTTTGGAGAAGGCACTTCAGGTAGAACGGTAGCAAATCTCACTGCTTGGTTAAAACAAAAATGAGCGACTGCCGATGCGATCTGATCAGAGGCCTCGTTAGGAGGCCCCCGCTTTGCCGCAGCCTGGCCGAAACCACCGGCGTGGAGAGGGCACCACAGTCGCCTCCCTCTGTGGGCGCCACGGTGACGGGGTGGTTCTGCCCCCTAAACACACCCATCCTTACGAGACCGGTCTCCCCAAGTGATGGTTCAGAAAATATGCTCAGAGCCAGCAGAAATGGTTCAGGAAGCTTCTAGAAGGCCCTCTGTCCTTCTCTTTGACTTCCAGCTTACACAGGCTATTATACGCAGCTTCAATTTCCCAACGTCACCAGCAGCTTCTACTTTCGCTAACTGCTGCCGTCTTCCCGTGGCACTGACTCTGACATTCGGTTACTCTGGCCCCCCCCGCCGTGAATCACACCTCAGCTTCATGCTCTCGTGCCATCCCCTCTTCCTGACTCTGGGCTGGGCCCGTGACTTGCTCCAATCAACAAGGGGCAGTAGAAGTTCTGGGTTGAAGTCTTAAGAAGGTCTGGCAACTACTGCCTTATAGCCTGGGGAGCTCTGAGCTGCCACGTAAGCGGTCCAGCTACCCTGCTGGCCAGGCCACTTGGGGCGGCCACATGGAGGAGAGGCCAGAGGACCTGCAGAGAGAGGCCCAGCCACCCCAATGTCTCGGCCAACCTGCTGACCGCACGGGCAACACCAGCGAGAGCACGGGAACAGCTCGACTGAGCCCGGCCCAGGCTAAAGACCAGTGAGGAAGGGGAAAAAAAAAAGAGAATTGTTTCAAGCCATTTCGTTTCGGGAGGGTTTGTCACCGACAATCCATAAGCACAACACTGCCTGGTTGTCCACAGATGCGGTTTGTTTTTTTTTTTTTTCCTGAACACAAGACAATCACTCAAATGAAAAGAAAACATGACAAACATTTCCCACCACATCCTTCTCAGTCAACAGGCTGAATGGTAATTGGTCATCTGCTACGAAGAAAACACACCTTCTATCCTAAGTCTCCATGATTCTTTTTTCCCGTGATTTTTTTAATGGCAATGCAAAAGTAGACAGATTGTCGACTTCCGACAGTCTGGGGGCACTGGCTTTAATTATCATTTAGCCAAAAAAAGAGGCCATCAAATGAATTACCCACTGCTGGATAAGCAATGATACCTGAACCTGTTCTCACTCCCACGGGATGCTGTTACCTTTCCCAAAACGTTTTTCCTCTTACAAGCGCTCCGTCATCCCCCACAAAGAGAAAAACGATTGAGTTTTTAAGATTATAAAAAGGGGAAAAAAATGCCAAGAAGTAGAATTTGAATCACCATCATCTGCCAAATACAGAGCACAATTTAACTGCTTCCTCAATTTAAAATAAAATTCTATAAACCAGAACAGTGTCTACATTGTAGAGATGATTTCTTCGGATGTGAGGAAATGGGTAACTGGTAATCAGGTATTGTTGAGTTAGAATACAGTGGTCTTTAAATGGTTTTGAATTTTGTCTGTCCAAAGGTAGTCGGCCACGACACAAGCCTTCCAAGTTCAAATTCATTCTTTGCAGAAACTTTCTTGCATCTGTTCTTGATGTTTTTAGGGAGAGGGTGAAAGTCCACATCTGGGGAAGAAATAAGTGAGAATTTTTAAGGAGCATGCATCTAAAAGTCTCTCAAGGCATTAAACCATTTTAAAGTAGATTTAAAGCTTTTAAGTGTACTACCCATTAAAATGGAAGTTTCAACATGCAATATGGAAACTGAGCTGCCAACACACATCACACACCTGGGTCGCCATCTACAAAGGTGACCGGCAGGGAAGAGACAGACAAGGGAGAGCAGTTCCCAGTGGCAGAGCTGGAAGGGATGTGGAGGTGAGCAGGGCGGGGGCCCGGGGAGGCCAGCGCCCTGTGTCGCACAGCCAATTGGGGGCCAAGGGGGGATGAGAACCCGGGCGTCCTGACTCCAACCATCCGGACCTGTGTCCCCCCCCCCCCAATTCCCGGGCCCCCAGAGATCATCTCCGGGCACAGCTCGGGTAAACCAACTCTAATACAAGTGCAAACAATGGGACACCTGATCACCAACAGCAACCATCCCTGAGTACTGAGTGCCAGCTCTGCTCCTCACAGAATTAACTCTGCATTTGGCTTCAATCCTTAATGAACTCTAAAATAAATCCAGCTGAGAGAAAAGAAGTTTAGGAAGAGAAAAAAGAGGCTGGTTTGTAAAACTCAACGATGGTACATTTTGCTAGAACACTCACAAATTAGCCGCCTGCTTAAAAATGCCACAAGGATAGAAACAACTGGGGAGCACTTCCATTTAAATACCTATTTCTGGGGTGCCTGGGTGGCTCAGTCAGTTAGGTATCCGACTTCAGGTTAGGTCATGATCTTGCAGTTGGTGGGTTCGAGCCCCGCGTCGGATTCTGTGTCTCCCTCTCCCTCTGCCCCTCCCCCACTCATGTCTGTCTCTCTCTCCCTCTCTCAAAAATAAATAAACATTAAAAAAATTTAAATACCGATTTCTGTACTGAAGTCTTGATGGGTCTTCTCATCTGAAACTTTTCTGCTGCTGCATCAGACCTACGTTTTCATAGACTCTGGCATTATCTTCTCTCATTCTGTAAAGAAAAAAAAAGCATCAATAAAAAGGCAGACCATGCCCTCCAAGCTTACGTGGCATTTACAAAGCACATCACATACCACATTCTTTGGGGACCAGGTATGGTGCAGACACAGCCCCCAGGAGCTAACATTCTAAGACGGGCTGTAAGCCATAAACATACAGCAACATCAAGCTAGAAGTGAAATAAGAGCCTTGAGTCCCTGTGCTCTCTGGGGCTGGAGGAAAACAAGCTGTCTTCCCTGAGGGCAGAGCAAAGGAGGCTTGTATGATGATGAGGCCTTTAAGTAAGACCTTGAAGCACGGAGACGTGTGCACATAGAAAGGACAGGTATTAAATTCAAGCAGAGGGATCTCTTGGGCAAGAGACCCAAGAAAGGCAGGAGCAGTGTGGTAGGGACTATCCTTCCATTCAGCCCGGATCCAGCTACGAGATGGGGAACAGTAAGGGTGAGGCTCAGTGGTGGTTTTGGGACCTGGGATGAAGGGCCAGCACATCAGAGGCCAGACTCCATCCTGCTGAGCAGGGAATGGAAATCAGAGCAGTCCAAGGGGATGGGGGACCCAGTCGCTGTGGGTGTCAGCCTGGGCAGGACAAGACAAAATGAGCAGAAGGGGCCCAGGGCCCGGGGTATCCTGGGTCTGCGCCCTACAAGGAATACGATGGGAACAGAGAGGCAGAGGACCTGTTGCACAGGAAGGCCAGTGGTAAAGGGATCGTCAGAGTTAACGTGTTCTGCCATTACTCAGGGAAAGCTTTCGGGCAAGGACAGAGCCCTGATGTGCCAGTGCTGCTGCAAATGACTGCAGGTAGCAATTTAAAATATCAGCCTTCCCCATCAGTCCACTGGGGAAGGAAAAAGCAGGCAGAAGGAAGGGGCGACTTGGTGGAGAGAATGCTTTCGCTGTATAATTTCATTTCGATGTTAACTACAAGCCAAATGTAAATACAAGCCTCATATTTGCTATCTAAAACGTTTATACAGAGTATTAAAGTCAGCAGGGGTTTAAAAATCCACATCAGAAGCAAACAGAGAGAAGACTCTTGGGGGAAAATAAAAAGTAAATGTTATACCAGAGACCGACTTCAGAATATACAGAAGAACAATAACTTACAACTGCTGTTCACATAATCGATTTAACAAATGTTTTCCTAACACGTTTTTAGCTTAAACAAGGGGTGGGCACAGTTTTTCTGTAAAGGATCTGAGGGTAAACAATTTCATTTCTGCAGGCCATACTCAGTCTTGGGCATATGATAGTCTTTGCAACGCCTTTTTGTTGTTGTTTTTTAATATAACCTTTTAAAAACCATTCATGAGCTGTGCAAACACAGGCCATGGGCAGAATTTGGCCTGGGGGTTGTAGTTTGCGGACTCCTGGTTTAAAAGCCCAAAGTAGATTTCTGTTGTCTGCAGACTGTGGAAAATTAGCAGAACATGGCAGCCCTGAAACATTAATAGTTTATTCACTTTTACTTAGCAAAGAGTCTCAACGCGTCAAAAGGGGCGTTACTTACCTTTGCTGTCGATCATTAACAACAGGTGTTATCTCCACCCCGTCAAAAGAAAGATTCAATGTTCTCAGAGAACACCACCTGCTACACTTACAGCTTCAAATAGTCATAGGCAGTGTACCAATCAGCTTGCAGTTTGCGTAAATTAAAATTTTGTTTAGAAAGCTGATACACTCGCGAATCGGTTGGGCAACAACAATGTGCACCCATGACAAGCATGTGCTGCAGAGACCTGTTGTTTTTTAAGCTTTTCTGCAGGACTGTATTCAGGCAGAAAGGATTTCCTTCATTCCTACTTACTCTGCGCAGGATGGTGTTGGAGTACAAGGCGGGAGGGGACTCTGATCTCCACTTGTCTGGTCCGTGAGAGAATACTTAATATTTGTATATTCGTGCCCTTTCCTCTTGCTTTTCTGAAAGGTGAAGATTGCATAAATGAGGAACTGGAATGTTTTAAAGGAATAAAGAAGCAAAGGTGGCATTTCACCAGACAGATGGGCAGACAGGCGGAACCCTGCATACTGGTAGGCTGACCAAATGTTAGGGAATTCACCTCCCCGGTGTAAATGCACCATACAAGTGAAAAATACTTTTGAACCTTACAATTCAAAAGCACAGAGTCATGCATTAACAACTCACACTACCAAAACCAACTGTATCTATTTCTGAGCTAAGAGAGAATTCACACTTTCTTTGCCACCTTAACATCTAATCATTTCATAGTTCGCTTGCAACATTTTTAATGATTCTGAGAGAAACAGTCGGCAAAAGAGCTCTAGAAATAAATTCACTACAGGTAAAAACGGCACACAGGTACAAAAGGCAGTAGCTCTCTTAATAGAAACAATCACACGCCTTATCGTACCTTTCCTGCCTCCCACCCCCACCCAGGGAAAGACCCTGGCGCTTTAAAACTTTATTTTGGGTTCCAATGATACTCTTGGAAAAAAAAAAAAAAATTGGCAAAGAAAACCAGTAAAATATAATCTCATCTCAGATGCAGAGCGAACTATATTTGGTAGGAGTCCCAGTTAGATGATTTATCACTCTTCGTTCCTAAATTCACCTAGAAACAACCGATTCTGAAAATCTAACTCACCAAGTTGTCATCATTATATAATGTTGCCTTCGTTCGAGGATTATTCAAGAAAAACAGCAAATATCAGAAAGGGTACCCACATCAAATAGTGACGTACAGCAGTGACTTTCATTTGCCGCCAGTGAGAGGGTAAACTGGGGCACAATTAATCAGAACTGGAAGTACTAATCAGTATCTAGTAATAATAAGAATACATCCCTACAAGGCCGCCTGGGTGGCTCAGTTGGTTAAGCGTCCAACTCTTGGTTTCAGGCCAAGTCATGATCTCACAGTTTCGTGAGTTCGAGCCCCACGTCAGGCTCTGCGCACTCACAGAGCCTGCTTGGGATTCTCCATCTCCCTCTCTCTCTCTCTGCCCCTCCCCTGCTCACACTCTCTCTGTCAATAAATAAACAAACAAACAAACTATATCCTACAATCTTGAACATCTGCTTCTTGGGAAACCCATACACATAAGCCTAAAAGAGCTATACAAGGATGTCCAGTGACATGTTGTTCTTAATAATGTCTACAACAAGAGAACGAATCAACGTGATATACTCATACCATGAAATAATATGCAACAGTGAAGAGGCACAACAGAAAGAAAGACTGTGTGTGTGTGTGTGTGTGTGTGTGTGTGTGTGTGTGTGTGTGTGTCAAAACAGGCTTCATAATCAATGGTAACTGGAAAAACACAAATTATAGAACAATGAAACAGTATGATCTTATGTGATTAAACATTCTAAATATATGAAACAGTGTTATCTATTGTGTATAGACTATTGGTATTTGTATCGTAAAATATAAAAAAAGACTACAAGCCCAGCAATTGCCCTGGGGTTCCGAGGCGTGCACTTGGGGCTGACAGCTGTACCTGCCGCATTTGATTGCTGTTATAAAAGAAAAAACAAAACAAAACTTGGAAGAAATAGGATAAAGCAAAACGGATGATTATAGATATACTACTATTATTTAAAATTTTTGAATAAAACATAAAACAAGTTTAAATCCACTGGTGAAGTGTCTTCTTGCTCTCCTGACTCAGAACTTACACCCAAACAACAGCTAATAAAAAGTAGAAAATCTTATTTGACATACAAGAATTGTTACAACTCCAACCTATAGAGTATAAAGCATCTCATCCCGTGTGAACTTGGGACCAACGTACAAACGAAGCTGGACAGCCTGAAAGATTCACTGACTCTTCACAGAAAAGGCTTGACGTTGGCAGGAAGCTGGCTGCTTGTTGGCCACCACTTCCTCGTGCTGTCTGCAACCGTGTGCAAAAGGAAATGTCCTAAAGGGCAATAGGGTGACAGGATGCAAAGTGCCCGGGCCCTCGGATGACCTCGGATGACCTTGGACGAGCAGAGTTGCCCACTTCCTCCCCAGCTGCCTGCCAACTCGGATTTTTACGTTAGAAGAGAAATCAGCTTCTATCTTATTTAAGCCACTATTACTCAGCCTGTTGAAGCAGCCCAACCAATTTATTAACTGATCAAGCAGCCATTACACATCTTAGAATCTAGGGAAGAAGTTGCAAAAAAGATATCCAAACAGAAAATTTCTCTACATAGTATTTTAATGCTTTGAACAAATGTTTTTAAAAATCTAAAGGCTGGGGCACCTGGGTGCCTCAGCCGGTTGAGAGTCCGACTTTGGCTCAGGTCATGATCTCATGGCTGGTGAGTTCAAGTCCCACATTGGGCTCGCAGAGGTCAGCACAGAGCCCTGCATCAGCTCCTCTGTCCTCCTCTCTCTCTGCCCCTCCCCACCTAGCACTCTCTCTCTCTCAAAAATAAACCTTTAAAAAAAAAATCTAAAGGCCTTGAAAAGCAGTCACAGATTTTCAGCACTGCAATAATGACTTACACAAGAAACAATCTTTTAAAAGATATAATTTAAAATAAAATATTAAGTGGAAGACTTGAAAGAGAACGGCTCTTATTTTAAAACTTATTCTGGGGGCACCTGGGTGGCTCAGTCGGTTGAGTGTCTGACTCCTGGTTTCGGTTTAGGTCATGACCTCATTCGGCTCAGGTCATGAGTTCAAGTCCCACATTGGGCTCCACACTGACAGTGAGGGGCCTGCTTGGGATTCTCTCTCTCCCTCTCTCTCTGCTCCTCCCTGACTTGTGCTCTGTCTTTCAAAATAAACAAATAAAAAATTTAAATATGCAATCAATAACCTGAAGCATAAGCTTGCTTTCTACTCAACACATTTTTTTTTAATTGTGGTAAACGAAAAACAACATATGATAAGATACATGCTCTTGGGCAAAATTTTGAGTGTACACAGTACTGTCCAGTATATGTTCTTTTTTTTTTTAATGTTTTTATTTATCTTTTTGAGACAGAGTCAGAGCATGAGCGGGGGAGGGACAGAGAGCGAGGGAGACACAGAATCGGAAGCAGGCTCCAGGCTCTGAGCTGTCAGCACAGAGCCCAACACCGGGCTTGAACTCATGAACCAATAAGATCATGACCTGAGCCGAAGTCGGCTGACTGAGCCCCCCAGGCACCCTGAGAATACGCTCTTGATGTGCAGCAGGTCTCTAGAACTTTTTCATCTTATATGACTGAAACTATCTACCCACTGAACAGCAACCTCCATTTCTGCCTCCCTTCTACTATCTTTTTTTCATGTTTTATTTATTTATTTTGAGAGAGAGAGAGAGAGAGAATGAGAATGAGAATGATAATCCTAAGCAGGCTCTGTGCTGTCAGTGCAGAGCCCGACTCAGGGCTCAATCTCATGAACCGTGGGATCATGACCTGAACTGAAATCAAGAGTAGGGCGCTTAACCAACTGAGCCACCCAGGCGCCCCTCTCTACTACTTTCTTGAAAAAAAAAAAAAATCAGTATTTCTACATAAAGTGATTACAAAAGAATTTTCTAACAGGGAATAATTAATAGAAATGGGACAGGAATTATTTCAATGAATTAAGTGGCTCAAGGAAAAGCATAAAAATGTTGGAGCTTCTCAGGCTTATTTAGAAAGAACAAGAAATAAAACTGATCCATAAATCAGTTGAGTTTATTTCTTAGTACTGTGACGGCCCAGGCTGTCCTTATAGAACAAGAAAAATTCTCAAGGGATTGGGGTAGTTTTGGTTTTGGGGGGTTGGAGAGTTTCAGAGTCTTAAAAGACGATCTGAAATTGATCTATCCTTCACCTAAATTCAATGACACAGCATAGTTATACCAAACCTTCTGTAATATTTATAATAAATCTTATAGCCTTGCCAGCTGACACACAGTCAAGGTTGAGAGGAGGGTTCAACCACAAGTCTCTAAAATCATCTGGCATTAAATATCTTGCCATATGAAGTAAATCCAGTGAATTCTTTAACTTTAAGTTACAAAAAAGCCCCGGACTCCTGGCTAGCTCTTGGTATCAGGGTCGTGAGTTTGAGCCCCACAGTGGGCATAAAAAAAAAAAAAACAAAGAAAAGAAAATTAAAGGGGCACCTGGGTGGCTCAGTCGGTTAAGCATCCGATGTCAGCTCAGGTCATAATCTCACGGTTAGTGAGTTTGGGCCCCACATCAGGCTCTGTGCTATCAGCTCGGAGCCCACTTTGGATCCTCTGTCTCCCTCTCTCTCTCTCTGCCCCTCCCCCACTTGCTCTCTCTCAAAAATAAACATTAAAAAATATTTTTTTAATTAAGAAAAAAAATTAAGACTATGAAATAAAGCATATATCAATTTACCCAAAAAAAGCCCAAAAGCCAGGAGTAGGAAGAAAGGGGCAAATGAAAATGCTCTTGTCTAAGTTACAGAGCAACAAGATACTTGTGCAGAATGTTCTGAGCTCAAATGTCAGGATTACAAACACCTTGACTCCTGCCCACATCTCATCACAAAATCTTACCGGTTCTGCTTCTCTTTGTGCTGACCATTAGCCCCCACTGTCCTGTCCAAACCGTCATCAGCTCTCACCTACACTGGTCCCCCTTGCAACTGCTTGAGCCCAGAGCCCACAGCCCACACCCACTCCTCACTCTCAAGCCAGGGCCCTATTTTCAAAACGAGGACCTTTTTATGTCACTCCCCTGCTTCAAAATCCTTGGTGACGTCCCATTCCCCTCGGGATAAAGTCTAAAATCTTTAATATGCCCTGCAAGCCCCAAGCTCTCAAAATCAGATCTCTGCTTACGTTCCCAATCCCACCCATGACACCCCCGGCCCCCACCCAACTCCCTCTACTCCAACCACACAGCTTTCTTTCCATTTCAGGAACATGACCACTCATAGCCCCAATGTCCAGCACAGAGCCCGGCACGCGGCACAGCCTATTTTAATGGATGCAGGAATGAATGAACGAAGGTGAGAAGGCCTCTTGATTGCACCAAGGAGCTTGAGGAAGATGTGTGAAAAGCACAAGTCCAGGAAAATGAATAAAAAAGACAGGACAAATGTAGACAAGGGCGTCATGGTAACTCAAACTTTCCATCTGGTGAAACTGGAGTTTTATTGAGGCAACAGCCACGTCTATCTTGTTCTGTTATATCCTCAGCATCTAGTCAGTGTCTGGAACACAAAAGGCACCCAAATATTTCTTAAAGGAGTAATACCCAACGAAACATTTAATGAAAGAGAAGGCGCCGGATGCTAACTGCCAGCACCGGCCAGCTTCAGTTTTGCTGGCGACAACCAAAATCTAGCACTGCTGCATTTCTATCCTGGCCCATTGGTGATGGCAGAATTCTTTTTTTTTTTTAATGCTTATTTATTTATTTTTTGAGAGAGAGAGCGTATGAGCAGGCGAGGGACAGAGACAGAAGGAGAGAGAGTCCCAAGCAGGATCCACGCCCTGCGCAGAGCCAGATGTGGGGCTCAATCTCGTGACCGTGAGCTGAAATCAAGAGTCAGACGCTTAACCGACTAAACCTCCCAGGCGCCCCTGATTACAGAACTCTTAAAGGTATCTTCTGTCCTGTAGTACGATGCACTCAGAGAACGCCACCCAGAGTCTCTACGCTGCAGTTAAAGGATGCTCGATGCAGGATGTGGAATTATTTCCTTCAAACAAGAGTTGCCCACATGGTAAATTTGATTCTCATGGGGGTACAGGCAAGCAGCTCTGAAATTATTTCGCATGTATACTAGGGGTGAGCAAATGAGCAAATAAATTGTAGATCATGGGAACCAGGTTTCCCCCAGTTAGAGAAGTTACAAATTAGCAAGGGGAAGGCTAGTCTGAGCCTTGGGGTACTGAATGAGAGCCGGAGACATCAACATGCACTGAGGTTTAGCTTATATATATATATATATATATATATATATATACACACACACACAGATACAGTGACGATTATTGGTATTTATGCATATGTGCATTAGTATACAGACGTTATTTCCTAGCACTGTCCACTGAGAGGGCCCAGAAGCAGTAATACCCAGTAGCAACAAGCATACCCAACACCCAAACCTTCATTTTATTTTTGTTTTTATTAAAAATTTTATTTTTAAATAAATTCTCTTTTTTTTTTAACATTTATTATTTTTGAGAGACAGAGTGTGAGCAGGGGAGGGGCAGAGAGAGAGGGAGACACAGAATCCGAAGCAGGCTCCAGGCTCTGAGCTGTCAGCACAGAGCCCGATGTGGGGCTCGAACCCACGAACTGTGAGATCATGACCTGGGCTGAAGTCGGACGCCCAACCGACTGAGCCCAACTGACTGAGCCAAAATTTTATTTTCAAATAAGCTCTAACTCACAACCCTTGAGATCGAGAGTCGCATGCTCTACCGACTGAGCCAGCCAGGTGCCCCCCACAAACCTTCAATTTTAAATACCTGTCTTTAATAAACAGAACTGGGGCTCCATAGAAAAATGGCCAATTCAAAGGCTAGGAGAGGGGAAACAGAAGATGAGCCCGGAGCATCTTGCATGCCAGAAAGTGAGCAAGTGCTCAAACACAAAAGGATAGGGACACGTGAAAGGGACACAGGAGCCAATCTGAAAACGTGCCTCACTCGCACCTTCCCCTGGACGACCACCTGTTTTTTGCTTCTCCTCCTCCTAATGCTGTCGCTACTTCCTGCTTCCTTCCCCAGCCCGCCGGTCCCTGACCTACTGTCTTTCTTCATTTACCCTTGTCAGCAAATTCCTTCATTCCCAAAGGTCCTTAACTCTTCAGAATTTTGAAAATGATGGCATTTAAAAGAATAATCAATGATCCCGAATGAGTTTCATCCTTCTGCTCAATTTAAAACTCAGATGGCTTTACTGTTTAAGTCTGCCACTTAAGCTTTCTACTAGATGAAGGTACTTCTTACTTTACCACGAAATCAGGTAGTTCGAGCACAGAATCAAACAGTACAATGCAGAAAACCACGTTATAGGATCTTATTTTTAGGGGCGCCTAGGTGGCTCAGTCGGCTAGGTGGCCGACTTCAGCTCGGGTCGAGATCTCGCAGTGCATGAGTTTGAACCTGCTTAGGATTCTGTGTCTCCTCACTCTCTGCCCCTTCTCCGCTCATGCTCTGTATCTGTCTCAAAAATGAACATTAAAATTTTTTTAATGAATCATCTGGGGGCACCCACGTGGCTCAGTTGGTTAAGAGTTCAACTTTGGCTCAGGTCGCGATCTCACAGTTCGTAAGTTCAAGCCCCATATCGAGCTCACTGCTCTCAGTGCAGAGCCTTCTTTGGATCCTCTGGCCCCCTCTCTATCTGTCCCTCCCCCACTCTCACTCTCTAAAAAACAAATTCTGAAAAATTTATCAGCCTGACAGCTCGGAGCCTGGAACCTGCTTCAGAGTCTGTCTCCCTCTTTCTCTACCCCTCCCCACCTTGCGCGCTCGCTCTCTCTCTCTCTCTCTCTCTCTCAAAAAACAATAAATATTTTTTTAAAAACTTTTAAAAAGTCTCTAAAAATGAATACTCTAAGACACCTAAAGTGGCTCAGTCAGTTAAGCGGCCGACTCTTGATTTCGGCTCAGGTCATGATCTCATTCGTGAGACTGAGCCCAGAGGCAGGCTCTGTGCTGACAGTGCGGAGCCTGGAGGCTGCTTAGGATTCTCTCTCTCCACTCTCCCTGCCCCTCCCCCACTTGCACGTGCACTGTCTCTCAAAATAAATACACATAAAAAATTAAAAGTAAAAAAATAAGTAATAATGAATAATCTAAGTCAACACATTTTTTAGACTCTGAAGCCTCTTAGACCAAATAGCAGTTAACGTGCTGAGGACAGTGCTGGCACCTGTCAGTCCCAAAAAATACAGGCTGAATGAATGCATGCATGCAAGCACTCTTGGGGTGGGATCATCAGGGACATTCGGTTTCTAGATTCTATAATACTTCAATTATTACGGAACATTTTTGTCTACTGCCTCCTGACCCCCCAAAAAAGGGCAGCAATAAAAGTATTTTTAAAGAGGCTCCTAAATCCAAATTGCAACTCGAGATTCAGGGTCAGAGAGACTGGATGTGGTAAGGAGAAGATCTGAAGTGCTATAGAGGCTGGGAGAGGAAGTGCCTGAAGTCTCTAGAACAAGGATAAATACCAAACCTTCTGAATGAAATAAAGAGAGCTCCTTCCCCAGCTTTTCCACACAAGATTACATTATATGCTTCAAGACATTCCTGACTATTCTCCAATTTGTACCAACTGTGCTACATTCTCTTTGTATTTAGTACGAGATTCTTCTCTGTGAGCAACTTTATGCTTTAACTATTCCTGGCCCAGATTAAGGATAACTGGAAGACAAAGAGAAAATAGCCTATAGTAACCACCTAAATTTTTCATAACACCAAGTCAGATTTAACACACTAAAGGTCGAAACCAGTTACCTGTTGATTATTTGACCTTACATTTCAAAACCTACACTGTTTCTGAAGATGTTTTTTTGTACAATGAAACAATCCAGTGTCTTCACGTGAACGGAGAACGTCCTAGGCTAACTAAGAGGTATCTTACTTGGCTAACCAGGCTCTGATAACGCGGCTACAAGTCTTTCGATTCGCTGGCAGGTGCCATTTTGCAAAGCCGAGTTCTCTGGAAGGCAATGAACAGGGTAAAGCAGGCCTGTCTGCAGCGGAGCAGCGGGGCTGGTGAGGGGAGGGGAGAAGCACAGATCCCCAAAAGAGCAGTCTCATTTCCCTCCTCTCAGCGGATTTCTAATTAACTCAGCTTTGTGTCTGTTATGAATAGCTTCACATGGAAAGGCTCCAGTTCCACATTCTTCTTCATTATGCATGGCTTATTAAAATTGAAATCTCACTGTTTCCAACTCAACCAAATTGATGGTTCAAACTGCTGTGTGCAATGAAGAGTGAAGCATTTCGTTTAAAAGATGGGATCAGGGTAAAGACGGCCCGGATCAAAACTGGAACAGGCTGGAGACTTCGAGGCCTTCGGTTCCAAACCCGCCATGTGAAAATCCTGGGATTTGCCTGGGAAAGTCCTAACCTTTCCACGTGGCCGCTGCCCAGTCAGCCAGGCCAGGACGATGGCAGGGCGCCCATCCCCACGGTACCCTGTCCTGAGAAGTCAGAGTTGCGAAGTAGGGAGTGGTTTGAGAGAGGCCCTTCCTGGCTGGGAACAAGGTTCCCATTCCCAAACAGTGACAGTTGGCTCTCAGGGGCCCATCCCGCTCCAAAGGAGAGCGTAGGAGAGCTGCCCAGAGGAAGAAGACGGAAATCTGCCCGCCAGGCCCTCTGGGTCGCATACCTGCTCTTCTTCAATCCTGCGCTGTAGTGTTTCAATGTAATGCTGAACGGCCATGTAGATGAAGCGGTACTGAGCTTCCGTCTGGACCATCCCTGACCTCTGAGACCGCACCATCTGAATGGTCTTGGGAACATCGATGTCGCAGTCGACACCTGCAAAGCAAACACCATGAAGCACCGGGACAAACTGCAGGGCCCGGATGAAGACGCACAACTTTTGGCAGACGCAGAGATAAAGCAAATGTTCCCACTGGACGTGTTCCGAGGGCTACACTGGCCTTCTGGGCGATACAAATGATCCCAGAAGATTAGCTGAGAAGGTGTTGGAGGTCAGGAACACCCCACTTTCCAAACGGCACCACCCCCACAACCTCCGCCAGGACGAGGGGCGTGGGCAAAGACCACCGCTGCATATTCAGCAAAAGACCACAGCACTAGGACCCACAGCTCCAAGGCTCCGTTTTATGTCGAGAGTCAAACAGAATCACGTTTGTTCCCTCGCAAACACACTGGAAGTCAAAGTCCTCAGCCTAGATTTTGTGAAAATGTCTTAACATTCGGATTCCCCCCTAGGCTATTTTCACCAGCATTTTCCTTCCATAAACTAAAAACAGGAACTATAGCTTCTTGCCCTCCAGATGACCTACCTTTCTCTCTGATGATGTCAATAAGGATATCAATCACAATGAACGTCCCTGTCCGGCCAATTCCAGCACTGTGGGTAGAAGGACAAAGCAATGACAATGGAGTCATTCATGGGGGTTTCAGACTCAAAACCAAGCTAGTAATATTAACAGAAACGATGTCTGCTCTTAGAAGTATTTATAAGATTGTCTATTTGTATTTGAGAATAGATTAGCTAAGAGGGCTTGGGAATTAGTCCAACCTATACTTGGAGCCCGGCTTCTCCTGTACAACGTGCCTGAGGCAAGTCCCATACACTCTGGGCCCTCAGTTTCCTCATCTGTGAAATGGGGATGATAGTATATGCCTTACAGGCTTGTAATGTACATCAAACATTAGTAATGTATGGAAAACACAAAGCACAGAGGCCGGCACACAGCAAGTGCTCAATAAACAGTAGCTTTTTGTGTTTTAATTTTTTACTGTTTCCTTGTTTTTCAGAGAGGGAGAGACAGAGAGAGAGACAGAGCGTGAGCAGGGAAGGGGGCAAAAAGAGAGACAGAGACACAGAATCTGAAGCAGGCTCCAGGCTCTGAGCTGTCAACAGACAGCCCGATGCTTGGCTCGAACTCACAAACCATGAGATCATGACCTGAGCCGAAGTTGGACGCTTAACCGACTGAGCCGCCCAGGCGCCCCAACAGCTTTTTAAAAAGGGAATTAAGTTTCACATGCAGCTACTTGTCCAACACATGGATGAGATCTGGGAAACTAAACTTGCCCCAGCAAAACCATGAAGCCCAGATGTGGGCACTAGAGGCTGTAAACTGTGGCGAGAGGCCATGAGCGTGGCCTTCAGAGGCCTGTGTGGGGAGTGGTCCAAAACCTTGAAAGTAAACAAGTATATTATCGGGAAAACATGCACCTTATTTCTGTGGCAGAAGAGAATACATTAAAGTGATGAATCCTAAGTCACTATATTAAAAAAGGAAACTGGGGGCACCTGGCTGGCTCAGTCGGTTGGGCATCCGATTCTTGATTTCGGCTCAGGTCATGATCTCATGGTTTGTGGGTGCGAGCCCCATGCCATGGCTGTCAGCACAGAGCCTGCTTGGGATTCTCTCTCTCTCTCTCTCTCTCTCTCCCTCTCCCCTGTGCATACTCTCTCTCTTGCTCTCAAAATAAACATTAAAAAATATTTTTAATAAACAGAAATAAATAAAATGGAAAAACAAGCAAACATTACGAGACTACATAAGGGCTCCCTGAGGATAAGGATGATGCTCCCCCCTCTGCCCTGCTACCACCAATACCTGGCAGTCCCACAGGACCTAGGAGAAATTCACTCTCGGGGCAAAGTGTCCCTCAGTGCAGTTTATGCATGCCTCGAACAGAGATTAAATTTTTCTCACAGGTAAAGAGCTGGGGGTGGGTAGGTAAAAACAAGCCCTGGGCATTAAGAGACAGGCCAGGCTGCAGCCTGGAGAGGTGGCAGGGGCCAGTCACCTGCAGTGAACTACCACAGGCCCCGCGTCCATAATGCTCTCTTGCTTATGGTGGACCTCCTCCAGGAAGTCCAGCACGCCCCCGGGGTCACTGGGCACTCCGTGGTCCGGCCAGGTCCGAAAGTGGTATTGCCACACGGTTCTCTCTGTATTCCCCTGGAGTAGAGCCAAGAAAAACCAGAAAAGAATTAAATAAATCAAGGGGTTGAGGAATCGCCCCATCCTGATCTTTCCCAGAGCCGATGTGAGCCAACTGCTCCATTTAAAGGTCATCTTTACAAGTTTCCCAGATCATTCCTCCTTTTGGATCTGGCTGAGCAGCCCTGGAGGCAAGTCTCTGCTTCTGACATAAACCAAAATGTCCAGTATAGCAACGCGTTCCTCAGGAAGCTACAACCTGCATCACCTCTCTGAATCCTCAGCGGCAGGCAATGCCTCCTTCCCTCCTCATCCACACGTAGCTCAACTCCAGAGGCAACCGAGGCCCCTGGGTCCTGGGGCTCTCTTCCCAGCAGATGAGAAAACAGCTATCCCCTCAAGACACATTTGCCTCTTTCTCTTTTTATACCCAGCCCTCCTTCCCTCCCCCAAAACATCCACTTTTATTATAGTATCACGGTATTTTAAGTTTCTGTGTAGTGCAAAGTAGGTAAAAAGACAGGCTTTGCAATCAGAAGGCTGGGTTTTAGGCCCAAATCCCAGCATTCATTATCACTGTGGTCTCCAGACATCTCTAAGCATCAATTTCTTCACTTGCAAATGGGAATAATAAGCTCTCTCCCAATAACTACCGTGAGGATTGAACAAGACCGATAAACACACAGCCACTACTTGGCAGCAGCAAAAGACTCAGCCACTGATGCTCGTCTAAGGGGAGGGGCCGTTAATAAAGGTCAAGACTACAGACGACCGGCTGCCTGGGGGGCTCAGTTGGTTAAGCGTCCGACTCTTGATTTCAGCTCAGGTCATGATCTTACGATTCGGGAGCCCAAGCCCCACATCGGGCTCTGCACCAGAGCCTGCTTCAGATTCTCGCTCTTCCTCTCCCCCTCTCTCAAAACAAATAAACATTAAAAAAAAAAAAAAAAAAGAGTACAGAAGACCGCGTTCCGGATCTACCCAGATGAGGCCATTGTAGCAGCTCTGTTCACTGCTACATGTTCGCACTACAGATCTGAAGGCAACCCAAGCTACTGACATTTTAAAGGAGATTTTGAAAAGAGAGAGTAACTAAGCCAGGGTCCACCACCAGTGACTTTCAAGACATCCAAGGAATAGGAACCAGAACTAAGAGCTTTTCTTGAAGTACGTGCATTTAATTTACCGATGCCACGATAAAAATTTTTCTTAATGTTACCAGTTGCTAAGGCTCAGGGGCCACATGGGTCACAGAACAGTCAGGGAATGAGACCCAGCTGCCCTGCACATCCATGCTCCTCCTCCTTGGTAACCTCTGTCCCAAGAGATCTCTGCCAGGCAGTTAGGAGTTTAAATGAGATCGTGTCATAGCACTTTAAAGAAAAAATGTAACGTGTTATATAAAAAGCAGGTAACACATGACCAGCAATTCTGGAGAAATAGTCTGTCCCGTGTCAGCACCTGAATCCACGGGTATAAAATACAAATCCAAATGCCAAACTTTCCTGTACCTGTTGTTCAAAAATCTCTGTTAACAAGAATATGGATGGTTTATTACTAAAACTGAAGAAAAATCCACCTGCTACTCAGAAACGCCTGATAACAGAAAGATGGGCGGTTAGCTCTAAAACTGAACACACCTACGTGGAATCTCTGGCTAGCGTCCCCTAAATCTCTTTCATTTCTGTTGCTTCTGCTGTGCTTTTCCAGCTTCTCTCTCCATCTCTGCAGCGGAGTAAACCTCCCCCCACCCCACCATCAGCAGAACCACACCCCCACTGACATCAGAAGTTCCAGCAACTGGCCGGGCTTCCAGTTCGCTTTGGTCCCCTGACCACCTCGTGGAACTCAGCAGACTGCCGGGCCCTCGTCTGCTCTCCACCCGCCTCCCCCTGCCCCCTCGTTGGGCTTGGGCGCCACATACTATGCTGACAATCCCCTCCACTGCATCCCTCCCCTCCCTCCACCCTCACTCCATCCACTCCATCCCCGGGAAAAGCCCCAAGCCTGGGCAAAACCAACCACCCACCTTCTCTGTTTTGTACCTAAGGAACAGGGATTGGTGTCACTAAGTGTTCACGTTCGCCACCTCAACAGGGTGCTCAGCACTGCCCGAAATCGTGCTGGATTCCCCTCATCTCTGCTATTACTACATTACCAGTCAATACTTTTTCCACCTTCCCACATAGCTCGTCTCTGATTCCCAGCTGATGGCCTGGCCTCATAGAGAACACAGAGAAAATCCATTTCAGCCCCTCTACCCGCATCTGTGGCCACCTTCTCCTCTTCCCGTTCTGCTGTCACAGAAGGACGAACCCTCCACCCACCACGATGCTCTGGGTCCCACCTCTCTCCTCGCCCAACCTCCGTTCCTGCCTCCCTGCCATCTTCGCTTTGACGTCTCAAAGGCATCTCACAATTTGTGTGTCCAGAAGGCTGCTGACCCTCCCTCCCCCCTCAAATCCACGGCCACCAACCCCACGCTCTCGCTAGAAAACTGGCGGTCATCCTTAGCGCCGGCCTCGACCCTTGTCCACGCTGTCGCCAAACCCCTTCTACTCAGTTACCTCCAGGAGGTCCCCTTCTGTCCACCGTGCCACCTTTCACCTGGACGATTCAAGCCCTGCCATCCTGCACACCTTCTGCCAGCGTTTCTGGCCTCGTCACAGCACCACCGCCCGCTGCGTTTGGTTCTTCTTCCTCCTCCTCCTCCTCCAACTGCCCAACTGTGCCCCACGTCCCGCAGGCGCCACCTCAAGGCATCCGTCATGTCCGTCACTCCTCTCCCACGTTTGTCCTGGCATATTACATGCTATTCATTTCCAAAGGCGGGAATAAGAAGCACAACAAGAAAGACCAACTGCCAGAGTCCCTGGGATCTGACCTAGAGGGGAGGCCGTCAGACCTGGACCACCGCAGCGGCCTCCTAACAGGCGTGCTGGCCACTCGGGCCACCCGGCCTGGCCTCCCCACCCGAGGCTGTCAGACACCTTCCTGGCACGCGGCTCAGTGTGTGCGTTCGCTTGGCGCGATCACCGTCATGGGCTCCGGGCTAACCACCGCATGGAGTTCGCATTTCTTAACATGAGGGTTAAGACTTCCCAACTTGGTCCCGGCCTCTCTCCAGTCTATCCCCTCCATCCCTCACTTGCCTTCACTCCCCGTAAATCCCGCTCCCCTTCCATCTGCACTGCAGTGCCAGGGCTCACGGGGACACCTCCCTCTGGGAGCCCTCTCTCCATCGTCTTCTCCGGTGGAAACCTCACTCAGAAAAGCCCCGCCTCTTCTGAGACAGCCTCCCTGACGCCCCGGCTGGAAGGACGCTCAGCCTCTGCAATTCCATGCACTTCGGATTTGTTACAGCCCGCGTCCGCTCTGCAGCGCGGCTATCTGTTCCTGTGGCTTCTCACGGCTACACGATTTTAATTCCTTGAGGACAAAGGCTTCATTCGCCTCTGTGTCCCCAAAAGGCCTTGAGAAAGTAAGTCCCCTCTCATCATGAAATGAAAATGAATCCAAATCCAACACCGTTTTGTAAAGTTAGTCACTTCAGCAACAAACTTAAACCACGTGCGGTTAAGATCTGATGCCCTGGAATCTGATCACTGAACAGGCCTCAGGGGCTTTACACTTGCTGCTCCCACACCTGGAACACTCCTCTCCAGACGCTCTAGGTGCCTGGCTCCCCCACCTTCAGCTCAAGTGACACAGCCTTAGAGAGGTTACTCTGATACAGCAATCTCCCTGATTACTCCATCTCTGGTACCCAGTCACTTCTACCGAAACGTCCTGGAGCCCTTGTAGACTGAGCACAATCGGAAAGCTTAGTTGGTTGTTTATTTTTTAACCTTCCGTCTCCTTAGGCCCTGAGGGCAGGAACTGCACCCGTCTTGTTGCCACTGTACCAGTATGCATCTGGTACACAGAAAGCACCCGACCAGTGAGCGAACGAGAGCAGGGATACATGCAAACGTGGGTAACCCCATGACCCTGGATTCGTGCACACCATAACCAGCTACCAAAGTCTCTAAAATACGACAATATACTTACTTGTCCAACCTTCGAAAGTTTAAGTTCTCTTAACGTATAGTCATGAGCGGCGCTTTCTTTGACGTTCCTAACACGCATGACCCCATATTCTTTTAGAGCACACTCGTCAGGCCAGTATTTGACACATTTACTCTGGAAGGGATCAGAAAAAAGAGTTAATCTCTGTGAACTCTGAAATGAAAAGCCCAAACCAGCGGAAAATAAATGTTCGAGTCCTGCTTAATAACCAAGCTAAAGAAAATGCCCTGTCTGGCATCTGTTAGAGTTTCAAAGAAAGGGAAAAACAAGTTCGAATAAGAAAAAGCAGGTGCTTGGAAAGCCGGGGAGAAAGGGGGAAGAGAAGTCAGCCTTGGCAGAGTCGTCTGATCTAAGATGCATGTGAAAAGAGGGTCAAGGATTGTTTATTTACCTCTAAGGAACCAAAGACGCAGAGTGAGGGCCTAGCCAGTTTGAGGGTTCTGCCTAGCCACCGCTAAATTCTGGATTCCAGGGATCTGCCTGTCACTCCACAGGGGAGCCAAGCAATCACTCTAGAAATGGATGGGCTGCCCAAAGAGCCACACTGTCTGATTCGCTTCCGTACCCGCGTAGGAGGACTCCGTGCCTTATCTAACCCAAGTGTGAATAGCTCCAGCACCGAAAGGCAGCGATGCGGTTTTGAACCAGCTGCTTTTTCTATATCCAGATCCATCTGATACCTACTACACACGTCACCTTCGCTTAACTGGGTGCCTGGGAACGCCAAGCCCGTAATAGCTGCTGGCTTCAGAGCAGACAAACCGAAAAACATGGCACCAAGTAAATCATTCTTGTTGCCAAAGAGGAAGATATGTAGCTCAATGAGAGATGAGTCTGTATGTAATTGGTGATGTGTCCTGGGCAGAGGATGTTTTTGCGTTTTGGTTTTTTCTGGGAGTGGACTTTCCACAACCACCAAGATACCTATTGAAAAACCAAGAGACATCAGCCAGAGAAATTTAGCTTTCGTGCTAGGAAGACAAAGAAATTCGGTTATAAAACTATGAATAAGAGAGCAGCTGCAGGCATCCCCAAAGTCAATGATTAATTGAAAAGGGAGGGCAGGGGGGAACATGGCAGAAGGAAGTTGACCAGAAGTATTAACAGACGGTGCAACTTTTTTTGCCTGGCAATGGCTTACGTGGTCTTTTATTATTATTCCGAATTCAGCTTTCTCTTCAGTATTCTGTAGATCCAAATACCTCTTTGACAGACTTGATACAATTTTTATTATCCTCAAATAAGCACTTTTAATATTAATGGTACTCAGTGCTGTTGCTGGCCAATCAATTCTGTGACTGTTGGCTGCTCAAGAGACTCAACAGAGAACAAAAAATTAAATCATAACTCCGAAAACATTTCAGCTGACTTTGAATTATCAGCAGACTACTGCGGCCCTCCTCCTAGTTTTCCAAACTCTGACACAGACTTTGGCAGACAAATTCTACAATGTGAGAGCTAATGCTTCAGTTTTTAAACTAAAGCCCAGGAATCAAAAGGAATTCAGAATCTGGGTTTTCTCCTGTGCAATGGTGGGAGGGTGGGAGGGACCTGAGAGAGCAGGTTGTGAGAACCACCTGTGGAGAGAATATGTCCATTATCCTCTCCATCTGGGACTAAAAAGCATATTCGGGAAGCAGGTGCAGACGTGGGGGCGGAGGTGAGGAGAGGGGCAGAGTGATTTAGCCCAGTGTCTGTCTATTCTAGGAGTTTTCGGCAGCCCTTCTTGAAAGGGACGTAAACTAATTCCTCTGAAGTGACCCAAGAACCCTTTCTTCATGCCCCCTGGTCCCCTGAGAAGAGGTAGCCTCCTATGAAGCGGACTAAAGGCAGGACAGAGGGCTCAGTTTTCCATTCTACACGTAGGGCAGGTAACAGTCACCTGAAGCAGAAACTAGGAAGACGTTTTACCCTGTCCATTAATTCAAGAACATCTCATGTTACTGCACATAGCTGCTGGAGGAAGCCTTTGTTTCACAGGGACCAGATCTAGCCTCAAAGGTTTTCAGAAGTGCTGAAACTAGTTAGCACAATGATGAAAATCTTACAAAATCACACTGCCCTTCAAAACTGATAGGAGAATTACATTAGAGCACTAAGATCCAAATCACCCATCTGTCTTAGGTTTAACTTGCAGATGACTGCTATATTCCATGAAAATTTTATGCAAACCATTTAAAGTGTAACTACAAAAGAACTTTGACTAGAACACAAAAACACAGAACTTTTCCAACTTAAAAACCCACATGGATGGGCTCACTTTGGGATAATGCACAGAGCTGTTACTCAGTGAGATCTGTCTGCTTCTCTGTAGGTGTGGGATGTTACAATTTTTAAAAACCGGAAAGGTCACAGAAAGTGTAGGGAGAGGAGTACTTGGCATAGACAGCTGGGGAGGGGGGGTGTACACGGGGACAAACACTCTGGGGGCAGTTTGGCAGAAGTTATTAGAATTTACAACATGCATACCCTATGACCTAACATTTCTTTTTCTTGACATCTACCCTAGAGAAACATCTGCCACACGCACACATACACAAGCAAGAATAACATTATTCACTTCAGCACTGCTTGTTAAGAGCAAAAACTGAAACACTTAAATGCTCAACACATAATGGTGAAATAAATTACGGTATATCCTTACCATGGAAAATCATGCAATTACCAAAAAGAAAGAGGCCAATATGTACTAACAGTAGATATTCAACCATTCACTTCGGTGGGGCCCAAAATGCACAACAAAATTCATGTATGAAAATACTTTTACATACGGTATTTTTCAGAAATTAGTACTATAGACTTCATTAGGCACCTACAGGTACATAAATACACGCACATACGTAAATGTTGGTATGTTATGTCTACAGTAATGCCTCCCATACACGTATGTATGTAAATGCCAAGAAGACAGCATGGAAGAATACACGTTGCACCGGTCACAGGGATTTCAAATGGGTGGCCAAGGGATGGTGACAAAGGCAACTTTAATCATAACGATAATGTGTTTGGATATTTACATAAATATATGCTTGAATAATTCTAAATAATTTACAAAATTTTTTAATGTTTATTTATTTTGAGAGAGAGACAGACAGACAGAGTGCGAGTGGAGGAGGGACAGAGAGAGGAAGACACAGAATCCGAAGCAGGCTCTAGGCTCTGAGCTGTCAGCACAGAGACCAACGCAGGGCTCGAACTCACAAACCATGAGACCATGACCTGAGCTACAAAGTTGGACACTTAACCAAATGAGTCACCCAGGCACCCCTTCAAATAATTTTTAGATGTCTACAAGTCATGATAAGTATGATTTATATGACCAGTGAAATCACTACTTGTTAGTACTCCAATCCTTTGAAGGTACTAGATGGGGCTTTTCACATTCCCTTCTGGACTTCTGCTCCTGGATACAATAAAGTAACAGGGATTGGATTTACCCTTCCACCTCAGACAACTAAAAAACAGGAAAAATGAAAAGACATATATAATAGAATTAGTAAGAAGGACATTAAAACAGTTATTACAAATATACTCCATATGTCCAAAAGGTGTAAGTTAAAAAGAGAGACATAGACGGCATTAAAAACAAAAACAGGGGCACCTAGGTGGCTCAGTCAGTTAAGCGTCCGACTTTGGCTTAGGTCATGATCTCACAGCTCATCAGTTCAAGCCCCACGTCGGGCTCTGTGGGCTCATCCACAGAGCTGGACGGGCCACGTCCAGCTCAGAGCCTGGAACCTGCTTCAGATCCTGTGTCTCCCTCTCTCTCTCTGCCCCTTCCTTGCTCGCACTGTCTCTCTCTCTTTCTCAAAATAAATAAACATTAAATCAAAAACAATCTTGAAACGAAAACAAAAACAAATGGGTGGTGGGCACTAAGGAGAGTACTTGTTAGGACGAGAGCACTGGGTGTTATACGTAAGTGATGAATCACTAAATCCTACTCCTGAAATCATTATTAAACTATATGTTAACTAACTTGGATTCAAATGAAATTTAAAAATTAAAATAATAATGATAATAAGAGATTCTTACATATAAAAAGAACCCAAAACAATAAAACTTACAGAGATGAAAAAGATAATATCTGATGAAAGATGAAAAGAGAACACACCGAATAGTCCTAACAGCAGATGATACACCACAGAAGGAAAAAAATCAACCTGAGGACATACACCAAAGCAAACCGTCCAAAATGAAACCGGGGGGGGGGGGGGGGGGGGGGAGGGGGGAGGGGAGGGGGCAGGTTTCTTGAAACACCATCTGCCAGAAGTCATTCACCGTGTTTTGCAGGGGGTAGACAGCCAAGCAAAATGAGCAAAGTCTCCATGGGCCGCAGGATAACGTCAAGCAACCTAATACACGTGTAACTAGTGTCCCATGTTTGAAGAAATAATACACATTTCCAAATTTGAAGAAATCTATAAAGCCCATAGATCCAAGAAGCTCCATGAACCCCAAGCAGAAGGAACATAAAGAAAACTACACCAAAGCCTGTTGTAATCACATTTCTTCTACTCTCTTTCCTCCAGAGGGTCAGAGTAAGCCTAATTTGTTTATTCAATTGTTAACATGGTCAACCTGACATGTCTGATACTTCACAGTTCATCAGAAGAGCGTGGAGTGTACCTTTCCTCTCTCCACTTCTTTCGTCGTCATGACAATCACTCGCGAGTTTTCTTGAAACACCATCCGCCAGAAGTCATTCACCGTGTTTTGCAGGCAGCCTTGTGTGGCAATGTAACTCTTTTTGGGCTTTGAATTGTTGCATTTGGTTTCAAACTCAGGCTAGAAATTTAGGAAGAAATTCCTTTAATCATTGGAAAGTTGCTTTCAGGTCACAAGAAATACAAAACACAAAAGATGGCTAGCAATGCCTGGTCAGAAAACATGGCAGAAAGCAAAGATTACCATGATAATATTTGCATTGATGTAATCTGAAACAGGCTCATTGGGATCACCATCATGGAGGACAACTCTGGTATGATCGACTGGAAGAAAAAGAGACCACAGTCAAAAAGTACTCATTCCTCTTCAGGACATGTCATTTCAAAATAGTTAATCCTCAACCTCGTCCAAGTTTTATTCACTTAATGATAAAACCACATAAAAAATTAAATCCTAAATGAGCACAACAATGATCCAAACACCACATGATGCCTCATAATGCGGTCTTTAAGAAGAACAAAGTAGCAACAGCAATTCCTTGGTCTTGATTATGTGCTGTGGATATACAGGATATTACCACTGGGAGAAGCTAAAGGGTACGTGGGAGCCCTCTGTATATTTTTATAACTTCTTGTGTCTAAAAATATTTCAAAACAAAAAGTTTTTTTTAAAACCAAAGCAAGAGTAAGTATAGATAAATGACATGATGTCTGAGATTTGCTTAACATAATATGGGGGGAGAGGAGGAGCGGAGCAGAGTATAAATAAAACAGGACTAGGTATGAGTTGACAACGCTGGGAGCTGGGCAGCGGGTATGTGTGGTTCTTTATACTGTTCTGTCTACTTCTGAATATGTTTGAAACTTTCCATAATAAAATTGGTGGCTTTTTTTTTTTAATGAAGCACACTGAACTACAACATCTAGCAGATAAGATTTTGATAGTGTCAGCTGACCAAATTCTGTACAAAAGTACATTATTGGGGGGCACCTGGGTGGCTCGGTCGGTTAATCGTCTGACTTCGGCTCAGGTCATGATCTCACGGTTCGTGGGTTCGAGCCCCGCTTCGGGCTCTGTGCTGACAGCTCAGAGCCCGGAGCCTGCTTGGGATTCTGTGTCTCCCTCTCTCTCTGCCCCTCCCCTGCTTGTACTCTGTCTCTCTCTCAAAAATAAAATAAAAAAATAAATAAAAATAAAAAAGTACCTTAGTGGTATAGAAATCTGAGCACTCTACCTAAGCAACTTATCTTATAATGGGAATTAGTGATATAGTTGTATGTCTTACGCTCCCCATCTCTAAAGAAATAAGACGTTAATCAAGAGGAAGCATCTGACTGGGACCTTTAAGAGAGGAAAAGGCAACGATACTCTCTTCACATAACTGCAGATGATTGTTCCTGTTGCCTTTTCCTACATCCCTGCATCTCACTAATGAGTTCCATTAGGCCTCCTGAGCAGAAAGGAAAACTTAGACATAAACAGGATGAGGCTGCCCCAAGGTCATCAGGACCATGCTGTGGCTCAGACTGATTTCTCTGCAAATTCCTATTGCCTTTTCTCACTATTATGAATGGCTGCATTTTCTCCCATCCTCATCTACACACATTTCAAATAACCGTTTGGATGTGATGGACATATGTATCATGTATGCGTCCATATGTACGCAGAGAGAGCAAGACTGTCTCTCTCTCTCTCTCTCTCTCTCTCTCTCACACACACACACACACACACACACACACGACAGATTTACGATACCTGACATAATGGCTTGGACCCAATGAGACATGAGAGCAATGCTCACCAAATTGGCTCATGCATCCCAATAAACTTTGTGAAGTTTCTGAACACCGAAATATATACACATGTATATACAAACAAGCCCTATTTTTAAGTTTGGTAAATACATTATGCATGCACTGCCATCAATCTGTATGTCAGATTTAAATTTTTCTTTCTTTCTTTTTTAGACACAGGATATAAATCAAGAGAAGTTCTAAATGTTCCTTCCCTTCACCCCAGCGGGCCGCCTTGCACAGCCCGCTCTGGCGATCCCTCCAAGAGCGTGGTGCTCAGAGCAGAGACTGTGAGGGCTCCTGTGCCAGTTCTCCCGTTGGGATCTTGCTAAAATGGTCTAGAAAACCAGGAGAATAAGAACACCCACTTTGTGCACATGTGGTGTAATTAAGTGACACAGGTGCAGAGTCCGGTACAGAGCAGCCCTCAGGACACGCGCGCTACAACAGCCGTTTAGTGCCATCTCTAGGGTCCTCGCCACAGGCCTCCATCCTTCCTCTCGTTCCCTGTGGCTCAACTTTGGCTCTACCAGGCAGCATCTGGGTAATTAAGTGCTTTACGAATCCCTTAGGGTCCTCTTCGGAGCAAAGCAGAATGTACCTGTATCCCCTGTAACTCGAGCTCAGAGGATCAGGGAGCAGAGCAGTTCGGGTCCTTGGGAGGAGGCTGCCTGTTCCCCAGAAGAGGGAACGGAGGCCCAGACAGAGGCGTGTCTTCCCAAGACGCACGGGCCGAGCAGCGCAGTGCAAGGACACAAGTCTGGGACCTCTGAGGGTCATGGTGTGGCCTGCCCCTGGGAGATGGCAAGCCCTGAGATACTCACTTTTTTTTTTTTTAATTAAACATTTAAAAAAAAAATTTTTTAACATTTATTCATTTTTGAGAGATGGAGAGAGACAGACCGTGAGTGGTGGAGGGGCAGAGAGAGAGGGAGACACAGGATCCGAAGCAGGCTCCAGGCTCTGAGCTGTCAGCACGGAGCCCGACGTGGGGCTCGAACCCATGAACCCTGAGATCATGACCTGAGCTGAAGTCAGATGCTTAACTGAGCCACCCAAGCGCTCCAATTTAATTTTTTTAAATGTTTATTTTTGAGAGAGAGACAGACCACAAGTGGCGGAGGGGCAGACAGAGAGGGAGACACAGAATCCCAAGCAGGCTCCGGGGTCTGAATTATCAGCACAGAGCCCAATGCAGGGCTTGAACTCACAATCCATGAGATCATGACCTGAGCTGAAGTCGGACAACTTAACCGACTGAGCCACCCAGGCTCCCCTGAGATTCTCATTCTTAGGCAGACAAAATTAATTAACAAAAGGAAATGACACATTCAAGACCGCCTGGTGGCCATTTTACCCAGCACGAGCATCACAGGAACTCAGTGAATGACATCATCCTTTCCCACCGCATTTGATGATTTTGGAAACTGCTCACAATCGAAAAAGCCTAAGGCCTCGGCTCTGCTAAGAAGACACGGAGCCCCTGGGAAAAGTTACAGGGACGCCGAGGAATCCAACTCTCCAAGAGTGACTATTACTGGACAGAATATTAAATACTTACAGGGTAGGATGTTTTTATATCTATTTTTGTTCTTATTTTCTTGTCTCTGACCCTCTTTTCTGCTGTAGAGAAGTTTGCACTCCTGTTGCTGTAGTGTCTGGAGAGGAAAAAAAGTAAATATTATTGCATGTCGAAAGCTTTAAAAAAAAAAAAAAAAATCCTGGCTCAGCATTTCTGTTTTAGGAACGTTATCCTTGGAAATGTTCAGAGTTGCATACAACAGCTACAGATATGCTCATCTTAACGCCATGTCAACAATGTCAAGAACAATTTCCAAGAAGAAAGGACGGCCTGGACAGCACTACCATTAATTCACACAAACGGGTGCTCTGCGACCATTAAAAAAAAACGTTCTTGGGGCGCCTGGGTGGCTCAGTCGGTTAAGGGTCCGACTTCAGCTCAGGTCATGATCTCACGGTTCATGGGTTCGAGCCCCGTGTCGGCCTCTGTGGTTCGAGCCCCGTGTTGGCCTCTGTGCTGACAGCTCAGAGCCTGGAGCCTGCTTCAGATTCTGTGTCTCCCTCTCTCTCTGCCCCTCCCCTGCTCGTGCTCGGTCTCTTTCAGTCTCTCAAAAATAAATAAATGTTAAAAAAAATTTTTTTTTTTAATGTTCTTGGAGAATTTTTAATGCCTTGAAAAGATGATCAGAGTAAACATTAAGTGAAAAGAAGATCAAACTTCCAAAACAGTGTATTACATAAGCCATATGTCTGCATTAGCCTATGTATATGAGAAATGGCAAAAGGATATATACCAAAAAAGGAATGGGAGTGTTTTTTTTTCAGGGTACTAGAATTATGAAGCCTTTTCTTCATTTTTTTAAACTTTGTTTTTTTGTTTTTTTGTTTTTTTTTTTGCCTTAAGTTTTTAGTGGATAAATATTTATTAGGACAGAAACCTTTTAAATTTTTAACTTTTTAAAAAATGTTTATTTATTTTTGAGAGAGAGAGAGAGAGACTGAGCACAAGTGGTGGAGGAGCAGAGCGAGAGGGAGACACAGAATCCAAAGCAGGCTCTAGGCTCTGAGCTGTTAGCATAGAGCCCAATGCGGAGTTCGAACTCATGAGCTGTGAGATCATAACTTAAGCCAAAGTCAGATGCTCAACCGACTGAGCCACTCAGGCATGCCAGGAAAGAAACCTTTTATTATTTTTTTAATGTTTATTTATTTTTGAGAGACAGAGAGAGAGGACATAGGTCGGGGAGAGGCAGAGAGAGAGGGAGACAAAATGTGAAGCAGGCTCCAGGCTCTGAGCTGTCAGTACAGAGCCCGACACAGGGCTTGAACTCATGAGCTGTGAGATCATGACCCAAGCCTAGGTCAGACACTTAACCGACTGAGTCACCCGGGCACCCCTAAGAAACCTTTTAAAATAACAATTATTAGGAACGAAAGTTGGGGCGCCTGGCTGGCTCAATCACAAGAACGTGTGACTCTTGATCTTGGGTTGTGGGTTCGAGCTTCACATTCGATGTAGAGATTACTGAAAAACATAAATAAACTTAAACAAAAAAGACTGAGAGCCAATGAGCGTTGGTGTAGAGCATATAAATAATGGCTGTGATCATGCTCTTGACTTTATGATCTGCTGCCTACTTTTACCATCGTTTAATTCAGAGCAAGCCACATACTACCTCTCAAATTCGGATACAGTAGAAGTGGTACTGGGTACCACTGGATCACGACATGCAAGCTTTGCTCCTCCTATCCCAGAAACCCTATGCCCTAGGCAGGCAGCGTGAGTCTGCTTGTGTCTACACAAACACCCACTCCCTACGTTTTCCCCAGCCAGGGAGTAAGGAAGGGAATGTCAGGCTCTTAGAGCAAGTGGTCAGGAGGGACTCCCCTTCAGGGAAAGGAGGTGGGGAACGCGATCTGAGAGAGCCACAGAGGGGCTAGCCCCGGCAGAAGAGGGGTTGTGGGGAAGCGAGAAGGACCAGCTGCAGAAACAGACATGAAGGTGCACAAGCCAGGCAGAAGCATGTTCAAGGGGTTAAGGTTTTATTTTCAAAATTACAAGAAGTACCTCTTTGAAGGACCATTAGTTTCTAAAAAGTCTAATGTGTAAGCGGAATTCACAAATGGGCAAATCAAGGGGCACCTGGTGGGCTGAGCATCTGACTTCGGCTCAGGTCACGATCTCGCGGTTCATGAGTTCGAGCCCCACGTTGGGCTCTGTGCTGACAGCTCAGAGCCCGGAGCCTGCTTCAGATTCCGTGTCTCCCTCTGTCTCTTTGCCCCTCTCCCCCTCGCGCGCGCGCTCCCTCTCTCTCTCTCTCTCTCTCTCTCTCTCTCTCTCAAAAATAAATAAACATTTAAAAAAATGGCAAATCAAGAAAGTGGAAGGGACACTGAATAAAGAGAAGAAAATATATGTGCGCTATACATGTATATATAAATTCCAAAATGGTTAGCCCATCGAGGTTTCTATAAGGAGCAACAGTCAATATTGCATAGCACAGTGGCCCGCTAGATTTCCATTTCATTTATCTGAATTTCACAGACAGGTATCAAAGTCGAGATTTTAAATTGCTATTTGGCTCTCAGTTTGAAAATGCAATAATTGGGCTTGACACACAGCTCATAACAAAAGTCGGTCCCCGGCTGAAACCCAGGAGGACTAAACTACAATGTACACAGACCTCGGATGATGAGACAGTCATTCCAATTCTTAAAAGGAGCTCGGATTAAGTAATTAAGGCCATTTGCCTTCTGCGAGCTGGCATTTCCTCTGAACTGTGAGCCAGTCTTACTGAGCAACACTGCTGTGTTAGGAGAAGAAGGTTCAGTCTTGATTTTCAGACATTAAGGTGAGGTTCAAAAAGAAGCCCAAACTCTACAAGCTGACTCAAGCACTTAAAAGCCAAACAAGTGAAGAGAAACAACATCAACAAAAGCTACAAGGTGGGGGTGGCTAGGAAATAATAAGCTGCTTGATTCAAAACAAACCTGACAGTGACGCGTTCAAGTGCTCACTTACGAAACATACCTCGCGTGATGCTTTGCTGGCGGAGGCACAGGCCTGAGCTGTCTCTATAAAAGGCAAATTTCACCCAGACCCTCCCTTGCTCAGGCTCCAGTGTCTACCCCGGCCTGCAACCAAGTTCCAGCTTTTCAGAACTCACGCTCCTCCTCTTCTCTGCCTCTAACCTCAGCCAGTCTGTCTATGCCTCAGCTTCCTCGAGTATAAGGTGGGGAAAATCCTAACTACCTACCCCACAGGGTCAGTGTAAGAGTTAAGGGAGATTACTACAAAAGGTGCAAAAACACGGCACATTGGTTGGACCATCTATTCAGGTCAGCCAGGGGCTCCCCCAACCCTGTATCAAGTTACCAATCGCCTCTTTCATGCGGATTTGGGGTCTGAACAGCACACAGGCTGAGACAGGCCTCTGGGCCCCAGGGTCTTCCAGAATGGACAAGCTCCAGAGCGCCTGCGTCCCAGGCACAGTCGGTGCTAACTGGCAGCGGCTGGCAGTTGTCACAAATTAGTAATGACCAACTGTGTGTCTCTCCCCCCAGCTCCTTCCTTAGTGCCCATTAGCCCATTCGCATCTGTGCCTGGGGCCCAAGTTGTCTGAACACATTTCGTTTTCCACAGTGGAAGGCTGCCCTCCATCCAGAGTGAGGCTGAAATAAAAAGAAGGGCGACTTTCCCTGCTCTGCCTGCAGAGGCTCCCCAACTGCACCCGAGACAATCAGCTGCCACCTGCTATGGGGTGCTTCCTCCCCAGCGCCAGGCTGATGGCCGGAAGAAGCAGAAGACTATCCAGCGAGCCGGCCCCTGCACGTCACAACCCTTCCATGGTTTATCTTCCACAACCTCCTCCCCAGCAGTCCCGGTGGCACACAAAAAAAGCTGCGAACGACCTGTCAGGCTAAATGTCACAGTGTCTCCAGCCCCATTCTCCACTGGGCAGTGGCAGGGATGCTAATGATAATGACAGGCAGAAGAAGGGACAACGTAAAGCTGGGATGCAGGCTGCAAGATCCCATTTTCCCCAAGTAACACCACAAAGAGTTTGGATCAAATGCCGAACCCTCAAAATGTGCCAGAGGTTAGTTACCATCGCCTGATTGCATGAGTCAAAACAGATCTAGAGCCAAAGGGATTGTATCAGATTTTAAGTCTTAAAAAGCACCAAGAGAAGCCAATTCCCTGATCCACACTGCATATTTACAAGCACCTGGCTGGCTCAGACAGTGGAACATGCAACTCTTGATCTCAGGGTTGTGAGTTCGAGCTCCACATGGAGTGTAGAGATGACTTAAAAATAAAATCTTGGGGCGCCTGGGTGGCGCAGTCGGTTAAGCGTCCGACTTCAGCCAGGTCACGATCTCGCGGTCCGTGAGTTCGAGCCCCGCGTCGGGCTCTGGGCTGATGGCTCAGAGCCTGGAGCCTGTTTCCGATTCTATGTCTCCCTCTCTCTCTGCCCCTCCCCCGTTCATGCTCTGTCTCTCTCTGTCCCAAAAATAAATAAACGTTGAAAAAAAAAATTAAAAAAAAAAAATAAAAAAAAAAATAAAATCTTAAAAAAACAAAAACAAAAACAAAAACGAAGAAGAAGTGCCCAGGAGCATGACCAACTGTGGATGGGACAAGTGCTCACGTGCAGAACCATCCCCTGACATTTATGACCAGGGAACACTCCTGCTTCCCACCCCCGGGGCCCCTCCCAGCCTAAATGCCAGGGGCAGCGTCCCCAGTCACTATAATGACCGAATGGGACCCCCACAAGGCTTCAAAAGCCCTGATTGAAAGCCACTGGACCTGGCTCTTGACCAGAATGTCAGGAATCCAAACAGAGGAGCAGGTTCAAGGAGAGACAGACAGGCAGGAAACACACTGGCAGAACCACGCATCCCCAGGTACCACAATGACAAGGGCCCAGTGACCATTCTGCCTGCACTGTTCCAGGCAACGGGGACAAATCACAAAAGTAACACCAGCAACCATCAAGGCCAGAGCAAACCACAATTACCTTGCCTTTAAAAACAGAACTACAAGGGCGTATATACTGCATGGGGTAAGGGAGGGGTGGGGATGGAGAAACAAGACTGGCGAAACGTTTGCAAGTGTCAAGGGTGCGGGTAGGGGAAGAGAAGGTCCATCGTACTATCTTCTCTACTTTGGGGTATTCAAAAGCTTCAATAACAGAAGGTTTTTCATGAACAAAATAAAAGCTAGAAGTGTAAAAGCTCCTACCGGCTCTGCCCCCACCCCACTCTTGGCTGCAGCCTCCCGAAGGACAGAGAGGGAGCGGAGCAAGACTGCCAGGCAGGTGGGCTCCTGGCCCTGACGCCGTGAATGATTATTAGGACAGCGGTAACCACCTGGGCAGGATCCGAAACCAGGCCTGCTACCCGGTCTGAATGACCCTCTGTGTTCCTCTGGCATCCGTCCTGTGTGCAGAGGACGCTGCAATTTCTCATCCCGTCCCCTCCGCTGCAAGCTCTGCAGTGTCGCCAGGCGCCACGGGCGGGTGAAAGCCCCCCGCATCCTGATACCACGCCGCACAGCCTGTCGCCGTTTCTCTGCTGTGGGATTTGGGCAGCCTGTCCTGAACGAGTCCTCAGCACCACCCAGGCACGAAGGAGCAGCTGCAGACTCTCAGCGCCAGAGAAGGTCCCAACTGACGGATAAGCACTTAGGAAGGTGACGGACAAAATCAACCCAAGACCTGGTTCCCCTCCCGGTGCCTGCTGTAAGCCCAGACGCCCCCGTCCTCCCAGAAGGTGGAGAGCAAGTAGGAAAATGAATTAAAAGGCATGGTGCCTCGGGGGAGAACAGGTTCTGACACACAAAACTGCAGCAAGCAGTACAAGACAAATCTATAATTAAGTGTGGAATTAATTATGTGGTGTGCAGTCTAGGGAGTGAGATCCATGAAAACGAACCGAAGCAGGTTTCTGGGAGGAGCTAAGGCCTGAAGCAGGTGAAGGATTTAGACAGGTCCAAGGAGGAAAGGAAGCCATCCCAGCAAGTTAGGGAAGGCAAGCAATGTGGCTAAGAGGCGAGAGTTCTTCAGGGTGAAGGAGACCGGTCGATGAGTCTAGAAGCTGTGTGCCAAGAAGTGGAGGCAAATGGGGTTAGATGTGGAGAGTCAGAAAAATGATGGCGGGCCTTGAAAACCAGGCAGAAGAATCTTCAACAGCTGAGTGACAAGGTTCTGACACACGAAGTTCACACCACAGCCAACCATCTGGCCCCTGGGGACAAGTTTCTCACTTCTTTTTGGGCTCTAGTTTCTTGGTCAAAATGAAAATGCTGTGTCTCACGTAGGAAACAGGGAGCCACTGATGGTTTCTGAGCAGAAGAGAGACAGGAGAAATGCTGAGTGCAGGTTCACCTGAAGGGTAAACGGAGGGTGAGAGGCAGAGGGGAAAAGAACAGTTCGTGTCTCTTGGGGTGACGAGAGCCTGTACCTCTGGTGTCAGATGAACTCCTGTCTCCACGAATGCCTCCCTGGGCGGCCCTGAGCAGGTGCCCTGACTTCTCAGCATGCCCACAGGTTACTCCACCTACCCCACAGGCCTGGGGATGCAATGAGATGACATTTGATGCCCCAAATGCGGCACCAAGTAGACAACAGACGCGTTTCCCTCCGCCCTCTAAGAGCAGAAAGACATTAGGAAAGAAGAATCAACAGCACTTGGTGAATGGCAGGGTATGGCAGAAACGGGACAAAGAGGAATTGAGAGAGGCTCTGAGGATTCCAGCCCACGGCACCCAAAGATAAATAGCATGAGTGCCAGACACGGGGCAGTAAAGGGGGCGGGAGGGGGTATTTGGTTTAAAGGGGAAAATAGTAGGCTCCTGTCTTCAATGCTCAAATTTGAAGAGACAGAACTGTGAAGAAATATGGAAGGCATCATTTAAAAGGCAAAACCAGAGCTCAGAAGCAAGATAAACTTAGGGGGAACCAGGATACGATAAGAATGGATGTGCTCCCCAACGAAGAGCGAACCTCAAGCAAGATGAGCGGAGGGCCCCGACCACGTTGTGGAGAACCGCTGGAGTTAGCCAGTCAGAAGAGGAAAAGGCAGCGGCCAGCAAGAGGCACAGGAAGAGGAAGAAGGAATAAACCAGGTGTGTGCTGCTGCAGGCCAGAGAAACCAAGGAAAGAACACTGTGGGAATGAGGAGCTGGATGGTGGTCTCAAAGGCAGCACACGGAAGAAAGAGGCTAGAGCAAAGACTACTCGTGTCACAGTAACAAAGCCACTGCGGCCTTCCGCCTGTTGGCTCAGTGATGGTGGAAGCAGTCACGGTTGGAGGTTAAAGGAGGCAGGAGGTCAGAAGAAATGGCCACAGCGCAGGCCCACCTGGTGAAGAAGACAGGAGATGACGGCAGACGCAGGGAGAAGCAAAGGTGGTTGGGGGCCAAAGGGAAAGGTGACACAGAGACGCGAAAGTGCCCGAGAGCACCTTCGGCTCTTACTCTCTGTAAAGACGTCAAGCGGCTCTGGCAAACTGAAATGACTCTAAAAAGGAAAACCTGACACTGGAGGGGCAAAGAACAGAACAGAGAGAGACGCTGGAAGAGAAGCAGTCCAAAGGAAACAAAGGAACTTCTCCAGGACGGAACGTTTCGCTTGCCGAATGAAACCTCCAACCGCTGCAAAGCTCTGCCCACGGGAAGGCAGCAGCTCTTCTATTCAAGCAACTGGGAGCTTTGGGACCTACGTGGAAAATCCCGGCTGCGGCGCGGGACTGCAGCCTGGAGCACTTGCAGCCCAAGGCTGGAGCCCTACTCAGGGGCTGTGGTGAAGCGTGGTGGGGCTTGGCCACCAAGGGGAAGAGTTCTGCTAGAGATCGCCAGCAAGAATTATTATTCTAGACACAGCTTTGGGGTGCTGTTAAAGTCTTGTTTCCATAAGAGCCTAACTGTCTCGAAGCAGAATTTACAGCTCCCCTGAGCAGGATGTAATCACTTGAAAGAAATCGAACCAGCCTGTGGGCTTGAAGGCAGGCATTAGCTCCTCCTGGAGGCACGTCAGATGGCACAGTGGCCGAGGGTCCAGGACATCTGTGTAGCTGTCAAGGAAGTGACTGCGCTGCCCGTGCGAATGGAAAACAGCTTCAGACCACGACAGAGAGAGGCTTGCGTAATGGGAGGAGGATGGGCTTTAAACAAAAATCAAATTGCTAAGGCAAACAGGCTTTAAAGTGCTGGGAAAAAATAACCCCAGTGAATATGATGTTGCGTGGGGTTTGTATGGGTGTGTGTTGTGGGGTGTGTGTGTGTGTGTGTGTGTGTGTGTGTGTGTAAGTCAGAAACAGGAGATTCAAAGCTAAAATTTTTCTGAAATTCATCACTGCCACCCTGAATTAGACCCTATTGCGCAAGTGTATATAGATGGGTCTCGAAGACCGAAATGTGCATTCACAGCCCTCAAGCAGGGCCTCCACCTGAAAACTGCAGGGTAGTAAAGAGGAACATCTCCAAGCAAAGCCAGGAACATTCCTCCATACTTTTTAAGCATCAGAAAGCCATTCCCTATTGAATATATGCAAAGCATCTAAACCTAATACCACTTTCTCTCCCTCTCCTTCTCCCCCTCTCTTTCTCACTCTTCCCCCCACCCGTCCTCGTCTCTCTTCCTTTCTCCCTCCCCCCTCCCCCCTTCCCTCTGTCTCCCTCTCTCCCTCTCTCTCCTGAAAACAACTTGTATTCAACACTCAGCCCAAATACATCCTTTCTGTCTATGGTGTGCCAGGCTCCCCTGGAGTCTCTACCAGGACTACAGGAAACCAGGCAGGACTACCTGTCTTTGTGGGGCCCACGGACTGCTTTGGGTTCTTCTCTTAGATAATATGCACACAGCACACCTAAAATAGCAGGATCAAAGTGTATCTCTTTATTTGATCACCTTTAGTTGCATCTGAGCAAAAACCTCTCTTTATTCTGACAGACCTAGTAACGCCATCTGCTTCTGCGAATTCACGGAACAAGAGACAAACGTGAAAACAACGGCCACACGGAGTGCCCATGAACTCCAAGGAGAGCAGGTAGTATGAAGGAAAGGGCTGCTGCTAGTGCACCTGTAACAAGAACCCATCCAGGCACGGGCATGGGGATCCAGGAAGGTTTCCCTGAGAAAATGATCCTGAGGCTGGGAACTGAGGAGTGTTAGTAAGGTGAAATGAAAAAGGAACGTTCTAGGGGCGCCTGGGTGGCGCAGTCGGTTAAGCGTCCGACTTCAGCCAGGTCACGATCTCACGGTCCGTGGGTTCGAGCCCCGCATCGGGCTCTGGGCTGATGGCTCGGAGCCTGGAGCCTGTTTCCGATTCTGTGTCTCCCTCTCTCTCTGCCCCTCCCCCATTCATGCTCTGTCTCGCTCTGTCCCCCCCCCCAAAAAAAAAGTTGAAAAAAAAAAGAAAAAGGAACGTTCTAGTACAATCCCACCCATAACACCATATGAATAATCGCACCGCCATCAGATGTCTACCAGTTCAAATTTTAACAAGTCCAGAATGAAAGTTGATTACCTGCCCTCAAACCCATTCCTCCCAGCCTCCCCGTCTAGGTAAACCATGACTCTATCCTGCCAACTGCTCGAGCCAAAAACCTTCACCACATCCTTGCCTCAGCTCTGCCTTAACCACACGATGCGTTGACTCTACTTTCAAAATATCTCGAGAACCCAACCACCTCCACGGCTGCTACCCTGAACCAAGCCACTCCCATTTACCTGCTCTGGCTCCTGTGATGTGCCTCTCTGCGGGTCTCCCTGCCTCTATGTCCCCCTTGCAGAAAGCCTTCCATGCGGCAGCCAGCAAGATCACATCCCTCCTGTGCTCAGAACCCTCCTCACACTCTGTCACCAAGTAAAAGCCAATGCTGCTACACGGACCCATGGGCCCACGGACCCCGTGTCATCTCGCTCCTCTGTGTCACTCCACCCACATTCCCCTTCTGCCTGCTCCTCTCCGACAGTACTGTTTGCTGATGGTGCAACGTGCACGCACACTCCACGTTCCCACTTCAGGGCCTCTGCGCCGTTGTCCTCTCTGCCTGGAATGCTCTTCCTGAGGTTATCTGTATGGCCCGCTCCCTTATGTCCTTCAACTCTCTGCTCGAGTACCACTGCATCAGAGAGACCTGAGTAAAATGGTAATGACCCCATCAGCACGCCCTTCCTTTCTGGCCCTACTTTATTTTCTCTATAGCACGTATCACCCTCTCCCGCAACAAACATTCACTCGTTTCTTTGTTTTACTGTGTCTCCCCGTTGGCCATAAAGCTCCATAAGGATAATGACTTTTATTTGTTTCCTGCTGCATCCCCAGACCCTAGAACAGAACCCGGCCTGGAGTCTGTGCTTAATAACTACTTGGCGAATGAAGAAAATGAATACATCATGCCACCACCAGCGTCTCCTGTTTGGGGGAAATATTTTCAGGACGTCTGCCCGACTCCCGACAACACTCATCTCTAACAACTGCTTTCCCCTCCAGACACAGTTGCTCCAAGTGATCGTGTCCTTGGTACTCTCCTCAGACCAAGATGGATGGCATGTGAGCCCATGAGAATCCTAGACTTTGTACGAAGTTGCTAGTTTCAATGTCTGCAAGGGGCCAGAAGGAAGGTTTGTAAGTCAGGAAGCAGAGGAATCTGCTCAAGGAAAAGAAGGATGAAGCAGGTGTGTGGAGAGCAGGCAGACTGGACACAGAGAGGCAGCAAGACGGAGGAGGGAGAAAGGAGAGACTGGAGGCCAAAGGACTGCCAACAGCAAGATTTCCATCCACCACTTGGGTCCCACAGTCAGATGCAGCGTCAAGGTGCAGCCCAGTGTCCCCTGGGCAGCCCAGGCCTAGAGAACTCCAAAGAGAAGAACAGGCTGAGAGAGCGTGCAAATACTCTATCAATGCGGCCGTGCGATACGTACCTCGCCGAGATGTTCAGGGCTGAGCTCAGGTTTCAGGTAACGCACAGCGCAGGCACAAAATCATAAGATCATAACCTGCCTTTTCATTTACGTAGCAAGTGTCTCACTTCAGAATCTTACTTCATCCCAGCAAAGCTAGAACTATCCTCCTCCTCACATTCATAAGCAGAGACACACAAGAGACGTAAGATGTTTACACAGATCAAGAATGGGAAGCCTCTAGGAAAAAGTCAGACTTGGGGTCACAGTGTCTTCATCCTACAACACATCCTAGAAGAAGACCAACAACCCGAATTCATTTCAGAGGCCAAGGAGAGAAGAATCGAGCAGCTTCCCAAGAGACTTTGTATTTAAGATGCATCAAACACAGAAGTAACTCGTAAGTGTCTTCTGGGGGAACGTACCCGAAAGGACACACGGAACTTTACGGGCCACAACAAGACACAGCTGTCATTCAGAGCTCTGGTTCACCGTAGAGACCATCAGAGTCCTTGGTAAGAAGGAACTGATCCCAAATTATCACCTCCCGGGAAACAACTGAAGTACAAGTGCCAAGAGAATAATGCCTTGCTGTCGGGATCCAACTTCAGTTTCAGAGGGTTTAGATTGTAATGAGTCTCTGCTTCCACATATCTAGTTGGTTTCTATAATGGTTTGGTTCTGTTCTGAGCTGTATTCCCCAGGCCCCAACCTTAAAGGGCAATTGGCGGGGGGGGGGGGGGCCCTGGGTAGCTCAGTTGGTTAAACATCTGACTCTTGGTTGCGGCGCAGGTCATGATCTCACGGGTGGTGAGATCAAGCCCTGTGTCGGGCTCTGTGCTGAGAGTTCGAAGCCTGCTTGGGACTCTCTCACTCCCTCTCTCTGCTTCTCCCCTGCTCATGCTCTCTCTCAAAATAAATGAACTTAAAAAACAACAAAGGGTGTTTTTTAAAATTAACTGGATTTGAGAAGCAGATACCTAAGAGACCCAGAAAGCAGGTCACCAGCTGTTTAGGTCTGGTTTCAGCTGTCATCAGATGAAACGTTAGTCCTGTGCTCTGATTTAGCGAATGACAATTTATGAGATCAGCCTGACCTCTATGGAGAACAGACATGATATTGTTTTTTTCCATTTTTCCCAAAAGCCGGTTCACCGGCTTTGTTGTTAATAATGTATAAAAGATTACCTGAATCTGAGATGTCACAGCGAAACTATCAGGTCAGCATTTAGAAGCAACCTTCTTTTTCCAAGGCCAGGAAAGTCACGCTAGGAGCTATTCTAAGGTCACATCTTGACCCCACCGACAGGATCATGAGCAACACCCCTGATGCCACAAGCTTTCCGGGAAGGTCTGACTTTGTATCCCTAAGCACTGCCTAAGTGACGTTAGTGTTCAAGAACCCACCGGGCAACAGACACCCACCTCACTGCTGTCACTTTTTTTAAAGTTCATTGCCACTGTGAAGGAAAAGTGGTGTGGACGAATGATCGCCTCAGCTACCATTTTAAGAGAATGTGTAACGGGGTGCCTGGGTGGCTCGGTCGGTTGAACGTCTGACTCTTGATTTTTGGCTCAGGTCATGATCCCGGGGTCGCGAGACGAGCCCCATGTCGGGCTCTGTGCTGAGTGTGGAGCCTGCATGAGATTCTCTCTCTCCCCCTTTACCCCTCCCCAGCTTGCTCTCTGAATGAATGAACGAATGAATGAATGAATAAATAAAATGTAAAATGAACAAGGATATAGATTAAAAAAACAGCTCACGACCGGGGTGCCTGGTGGCTCAGTCAGTTAAGCGTCCGACTTTTGGTTTCAGCTCAAGTCATGATCTCATGGTTTGTGGGTTAGAGCCCCACACTGGCCTCGGTGCTGAGCATAGAGCCTGCTTAAGATCCTCTCTCTCTCTCTCTCTCTCTCTCTCTCTCTCCCTCTCTCCCTCCTTCCCTCCCTCCCCCTGCTCCCTCCTCTGCTTGCACACGCGCTCATTCTCTTTCAAATTAAAAAATTAAAAAAAAAACAAAACCTTAAACCCTTCTTAAAGGATCTAAGATTTAAAAAAAAAAAAAAAAAAAAAAAGAATTCCATAGAACTACTCTACAATCCAGCAATTGCACCATGACGTATTTACCCAAAGGACACAAAAATACAGATTCAAAGGGGTACATGCACCCTAATGTTTATAGCAGCATTATCAACAATAGCTAAACTATGGAGACAGCCCCAAATGTCCATCGACTGATGAATGGATAAAGAAGATGTGGTGTGTGTGTATGTGTGTGTGTAGATATATGTGTACACACACACACACACACACACACACACACTGGAATATTACTCAGCCATCAAAAAGAGTGAAATCTTGCCATCTGCAACAACGTGGATGGAACTAGAGTGTATTATGCTAAGTGAAATAAATCAGTCAGAGAAAGATAGATATCATATGGTTTCACTCATATGCGGAACTTAGGAAACAAAACAGATGAACGTATGGGGGAGGGGAGAGGGAAAAAAACCACAAGAGACTTAACTATAGAGAACAAACTGAGGGTTGATGGAGGGAGGTGGGCAGGAGATGGGCTAGATGGGTGATGGGTACCAAGGAGGGCACTTGTGATGAGTAGTGGGTGTGTTGTATTTAAGTGAAGAATCAATGAATTCTACTGCTGAAACCAATATTGTGCTGTATATTAACTAAAATATAAATTTTAAAAAATTCCATAGATACCAAAGTATTTACAAATAAAATAACACGGTATCAGGGATAACTGGCAACGTTGATAATGATGCACGGGGGTTCTTTATACACATCTATTTTATATAGTACATTCAAAAAAAAATTTTTAAGTTTTATTTATTTCAGTAATCTCTACACCCAATGTGGGTTTCGAACTCACAACCCCGAGATGAAGCGTCATATGCTCTTCGGACGGAGCCAGCCGGGCGCCCCTCAACATTGTTTCTTAATCAAGTAGGAAAAAGCACTTCTCAGTTCAAACAAACTGCATGTGTGTGCACATGTGTACGCATGATGATCAGGAAAACGTGAGCAGTGACTGATATCCATAATGTTAAGGCATTACTGTTAATAATTTTAAGCGTGAGCATGGTACTCTAGTTATGATCTTTTGAAACGAAATAGTTACAGATGAAAAAACACCTGGGATTTGCTTCAAGATAAGCCAAGGCAGGGGGAGGCAGTGGGGAGGAGTTAAAAAAAGACTGGCCACAGGGCACCCGGGCAGCTCAGTTGGTTAAGTGTCTGACTCCTGATCTCAGCTCAGGTCTTGGTCTCGGGGTCGTGAATTCAAGCCCCATTGTTGGGATCCACACCGGGCATGGAGTCTACTTTAAAAAAAAAAAAAAGACTGGCCACATATCAACAACTGTCAATGCTGGGTGACAGACATATTGCTGTGATTATACCCTGCCCTCTGCTCTTGGATAGATATGAAATTTTGCATAATAAAAACTTTGGAAACATAGGTTTGCCATTCCAATTTCTGTACTCATCCTGCCTATCTCATGAGGCTTTATAAAGACTACATGGAATGAATGAAAACAAGTGAATGGAATTAAATGACCAGAAATGCTGCTCTTTATTTTCGCCGCTGGTGGGACACGGGGAAGAAAGCAGTGGGCTTGAGATTTAAAAATTCTGACTGATTGGGGCACCTGGGTGGCTCAGTCCGTTAAGTGTCCGACTTGAGCTCAAGTCACGATCTCACAGTTCGTGAGTTCAAGCCCCGTGTCGGGCTCTGTGCCGATAGCTTGGAGCCTGAAGCCCGCTTCGGATTCTCTGTCTCCCCCCCTCTCTCTCTCTGCCCTGTCCACACTTGTGCTCCCTCTCTCAAAAATAAATAACGAACATTAAAAAAAAATTCTGGGGGCATCTGGGTGGCTCAGTTGGCTAAGCGTCTGACTTTGTCTCAGATCACGACCTCATAGTTCATGATTACAAGCCAAGCGTCAGGCTCTACGCTGACAGCCCAGAGCCTGGAGCCTGTTTCAAATTCTGTGTCTCCCTCTCTCTCTTCCCCTCTCCTGCTCGCTCTTTCTCTCAAAAATAAACAAACATTAAAAAACACTGGTTTTTAATCTGAGTCATTATGCTGATCATCGGTTTCTCAGTGATGCCCTTCATCACTGTCTTCCCTCTCTTAACTAGAAGCTCCCTTTTTAGTTTTTAACGTTTTTAGGTATCTCGGAGAGTACGCTGGTGGGGGAGGGGCAGAGAGAGAGGGAGACAGAGGATCTGAGGCAGGCTCTGTGCCAAGAGCAGCCAGCCCGAGGTGAGGCTCGAACTCACGAACCACGAGATCATGACCTGAGCCGAAGTCGGATGCTCAACTGACTGAGCCACCCAGGTGCCCCTCAACCAGAAGCTCCTTAAAGACAGAAACCCTGTCCATCTTGTTCGACATAGTGTCCTGGGCAATAAGTCCAATGCCTGGTATGAAAAAATAAAGCTGAGTTCAAGTTCCTGTTCAGCAATGTGGAGCGGGGACTGTGACTGTTCTATTCTGCACCCAACCTCAGCGCTGCGGTGCAATCGGTATTTGTGGTATGGTGCTGGACGGTTTACTTAACCTCCCCAAGCCTCAGGCTCCTCCTCTGTAAAATGGAAATAAAGTCTATCTCAATAAGCTGATCTGACCTGTAGCCACTTCATGCGGCCATTCATTTGTTCCACATTTATTGATTCTAAAAGTCCTACAGAAAGTAAGTAATAGTCCGTCATTACCATAAACAGAATAGTAATAATAAAGTGACATAAACATTAGATAAATGTAAATACCCATTCAACAATTATTTATGGAGTTTCTACTGTGTTCTAGGCACTGTGCCACATGCTAGGGGTAACTATGAAAGTAAGTACAGTATGATCCTTGTTTTTGAGGAAGTTTTCAATCAAATGGGTGAGAGGAGAGAGAACACGATCACAATGTGAATTGGTAAGTGACATAACAGAGTAAAACAGGAACATAGCACATTCCCTCTGGGGACATTCTCCTACCCAAGTTGGTTTCAGGAAAGAAATCGGTTCACTTCCCAAAGTTATAAATGTCAACTCCCAAATTAAAACCACCATGAGGTATTTCACTTTCACTTATTCACTGCAATAAGGCTATAGATTCTCTCTAAAGAAGCCAGCCAATGCTGGAAATCTTCCAAAGGAATTAGATCCTTTTGTTTTTCTGGGTTTTTGCCAGCAGTCCAAACCCAAAGAGCCAAATGGAGCTATTGGCTCATCCATTTAATATTAACTGCCAACTCCCTTCTCCCAGAACACAATGCCCTTCTATTTCAGAGAAGCCCCCTCAGCAACTTGCTCCATGTCAATCAATGGCTGAATTAAGAAAGAGCACAGATTCAATTCTTTCAGATCCAATTCCAAATACAGGGCCAACTTCTCTCTCATTAAAAATAGGATTTAATAACTCATGCAAAAAAAAAATTTTTTTTTTTAATAACTTACCTCAAATTCTTCCCAAAAGCCTTGTTTGACTTTATCTGTGGTCTCAGCTAATTTGCTTAGTTCTCGAACCCGGCTTTCTATTTCAGCAGCATTGATGCGTGTTGTGTTGAGGGGCTAATCAAATTCAGCAGTTGGTGTGAAATGAATAAAGTATTATTAAAAAAAAAAAAGTGTTAATACCAAAAAAAAAAAAAAAAAAAAAGAGTTCCATCTTGATATTTGTAAGGCAAGGACAGGAAATTCAAAGGATATAGTAATTCACAACAAAAGTTTTCAAATACAGTTTCACTTTTCTGTTTTGTCAGAAAATGTATCTTTCTTCAATCCCCACACACACTTTACTCTGCTGATATAAATTCAAACCTATTTTTCTTCAGAAATCGATCCCAACATTATTTGGGGAGATGATATAATTTGCCACTAGGTGCTAAGAGGGAACTCTGAAGTAGCAATAACTCCAAAAGGAGTAAGTGTAATCACCCAAAGTAAACCAAAGGGAGGCCTAGAACGAACACTTGGTAAAAGCTTGCCTTAGAAACTCCATAAAGCCTTTTAGAGATACACCTGGAGGTATCATGGAAATGACATAATACCTGGAATTCGTTTCCAAATACCCCAGGGGAAGAGCAGTGGAGTGCGGTAACAATGAAACAAGATTTTTAAGTTGATCACAATTGAAGCTGGGTGATGGGTGTATGGAGGTCCATGATACTATTCTACTTCTGTATATTTAGAATATTCTGTATCAGGATTTTCTAAACTCCGTAAGGAGATGAAGCTTTAGCTTTCTAATATTCTCACCTGCTTGAGTTGTAGCACTGTGCCCAATGTTTCCACCATGGGGTTCTTCTTGTAATGCTCCACGAGATCTGTCAAAGAGTCAAACCGTTCTCCTCCACCAACATCATATTTCAGTTCCTTTCAAGACCAAAAAAAAGAAAAAAATCCTATTACCTTTATGTCAAATTATTATTTTTCCCAGCTGAAGTACAGAGACTGACTCTCCCCCAAAGAAAAAATGGCTGTCGTAGTACAAAGGAGAGAGAGCAAGGATGATGGAACAGGAAAGGCCGACTCAATGGGAAAGAGCTCACCGTGGGGTGTGAGATCTAAGTATCCCTCAGCACCAGGGGCACAAAAGTCTCCCCTTCATACGTTAACTAAGTAGGTTAAAGAAACGAAAAACAGCATTATTTACTATTTACTTACACTCTAGGCTAAGCAACCATACGGCAGGCTGCTGAAGAGAAGGTAAATAACAATTTCTCTCTGAAATGCAACAAACTCCAAGGCTGGCTAGGCAGCACTGAAGCCCCAACACCCATGTCTCTATTTTCCTCTTCTAATGAAACTTTAAAAGGGAAATTATAAACAGAGACCAGGAAATTTTCTCTGACAAAAAGATCAGAATAGGCGACTTCAGGGAAACAACAGGAAAACAGTTAAACTCAGAAAATGCAAAACCCCAAAAATTAAATATGAAGATGTTTGGGTATGATCTTTTATTTAAAAATAAAACTGCGGTGGGGAGGGGGAGAAGCACTTTCAGAATGACAAAGGACAGACCTCTGAAAATCCATTCTTCCATAAAAGCAACAAAAATACTGGTAAAAACTGTCACCGACTTTTTCAGAACTCTGAAAATTAACCAAGGACTTGCACCAGTCCAAGGAACATTTATTTGAGAAAATGATTGAATCTTGGCAAGGAGCAAACCCTGGCATTCTAACTTGCCCTCTCTTCCCATACACCTCTCTCTTTCAGTAGCCTTGAAAACCAACAGCCTCATAACCACAGTAGCTGCGAGAGCCAGCAACACAGCATAGCCAGAGGGGACAGAATGGATTTGGAACCCTCTCAAGGGACCTATCCCCGGAGAATATTCCCTACAGGCAAACCTTGCTTTATTGCACTTCACTTCATTGTGCTTTGTGCTTTGCACTTTGCGGATACGTTATTTTTTACAAATTAAAGGTTTGTGGCAACCCTGCATCCAGAAAGTCTATTGGCACCATTTTTCCAACAGTATTTGCTCACTTTGTGTCTCTGTGTCGCGTTTTGGTAATTCTTCCGATGTTTCCACTTTTTCATTATTACTATATGTGTCACGGAGATCTGTGATCGGTGATTATGACTTCCTGAAAGCTCAGACGATGCTTAGTGTTTTTAGCAACAAAGCATTTTTTAATTAAGGTTTGTTGTCCGTTGTTTTCTAGACATACTGCAACTGTACACTTAATAAGATACAGTATAGAATAAACAGAACTTTTATATGCACTGGGAAACCCAAAAAACTCATTTGACTTGCTTTGTTGCAATATTCACTTTACTGCAGTGGTCTGGAACTGAACCCATAATATCTCTGAGATATACCTGTATTGGGCCTGCTTAGCAGCTCCCTGGAAAAGCCCTGTTTTCAGAGCTTATGTTTACTTGACCTGACTTAGAGTTCACTCAGCCCTGTCTTCAGGGGATCTGCCAAAAACAATCAGCAGCAACTGTTTAATATCAGAGCAGCCTGAGGCAGCAATACCAACCAGTTAAAGCAAATAAGAGACTGACCAAAACGGAAAAAGGAAAATCTGGGTGATGTCCACATAGGGCTTGGAAAACCTCTAACATAGAGAGGCAAAACAAGAAACAAACTCTTAACTGTAGAGAACAAACTGATGGTTACCTGAAGGGAGGTGGGTGGGGAGAAAGGTTAAATAGGTGATGGGGATCAAGGAGTGCACTTGCTGTGATGAGCACCAGGTGTTACACGGAGGTGTCGAATCACTATATTGTACACCTGAAACTAATTATTACGCTGTATGTTAATTCACTCGAATTTAAATCAAAAGTTAAAAACAACAACAGGGGCGCCTGGGTGGCGCAGTCGGTTAAGAGTCCGACTTCAGCCAGGTCACGATCTCGCAGTCCGTGAGTTCGAGCCCCGCGTCGGGCTCTGGGCTGATGGCTCAGAGCCTGGAGCCTGTTTCCGATTCTGTGTCTCCCTCTCTCTCTGCCCCTCCCCCGTTCATGCTCTGTCTCTCTCTGTCCCAGAAATAAATAAATGTTGAAAAAAAAAAAAAAAAAACAAAAAAAACAACAACAACAACACCTCTAACATATTCTTGAGAATCCAGAGGGCTATGTGACTGTGCAGGGCTGTGTGAAGTGTAGGGAAGATCCAAGAAATCCCTTATCTTTACCTCTTGTTGACCTTGAGGTTATGCACAAACAGAAGGTGAAGGCTAAGGCAGAGTTGGAATCGGCCAGAGCGCTGAAAGTATGCCCCAACACACACCCACACACACAGAGCCCTCCCCGCTCTCCCCACTGCCCCCCGGTAAAGGCTAGGAGACTAACCACGCAAAGACTTCAGTGGCTACACATAGCAAAGAATACAGGAAAATCATGGCACACAGAAAGAGTAACAACTACAGCAACAATAAAAAAATAGCGACAGCAAACCCTGGAAAAGCCGGCGTCTGATTTCCAGAGTCTTCACACTGTATCACTTAAAATGTCTAGTTGCAAACAAAAAAAAAATATGAAACATGCAAAGAAACAGGAAAGTACGGACCAAACATGGGGGAGGGGAGAACACTTAATAATAGAAACTGTCCTTGAAAAAGCCCACATAAAGACTTGAAATCAGCGAGTATAAACATGTCCAAAGAACTAAAGAAAACTTACTTTATAAATTAAAAGAAAATAGGAGGATGTTGTCTCATCAAATAGAGAATATCACAAAAACCCGTACACAAATGTTTACGGCAGCATTATTCACAATAGCTAAAATGCCCATCCATTTTTAACGGATAAACAAAATCTACTCTAGCCACACAATGGAATATTTGACAATAGAGTTTATTGACACACGGGACAATATGGATAAACCTTGAAGACATTATGCAAAGTATAAGAAGCCAGACACAAAAGCCATGTTACATAATTCCACCTATACGAAACATCTAAAATAGGCAAATCCATGAAAACGAAAAGTAGATTAGTGGTTGCCAAGAGCTGGAGAGAGGGGAAATGATGGGGAGTGACTGGGAATGGACACAAAGTTTCTTTTCGGGGTGATGAAAATGTTCTGGAATTAGTGTCGGTGATTGCATCGTATGTGAACATACCAAAACCCACTAACTGCTTTAAAAGGGCGAAATTACATGGTATGTGAGTTGTACCTCAATAAAGCTGTTTTTTAAAATATTTATGTAATTAAAAAAATTTTTTTTGAATGTTTATTTTTTGAGACAGAGAGAGACAGAGTATGAGCAGGGTAGGGGCAGATACAGAGGGAGGCATAGAATCCAAATCAGGCTCCAGGCTCTGAGCTATCAGCACAGAGCCCGACACGGGGCTCGAACCCACGAACTGTGAGATCACAACCCGAGCTGAAGTTGGACGCTCAACCAAATGAGCCACCCAGGCACCCCTGAATTTATGTAATTTTAAAACTGAAGCAGTAAGTGAACAGTTTCTATTTAAGAAACTACGTCAAAACCAAGTTTGACATAGTTGACGAAGAATCAACCTCCTTAGTCCCATCACCACATTAAAAACAAGAAACAGTGAGTTCAATTCTCCGAGCCTGAATGCAGGAACTCTGTAACATGAAGGCAAAGGCAGTCGCAGGCCAGCCTGTGATAGTCCTAAGGAGGAACCGAGGTCACCACTTTAGAAACGTGGAAGAGTGAGGCTGACCGACTCCAGCCGCAATCAAGCAGACACAGATTCGATAGTACGGGGCAGAGGTGATTCACTGAGGCAGGATTTAATCTGCCAGAGGTAGACTGGAAGCAAATAACAAAGTCCTGAAATGATGAAACAATTATAATAAATAATGTACTAAAAGCATATCAGCCTGTAACTAAACGAGCAAAGAAAATCTGACGTCGGAAGTGATGTCGGTCTTCACCCAAAGACGACCTTTTGCCAGACCCGTAGTTCAAGTGCGGCTTTACCTGACAGCGGATCATAACGTGGGTCACTTTAGACTTGCCATCGCTGCTTTCCCCTTTGTCATCACCAGTTCGGACAGAGAGAACAAAATCTCCAGGATGGCTCTGGCTCTCTCGTACCAGAAAGCTGCCGTGTTTTCCTTTCTCCGTCAATAATTTCTCTGCTTCTTTCCCAGAGAGGTGTCCATGAAACCACCTAAATTTTTTTAAATGAAGATCAATTGAGTTCTGCCATGAATTCACAGCATTCTTTCACAAAACTGCCATACACAGCGAGCTCCTAAACAATTAAAAAACAGACACAGTCCTCTAAGAGATTGGTCAATCCCGCACAAGGCAGAATTTGCAGCCCAAGCAGGAAGGAAAAATGGCAAAGATGTTAAGAATAACCATTCAACTTTTTAAATGAGCCTAGTCATTGGGAAACAAATGTCCTCAATCTTTCCTATTTTCGTTTCCATCTCCAGCTTTTAAAAATGCATTTTGTCATTTCTCCATGCCCTACCCTAAAAGGATCAACTATTTAAACACAACCATTTAAAGAAACTAAAAGAGGGGCGCCTGGGTGGCGCAGTCGGTTAAGTGTCCGACTTCAGCCAGGTCACGATCTCGCGGTCCGTGAGTTCGAGCCCCGCGTCGGGCTCTGGGCTGATGGCTCAGAGCCTGGAGCCTGTTTCCGATTCTGTGTCTCCCTCTCTCTCTGCCCCTCCCCCGTTCATGCTCTGTCTCTCTCTGTCCCAAAAATAAATAAACGTTGAAAAAAAAAAAAAAGAAACTAAAAGAGAAAATCATGGTAGAAACAGAAAATCATTTGAATGTTTGCCCTTGCTTTGGTATGTGCAAATTACATAAGAAAGGATTTTCATTATAAATGAAGCATTCCAAATGTTTTAATATGTCCAACCAATACTTTCAACAGCCTCCAAGTTTTCTGTCAATACCTTTGGAGCACACACTGGGCTATCATTTCAAACCCTAATGCACATAACTTCTAGAGCAGGGGTGAGGGATTTTGTTAAAAATGTGAATTCCCATGCCTCACAACCAGAGGTAGTGATACATGAAGTCCGAAGGTGGCCCAGCAACCTGCATTTTCACCCAGCACTCCAGAGTCCTGATGTAGGCCATCAGAGGACAGACTCTGAGACAACAGTGCTCTCAGATACTATAAAAAACATCTTGGGGCACCTGGGTGGCTCAGTCGGCTGAGCATCCAATTTCAGCTCAGGTCATGATGGTTTCTGAGTTCGAGCTCCATGTCGGGCTCTGTCCTGACAGCTCAGAGCCTGAAGCTTGCTTCCAATTCTGTGTCTCCCTCCCTCTCTCTCTCTCTCTGCCCCTCCTCCACTTGAGTTCTCTCTCAAAAATAAACAAACATTAAAAAAAAAAAATTTTTTTTTAAACATCTTAATGGGGTGCCTGGATGGCTCAGTTAGAAGAGCATGTGACTCTTGATCTCAGGGTTGTGAGTTCAAGCCCCATGTTAGGGGTAGAAATTACTCAAATAAAAAACAAACTTTAAAAAAATCTGAACCTAGTCATATTAATCATGTGGCTTTTTCCCTCAGAATCTTGGTAAGAAGGCAAGCACTATCATGGCAGAGAGTACTAATGGCTCATCACTAGGGGAATATACTTTGAGTTCTTTTTCATCCACCCTCAACTGAACAGAGTAAAACTTAGAGATAAACTGAGGTGGCTGGCAGCCTTTTGCTTGAAGCTACAGTGGTAGCTGGAGAAACAAACTATCGGCATACAAAGAGGTGCAAACTGAAGAAACCTACCTGAAGATACAAAATATACAAACCTACTTAAGAGACCCTGAATTTGTACTGAGTCAGAGAGGAGACTGGGGCTGTAGAAAACCAATAAAAGCAATAAAAATAGGTCAAGCCCTGACTTTCATCAGCTTAGTTCCAACACAAGGCAGCAGGGGTGGGGGAAGATCTCTGAAATGACAGAATTTCCTCTAAGCAAGGTCATTCTCCACATTTGTGGATACTACATAAAAGAACTGATGAAAAATCTGACCCTCTGAGCTCTCTGCTTTTCGGCTTCTGAGCTTAAACTGACATCTGTTGGCGGCATTGCTGAATAGCTGGTCAGGAGCTACTATTGAGAACTGGTGCTGTTTTGGCATCTCCATTATCATTTTTCTCTCCTAACTCTCAAAGATTATCAGCTCAAGTCCAATAATCCTAAAATTACCGCATGTACCAAGAACATACAGGAATAATCTGAGATCCCTGTAAGGAACACTGATGGACACTTTTACAAGAAAAGGGGGATCTGAAAGTAATCTGATCCCATTTCTTCCTTCAGTAAAACTTTACTTGAAAAGGTTACAGCTTGAGCAACAGATCAAGCCAAACCCCCACAAAGCATTCAGAGAACACCTACAGCATGGGAGAGACGCACAGATTCTGGAGTCGCTAAAAGTCACTGACCTTTCAGAGGTAGGGTCTGCACAGTTCAAAGGATATTTGAGCTCAATAACATCTCCATTCTTCTCTTTTAATTGCCCGTGGTGTTCCATGTAATACTGGACCAGCTCAGCCAGAGTGGCAAACTTCTCCCCTCCGTACAGGTCATAGTAATCACCGGTGTTCTGAATCTTGATGTGGGTGACAGCTCCATTTCTTCTAAAATAGTCCATTAGGGGAGAAACGAAAACTAGTAAAGAGCCACGCTAGTAAAAATGGATCTCATAATTCAATAGCAGATTTCACCTAAACGTGGAAACACACCCAAGAAACCGGTTTACATTTCTCCTGTAACAAATGCAGTGAGTCAAAGGACCACGTGGTCAACCATTTCAACACAAAGGGCTCTGTTTATTGGTTCCGTTCCCTTGTACAACTTCTATGTTCAAAGTCTGACCTATCGGGGGCACCTGGCTGGCTCGGTCAGTCAGTGGAGTGTGTGGCTCTTGATCTCTCAGGGTTGGGAGTTCAGGCCCCCCATAGGATGTAGAGATTACTTAAAAATAAAATCTTTGAAAGTCTGGCCTGTCAAACTGCATATATTAAGTGACAATAATTTTCCTCATCATTAATTAATCGAGACGCATATATTAAAGTTAAACATCCATCTATCTTGTAATCTACTAAATCTACTCATTAAGTATTTTGCTCCCCACAAAATGAAACTGTATGGCTATCAAAGACTTGTATAAGAATATTCATTGTAGCCTTATTTGGAATACAAAAATATTGGAAACTCAAATATTTAGCATCAAAATGGATAAATAGTTGTATAGTCATACAATAGAACACAACATAGCAATTAAAAACAAAAGAAAACAACACTGATACATATGACACGAACAAATCTCAAAAACATTACATTAAGAGAAAGAAGCCAGGGGATACCTGGCTGGCTCAGCTGGGAGAGTATACACTTGGTCTCAGGGTTGTGAGTTCGAGTCCCATGCTGGGTGTAGAGATTACTTAAAATCTTTGGGGCACCTGGCTGGCTCAGTCAGTTAAGCGTCCGACTCTTGGTATAGGCTCAGGTCACGATCTCACAGTTCATGGGTTCATGGATTTGAGCCCCATTGTCAGTTCTGAGTCTGCCTGTGACTCTCTCTCTCTCTCTCTCTCTCTCTCCTCTGCCCCCTCCCCTGCTTGCACTCTCTTCTTCTCCCTCTCAAGATAAACATTTTTTTAAAAATCTTTAAAGAAAGAAAAAAAGACAGAAAGAAAGACAAAAAGAAAGACAGAAAGACAGAAAGAAAGAAACAACTATCTCACAGACCACCTATTAATCACAAAAAGAAAGGGGCGCCTGGGTGGCTCAGTCAGTTGAGCGTCCAACTTTAGTTCAGGTCAGGATCTCACAGGTCCTGAGTTCGAGCCCCCCATCGGGCTCTGTGCTGACAGCTCGGAGCCTGGAGCATGCTTCGGATTCTGTGTCTCCCTCTCTCTCTGCCCCTAACCCACTCACATTCTGTCTCTGTCTCTCTCAAAAAAATAAACAAACATTAAAAAAAAAATGTACTCATAATCACAAAAAGAAAAAGGTGCCTTTACAATGGGAAAATCTGGCAAACACCTCAATCAAGTGATTAAATTGAACACCCCCAAGCGGCTCCTGAGCAGCTCAGTTAGTGACACATCGTACTCTTGATTTCAGCGCTGGTCATGATATCTCATGGTTCGTGAGTCCAAGCCCTACATCTTGCTT